>NW_026526732.1:1826664-2167842 GCF_024362965.1 Panthera pardus
AAATACACACCGTGCATGCTCACATACTCAGTGCAGACTCACACACATATACTCACGTGCACACTCCACGCATTTGCATACATATGCACACACATACACACGTGCACACACTCCACACACATACTCACGCATGTGAACATGTTTCACATACACATGTACGCATGCACACATACATATACTCGCACATGTGCACACACTCCATGTACACGTGTACACACTCACATTCACACACGTGCACAACTCCGTGCACATGCACACACACATACTCACGCATGTGCCCACACACATATACTCACACACACGCACACTCTGCACACTGTATGCACACGCACATACACTCACACACGTGCACACATGCACTTGGCCTTCTCTGGGAGAGAGGGGCGAGCAGAATCCTGGTCTACTCTTGGTTCTTTCTGGAGAAAACAGTGCACAGAACCCCGGGCTAGGGTCTGTTCCTCGGATTCTGCTGTCCGGGAGCCGATTGTGTCCGGGGTTCTGGAAACACTTGTCCAGGAGGAGAGCCCTGGGTCCAGAAGAAACCCTTGCTGGAGCTCTAATGGATGAAAGCCAAGAGTGGGGTGTGCTGGCAGAAGGAGGTGGGGAGCCACCCAGCCTGGTCTTCTGCCCTGGGGTTGCCTCCGCGACCTCCCAGCTCCTGGTTTCTGCAGACCCCCGGGCTCTGTGGAGGGTCTGGGGGAGAGCAGGAGAGCCGGAGGGGACTGCGCACCGCGCGTGGGAGACAGCGCCGCCCGCAGGGCTCCGAAGGGCGTGGCCTCAGGTGGGGGTGCCTGGTCACCTGTGTGCCCGAGGGAGGAAGTGGATGGTACCACCTGCAGGCAGCTCTCGTGGCTCGGGGTGGGGGGGGGGGCCTCATCTCTAATTGGGGGCTTCAGGGTTATCCGTATAGAGCACCGTTTCCCCAAGATGTGCGGTATGAACGGGGGGTGGGGGGAGAAAGAAGGTGTCCATTCCGTCACGGCCAGCCCTCTGCCTGAGTTCAGGCCGTCTGCATCGAGACCACTGTGCTCTTGTTAGCGGGGGACAGCCCCAAAGTGCCCCCTCTCCTGCGCCCCTGACGGCCTGAGGCAGCCCTAGGCTTCCTCCCTGCTGGTGCGGGACAAGCTGACCCCTTGAGGGTCCCCTGTGGCGCTAAGGCCCTGCCTGTCCTCTTAGACAACGAGTTCATGTTCATGGATTTGGAGCAGAAGATCAGCAAGTACTTCCCCAAGGACTGGAAGCGGCAAGTGCACAAAGTAAGTGACCGTCCCCGGGCCCGAGGGCGGCCATGCGCGTGTCTGGTGCAGGGACAGCCGGCCCACCCGCGGGGCTGCCCGCGGTGCCCCAGAGCTGCCGCTGGCGGAGCGGGGCGGGGAGGGCGCGGGGCGCCCTTGAGCGCTGCAGACAGCACGCCCGGGGGGTCTCCTTCTGAGAAGTCACGGCATCGCGGAAATCAGGAAAGTGCCCGGCCGTCGCCACTGGGCGTTCGCGGGAGCCGGTGTGACACCTGTGGGGCGCTGGCCGTGGACACCGTCCCACTGCCGGCTCCTGGGCGCTTTCCGTCCGGCCCGCGTCTTCTCGCTGCGCTTCCCCTGCAGGGTGGGAGGCCCCGCGCGCCCTTCGTGAGCTTCCTCAGGGTGCAGTACTACGTGGAGGACGGCAGGGTCATAAGGTAACTCCGTGATGTCAGAGGAATTCTCTGGGCCCGTGAAAGCCCACCGGGTGAGCCCAGGCGCGTGAGGCGCGTGCGGTCAGTGTGCTGGGGACACGGTAGTCCCTGCACCTGCAGCCTGCAGGAGGGCAGGAGTGGGGGTGGGTGGTTGTGGGGAAGGTTCTGGAGAGTGGGGGTTGGGTGGTTGTGGGGAAGGTTCTGGAGAGTGGGGGTTGGGTGGTTGTATGGAGGGTTCTGGAGAGTGGGGGTTGGGTGGTTGTATGGAGGGGTCTAGAGAGTGGGGGTTGGGTGGTTGTATGGAGGGGTCTAGAGAGTGGGGGGTTGGGTGGTTGTGTGGAGGGTTCTGGAGAGTGGGGGTTGGGTGGTTGTGTGGAGGGTTCTGGACAGTGGGGGTTGGGTGGTTGTGTGGAGGGTTCTGGACAGTGGGGGTTGGGTGGTTGTATGGAGGGGTCTAGAGAGTGGGGGTTGGGTGGTTGTATGGAGGGTTCTAGAGAGTGGGGGTTGGGTGGTTGTGTGGAGGGTTCTGGAGAGTGGGGGTTGGGTGGTTGTATGGAAGGTTCTGGAGAGTGGGGGTTGGGTGGTTGTGTAGAGGGTTCTGGAGAGTGGGGGTTGGGTGGTTGTGTGGAGGGTTCTGGAGAGTGGGGGTTGGGTGGTTGTGTGGAAGGTTCTGGAGAGTGGGGGTTGGGTGGTTGTGTGGAGGGTTCTGGAGAGTGGGGTTGGGTGGTTGTATAGAAGGTTCTAGCGAGTGGGGGTTGGGTGGTTGTGTGGGGGGTTTTAGAGAGTGGGGATTGGGTGGTTGTGTGGAGGGGTCTAGAGAGTGGGGGTTGGGTGGTTGTGTGGGGGGTTTTAGAGAGTGGGGATTGGGTGGTTGTGTGGAGGGTTCTAGGGAGTGGGGGTTGGGTGGTTGTATGGAGGGTTCTAGAGAGTGGGGGTTGGGTGGTTGTGTGGAGGGTTCTGGAGAGTGGGGGTTGGGTGGTTGTATGGAAGGTTCTGGAGAGTGGGGGTTGGGTGGCTGTGTGGGAAGGTTCTGGAAGGGCCGGGGGCAGCAGGAGGAGGCAGGCTGTGTCGGGACCATCTGTCAGGGCCAGATCTGGCCTCTTACCAAGGCCACCCACGCCTTCCAGGGACAAGACGGCCAGGCACCTGTACTACTGCCACCTGAAGGAGCGTGTGCTGAGGTCCGAGTGCACCCACCGCGAGGAGGCCTACTTCCTGCTGGCCGCCTATGGGCTGCAGGCCGACCTGGGCAACCACCGGGAGCTGGTCCACGTGGGGAGGTACTTCGAGCCGGAAGCCTACTTTCCGCAGTGGGTAAGGCTGCGGAGCCCGGGGGAGCCCGGCGGAGCACTTTCTCTGCCCCCCGGGCCCGTGCGGAGTCCCCGAGAGGGGAGGGCCGGGTGAGGGGCCGCAGGGGGCGGAGCGAGAGCGGGAAGGGCCTCACGGGCCCGCGGCCTCTTCCCCAGATCATTGCCAAGAGGGGCAGTGCCTACATCCTCAGGCACGCGCCCGCCGTGCACCGTGAGCAGCGGGGCCTCGACCCCAAGGAGGCAGTGCTGCGCTTCATCAGGGAGGCCTGCCGGCTCGAGGACGTGCCCGTCCACTTCTTCAGGCTGTACAAGGTCAACAGGGTCAAGCCCCGGCGGAACTGGGAGTCCGGGCCGCCTCGGAGATCCTCTGCCCGAGGGGCCCGGAGGAGCAGAGCCCGGGGCAGCCAGGACGCCGACCCCAGCACAGGGCGGGCGGACGGCGTCCCCTCGGCTGGCCGGCTCGGGCCCGGGCCCATGAGCGGGGCTTAAGGAGCTCAGATATCTGGGGACATGAAAGTCTGAGGGGGTGAGGGAGGCAGGGAGGTGGCTGACAGGCCTCCGGCATCAGAGGGGAAGCGGGACCCTGCTCATCCCTGGCGGGCCCACCTCCACCCCGGGCACAGGCTGTCGCCTCGCTGAAGTTGGCGTCCTTTCAGGATAAGAAGGAGGACAGGCCTACCATCGTCCTGGGACTGACCCTCAAGGGAATGCAAGTCTATCAGGTGCTGGGGAAGAGCCCCTGGAGTGGCCACCTGCTCCCCCCTCCCTCCTCCTTCTCCCCTCCCATCCTCACCCCTCCACTCCCCCCAACCTCCTCACCCCTCCCCGTCCACCACCCTCCCCCTCCCTCCTCCTCCTCCCCTCCTCCCCTCCCCTCCCAGTCTGTCCTCTCCCCTCCTGTTCTTCCTCCCCTCCCCGCCCCCCCCCCCCGACCTCCCCGCCCCTCCTCGTCCACTGCCCTCCCCCACCCTTCCCCTTGAACCTTTGCACTGGGTCTATCCTCTGGCCGGCTGTCCTGAGCACCTCTCTGCGGCTTTGCAGGAGGCGGACCACGCTCCCAAGCTGCTCTATGACTTCCCCTGGTCCCACATCGGGAAGCTGGTGTTTCTGGTGCGTGTCTGGTGGGATCGAGGTGGGAGGGCTTCATCCTCCATGGGGAGCAGGCACAGCCTGAGACCCGGCACCCAGGAGCGTCTGGGGCTTGACCCTGTTGACCTGGCCGCAGGGCACGTTTGCCGCCGGTGGCCTGGTGTTCTGATGTGGAGCAAACGAGGGGGATGAGGATCAGGTCACGGAAACTCACCGCTGCAGCCTCCAGATGCCCCCGTTCCTTGGTCCTGGCCTCGGGAGGCCTCCCTGGGCCCCGCCCGGCCCTCGGGGCTGAGGCGCAGGACGGGGAGGGCCCTGGACGCAGACTTGCCGTGGACCTTTCCTCCGGACGGCGAGACTGAGGCCTGGCGTCCCGTCCTGGGACTGCTGCCCCGCACGCGGCCGTCGGGGGGCTGAGGGGAGTGTCCAGCCGTCCGCGATGTTCCGGGGCCGCCCTCTCGTGCCTGAGCGCGGGGTGCTGTGCTTCCTATCGAGGGCGGCTTCCTATCTGGGGTCACGGCCCGTGTTTAACACGCTTGCTGTCACGTGGTTTTCTTGTAAGATTACATCTTGCCTCTTCCTCGTTCAGGGGAAAAGGCTGGAGATCCAGCCGGACGGGCCGCCGTCGGCGCGGAAGCTGGTGTATTACACGGGCTGCGCCTCGCGCTCCGGCCACCTGCTGCGGCTGTTCAGCGCCACCCACCTGCTGCGGCTCACGCTGCGACCCACCCTGCGGAGGCTGCAGCAGCTGGAGGAGGCGGAAGGTGTGCCCCGGCCGCGGCCGGGCACCGGGGGGCCGCCCGGGCTGCTTCTGGGCACCTTTCATTTTTCCCACTGGGGCGCGTGGCCTCTTGGCTCCTGTGTGCTCTGGAAGGGGGGAGGAGGCCGATTCTGAGGACGGGGCCTGGGGACAGTTTGAATTCTGGGAAGGAATTCTCTAGGTGTGGCAGGAAGGCTGAGGGGCTGGGGGACTCCTGGGCTCCCTGGCCATGCACGCACGAGCGTGCGCGTGTGCCCGTGCGCTTGTGAGCGTGTCCGCTCGCGTGCGGGGGCTGCTTGGGGTCCCTGACACTGGGGACGGTGGGACAGCCCCGGGGAACCATTACAAAGGCACGTATCCGGAGCTTACTGGCTGTGGGTGACAAATGCCACGGGTACACAGGGCCCTGATCCCTGGGTGGCACCTCCCTCCCCTCACACTGCGTCCCCTGGGCCTCAGCGCCAGCCGGGGGCGTGGGCAGGATCCCGGGGCCACCGCTGGGACCCTGTGGCTCCAGGCATGTGAGACTGCACCCGTGTCCCCTCCGAGCCCGCTCTTCCCCGCTGTGCCTCCTGTCCCCACACAGAGAAGCAGCACTACCGGGAGTCCTACGTCAGCGACACGCTGGACCTGGACCGAGACCCGGGTGACAAGGGCTCCCCGGGCTCCCCCCGCAGCGGGGGTGGTGGCCGGCAGCTCCCGGAGCACCCGTCCCTTGGCTCGGCTGACAGCGGCAGTAGCCCCCGCTTGCGAGGCATCGAGGCAGACGCTGGGCCCGCAGAGCCCTGGGGGGTGTCGGTGGACGAGCCCTGGGGCACCGAGGCCGTGCGTGGGGAGGCGCCACCCTGCAGCCCCAGCACCAGCCAGAGGAGCCATGGCACAGACGGTGGCCGCGGAGGCGGGCGCGAGGGGGAGGCCCAGGACCGGGGAGACGGTGAGTGTGTGCCCGGCCAGCCCCCAGCAGGGCCAGTGTTGTGGGGCTGGGGTGACAGGCACTGACCCCCCAGCGGGGCCGGGTGCACGGGCCCATGACTCCCATGTGGCCCCTCAGTTCCCCAGTGTGGCCTGACCCCCCAGCACCACGAGGCGGCCTTAGGGCCTGGGGTCAGAGACCGCGTGATGGGGTCCTCCCTGCGGGTGTGCTCTGGGGTGGGGGTCCTTCGGCCGTCTCTGCAGCGGGTCACGAGGGGCCCTCAGGACTTTCAGGGAGCCCGACCTGACCGGTGCCCGTCGTCCGTCGTCCGGCCATCAGGGAGTGTTTCAGCCACGTTCCTCTCTAGCTTCACAAGACAAGAGGTTTCCAGGAGATCTAGGACCCGGGGTCCCCAGGGATGCCTCTGCGGCGTCCAGGGGTGTGGGGCCCTGCCTTGTCACCCAGGGAAGGTCCCACTGGCTCCACTATCCCCTGACCGTCTGCAGCACTCTGGGCGGTGGACGTGATGGGCAATTGTGGGGACCAGCTGCAGGTCCCAGCCACCCACGACCACCGAGGGTCCCCTGGAGTCACCTGTGGACACCTAGCGTCTGGTTTGCTGTCTGTGTTTGTGTCCAGGCTTGCGGTCTGCAGTCCAGTGTGAACAACACTGCTGATCTGCGGTTTGCCCCGTAAGGGCCTGTTGTGCCTGGACAAATGCCACTGAGGAAGGATGGGGCGGTGCAAGCCCGTGGGTGGGGAGGGCTGGGACCCTTCCCCGGTTTCCCCATCCCTCAGCCAAGGACCCCCTGAGCGAGGAGGCCCAAGGACAGCCTCCCACATTCAAGGGGGTTCAGACACCTCAGTAGGGAACACGCGTGACCAGGTGTGTGACTGCAGAAAACCTCTTCCCTACGCTGCAGATCAAGGCCACTGGATGACGGGGTGCAGGAAAGCTCCGGGTCTAAAGTCAGAGTGAGGGCCCCCAGAGGAGGAGTCAGAGTGAGGGTCCCCCCAAGGGAGGAGTGAGAGTGAAGGCCCCCCCCAAGGGAGGAGTGAGAGTGAGGACCCCACAGGGGAGGAGTCAGAGTCAGGGCCCCCCCAGGGGAGGAGTCAGAGTGAGGGTCCCCCCAGGGGAAGAGTCAGAGTGAGGGCCCCCCAAGGGAGGAGTCAGGGCCAGGGCCCCCCAGGGGAGGAGTCAGAGTGAGGGTCCCCCCAGGGGAAGAGTCAGAGTGAGGGCCCCCCCAGGGGAGGAGTGAGAGTCAGGGCCCCCCAGGGGAGGGCCCCCCAGGGGAAGAGTCAGAGTGAGGGCCCCCCCAGGGGAGGAGTCAGAGTGAGGACCCCCCCAGGGGGAGAGTCAGAGTCAGGGCCCCCCCAGAGGAGGAGTCAGAGTGAGGACCCCTCCAGGGGAGGAGTCAGAGTGAGGGCCCCCCCAGGGGAAGAGTCAGAGTGAGGGCCCCCCCAGGGGAGGAGTGAGAGTCAGGGCCCCCCAGGGGAGGGCCCCCCAGGGGAGGAGTCAGAGCGAGGGCCCCCCGGGGGAGGAGTCAGAGTGAGGGCCCCCCCAAGGGAGGAGTCAGAGTCAGGGCCCCCCCAGGGGAGGAGTCAGGGCCAGGGCCCCCCAGGGGAGGAGTCATCCTTCCACAGAGGTTAAGAGCTTGTCTCTGGCCCGGTTCACATCCCCCGCCCTTCCCACAGCCTCTTACAAGGAGCCCTTGGCGGCCGCGCAGGTCAGGCTGATCAGGACGTGGGGCCGCAGCTCGGAGGCCCTGCACCAGGTATGTCCCCGGGTGGGTCCATGTTGGGCTCCTGCACCTGTTTTCCTGGCCCGCCCAGGCCCACCACAGGCCTCCAGTTAGAGAGCCCCGGACCTCAGTGAGGCAGTGGGGGCGGGGAGGGGAGGCTTCTGGGGGAACAAGGCGGTGGGAGGGGACGCTGGCTCCCCAGGGACCCCGCCTTCCTGGCTGGGTGCTCGCTGGATGGCGGAGTCCACCCTCCCTGGGTGGTGAGGGCTTGAGGGGCCGCTCCAGGCCCCCAGGGGTAGGAGGAGGGGCAGAGGGCAGTGGTTCCGGGGTAGTCTGGGGGCTCCCCTCCTGGCTCAGAGCTGACCTGGGGGTGGTGCCCTGGACAGAGAGAATAGCAGGCTGTGACGTGACTCCCAGGGAGGGACGGACTAGACCCAGGGATGGGGCAGACGCCACAGTGCCCTGGGCAGGTGGCTGGCTGGGCCCAGAGATGATGGACGGGACGTGCCCACAAACGGCGATGATTGGCCTGGATGCAGGGGTCCCGCGTGGCCGTCTGCTGCTTTGACGCAAGGTCTCGGTCACTTGTCACGGCACCGGCCCCAGTTTCCTCCCTGCATGGCTGTGGTAGTTCAGCGTGGTGGCCCCTAGCTGGGCCCTGACCTGGACGGGACCCGGGGCAGCCGCCTCAGAGCCTGGGCACTGGACAAGCTTCCTCACACGTGAAATGGGGGAGGCTGTTCTTGACTTCTGTGGATGCTTCTGGATCTTCCTAAGATCTATCAAATAGTAACCAGGTCTGATGAGTTCAAAGCAAGAAAACAGCTCAGGGCTGTGTCCCACCCCAATTGTCACGTAGCCCCCAGTCCCCTCGGGACGGGTGTGGGCTCCATGTCAGGTCCCCAGAGGGGGACCCAAGCCCTTCCTGTAGGAGCCTCCTCAGGACAGGAGAGGAGGGGGAGGGCCCACGCAGAAGGAGCCACTCCCTCCCTGAGCTGCCCTGGCTGAGGACAGAGGGGCCACTGCCTGTGCCCCACCCCTGCCCAAGGGGCTCGCGCCCGCAGCGGGCACAAGGGATTGGGAGTCCCCTCCTGTCCAGGCTGTGCTGACAGTGGGCCAGCAGGGTGCAGGGAGGACAGGGCAGGCAGGACAGAATTGGAGGGGTGGACAAGGACGAGGAGGCAGGGCGGGAAGGCAGACGCACTCACACTGTCCCCTGCAGATCCCAGAGGCAGATCCGCACTGCCAAGGCCTGGACCATGCACCACTGGGACCCTGCGGAGTGAGGTCCTCGAAATGCCTCTCCCTGGTCCTGTGCAGGGAGGACCAGCTCCCAGAAGAGTTTGTGGTGTAGACACCCAGAGGTGTGGCTCTGCACGTGGGGCTCATCCACACGGCATGGCTTGTCCACCCGGGGCTCTGTCTACACAGCACGGCCCGTCCACGGGGGGCTCATCCACATGGCACGGCTCGTCCACGGGGGCTCATCCACACGGCACGGCTCGTCCACGGGGGTTCATCCACACGGCACGGCTTGTCCGCCCAGGGCTCCATCTACACAGCACGGCCTGTCCACGTGGGCTCTATCTACACGGCACGGATGCATCCACGTGGCAGGGCTTGGTCCACAGTCCCTGGCCCCCGCCCTTTTGTGCGCTGGAGGCCCCGCCACCGCCCTGTTGACCGAGACCCTCCTCCTATGGGTTCACCCGCCAGCCGTAAGGAGAAGCCTGGAGGGAGTAGGAGGACCTGCTTCTCGTGCCCGCCATGATGGGTCCAGACTCCTTCTGTCTTAGTGTCAGGAGGCAGAAGTCAAGGCATGGCCACCCTGTCTGCAGGTGGCTCGGGGGCGGCCCCCACCCATCCACTCTGGAAGGAAGATGTTGGCTGTTCCCGCGTGTGGGAGAGACCCTTCCGGTTCCCTCTGCACGGAGCCCCCCCCCCCCCCGCCCCCAGTGGACGGCCAGACCAGGTGCACAGCCTTCTGGGAGCCTTTGACCCAAGGTCACGGTCACCTGTCACGGCACCGGCCCCAGCTTCCTCTAGACCGTTCCGCCGCCCCTGCTGCTCACGATCCCGGAGGCCTCTCTGTGAGGTGTGGGCCCAGCTGTCACCCCACGACAGACCTGGCCGGTGGGTGACCCCTGCCCACCCCTCACACGATGCGTTCACCGCAGGGCTCCAAGTCTGGAGTTGCAGCGGCACGTGGACGCCCGGTCCCTGCGGGGCCTACGGAGCCCCAGAGGCGGCTGGGCCGTCCCGAGAAGCCAGGATGCAGATTCTGAATGTTCCTGGCCCTGCCTCCCAAGACCGAGCTGAGCGTCCTGTCCCTTTCCAGCAGAGGTCACGCGGGTCACTGACCCGCCGTCCCCAGGGGCAGCCGGGGCTCCCGCAGTGCGGGTCACCCGTTAGGGCTCAGAAGGCGGCGGGTGAGATAGGGCAGGGTGGGGACTTGACCCAGCCGCCCCCTCGGCCCGGACCCAAGCTCCACGTCTGGGGCTGGAGAGACTTCCGGGCTTCGCGCGGCCTTCCCGATGGGGCGGAGGTTTACAGGTCATGCCGTGGCGGGTCCTGGAAAAGCGTGCTTCTGAGGGACAGCACCCTGCCCTCGGGGCTGTGCCATCGGTGCGTTGAGAGGCCGTGAGCAGGCAGCACGTGACGGCAGGTGCGTGGCCCCGGCCCCAGCCTCAGCGGCCAGCTTGGGGTTGGAGCACCGGGGCAGGAGAACTGTGCCAGCCTCCACAGGCTGGGAGGACAGAGGCGGGGCGGCCTCCCGGGGCCGGGGCACGCTCCCCTCCCCAGGTCCAGGCCCGGCTGCCAGGTGGCCTTCCCGCGGCCAGCCGCCACCTGGATGGAGCGGAGTCGTTGGCGGAGGGGGTGCGCGTCAGCAGCCTGGCGGCCTGTGTCCCCGGAAGAAGGCCGGGCTGGCGCTGCGTCCCGGCCGCCTCCCGACCCCAGGTGGGCCCCTGCCTCCCGTCCAGAGACCTGAGCGGGCGCTGGGAGCAGGTGCGGTGCGAGAGGGGTGGTAACAGGCCCTGAGCCTGACGGGTGTTAGGGTGCGGCTCGTTTTACCCGGGCCCCTCCCGCCTCTGCCCTGCACAGGATCTGACACCTGCTGTCCCCTTGATCAGATGGACTGGCGTGTGCCCGTCTGGTAGTCCCGAGCACTCAGCGGGTGACTGGAAGCCCGCTGCCACTGGGTGACTGGAAGCGAGGCCCTGTGCCTGTGACATCACCCATCTCCCGTGCTCGTGCGCCGAAGGCCACACCGGCGCGGCCAGCTCGGGCTCATTTTGGAGACAGAGGGCAGAACTTGAGCCTGTGTGTGTGTGTGTGTGCACACGTGTGTGGGGGCACATGCGCAGGTGGGTCCACATGTACACACATGTATGTGCGAGTGTGTCCGTGCGCGCACACATATGTGCATGGGTCCACACCTATGTGTACACGTGTGCATGCACGCACGGGACCGTGTACGCGTGTGTGGGTCCGTGTGTGCACGCACACATGCACACGGCAAGTCTGATGCCGCCCGGGCCGGGCTTCCTGACCTTTTCTGTGAAAGGAAATCTGGGTGTGTGCACACTGGCACGTGTAATAAAGGACCTAAATACACGTCTCCCATTTGCACTTGGCCCAACCGGTGCTGCTGAGCCAGGAGGCTGGGCGGTGGTTAACCCACCTGGGGGACATGCGCTGCCGCCGAGGGCTTGTCCCGTGCACACGCACCGTGTCCTCACGTTGCCTGGACTGGGGGACACGTAGGAACATTCGTGCCCCGTGGAGCCCACATTTTCCAAATCTGCTTAGGGAAGCGAGGCTGCTCTAGCCACCTTCACGTGTGGTCAGAGGTTGCTGCCATGGGGGATGGGCCAAGAGGGATGGCCAGGGTCACTGTGGTCACCCGATCTCCCCCATCAGACACACATCACCAAGGTAGGTGATGGGCCAGCCCTGGGCAGGTGCAGGTGGGGATGACAGGCACATGCACATTCAGAACATGGTGACGGCCAGGGTCGGGGGGACAGGTGTCCCAGGTACTGCCCGTGCGGGAAGTACCCAGGCCCAAGACCACCGGGGGCAGAAGCGTGAGGAAGCCCAGCGGGGCCCAGCGGGCGGAAGGCCTCTGGGCGACCCGGGGTTGCTTCTCCCCGTGATTTTCCAAACCCTGCTAGACCGGTCCCTGTAGCAACAAATGGGCTTGGGTCCACCCTGATCTAAGATCTATGGGCACTATTTTCCTTTGTGGTAAGGAAACTTTTGGGGACCGGGGCTCAGCCCGGCAGACTGATCTGCTGTTGCACAAAGAAGGTGTCAGGTGAGGTGAGCATCAGGGTGGGGCGGAGGTGCCCCGGTGGCACCAGGAGGGTTGGCTGCCGCGGCGGGTGGACTCGGTGAGGTGGACGGCCCTGGGGGACGCCGCGTCTATCCCCGGCTGCCACAAGAGGGCGCTGGAGGCACGCTGTGCTGCCTGGGCGTCCGAGGAGGGGCGGGCCCTGCTGTGCGGGGGGGGGGGGGGGGGGACGCGACACAGTGGGCTGGCACACGTGGGACACAGGCCTGGGTGCTGGGGGCGGGCGGGCAGGGCCTCACATCCAGGCCCCTCTCCCATCACCCTGAGGACGGCCAGGGCCCAGGGCCCCGTGTCCTTGGCAGTGGGGCTGTGGGGACCGCTGGCTGACCCTGAGAACTGGAACCCTGCAAGGGCTTCTATTTCCGTCCCTCCTCAGGCCCCGAGGGCAGACGAGAAAATTATGCCAAGTGTCTGTTAACCACCGGGTGAGGTCTGGCTGTTGGGGTAAGCGGGCGGCACAATTAGAGGCCAAGAGGGGCCTTGGTAGTGGCCTCCCTCCCTCCCCGCCCGCCCACCCGGAAGAAGTGAAAGCCAGACACACAGCTGAGGCCAGAGCAGCCGGACAGGAAAGTCAGAACACCAGCTTCTCCTTTTGTGTAGGTCGGGACTTTGTCTTTCAGGCAAAACTGACATTTTCCTGGAAAATGGGTCTTAACTAGCAGGGATGGCTGCTTTGTGAGAAAAGGCAGGTCGGGGCCGCTTGGGGCTGCTAAGTGGGCCGATTCAGCCGCATGCCGAGACCACGGGTGTCCACTCGGTGAGGAGGGTCGTGTGGCCCCCAGGGGTGTGCTGGGCAGGGGCACAGGGCAAGGCCCCCAGGCGTCTTCCGCACCACTGTCAGGGGGGCTGGAAGGGAAGCCCACCCAGCCTGCCCTGGAGCTGAGGGACGGGCAGGCGGCTCGGGAAAGTGGAGGCCGGAGGTCAAGTTAGCAGGTGTAGGGTCACAAAACCCCAAGGGCTTGTTCGATGCAGATCCCTGGGCCGACTGCCCAGGTTTGCCCTGACCCCCCTGCCCTGCGGTGCGGTGGGGGGATTCTGGTGCCCCCTGGAGCCGCCCTGGCCGCCACCCTGTGGGGGTGCGGGTGCAGACATGCACCGGTGGCGGTTTTGTTGGGCCTGGCTGCCCAGCGCAGGGGACTTGCCGTCGTGGGGGACCCACAGTGCACGGACGACCTGGACCCAGGAGTCCAGAGGGCGTGTCTAACCTTCCCCTTGGTTTTGTGAACTCTGTGCCCCGTGGCCCCTGGTCACCTGGCCCAAGCTCCCTGGGAGACAGAATCCAGGGTACAAGACGTCCTTTCTGCAGGAAGCCAACTCACTCCACGGCCAGCGGCCTCAGAACCGCTGTGTGGGCTTTGAGACTCGGCAGAGGGCAGAGGGGAAGAGCGGGCCGGCCAAGGACGAGGGCGTCCGTCCGGGAGACCGGGGCTCTTAGAGACGGCCCCCGGCACAGCGGCCTGGCCGCTCCGAGGACACTGGCCTGTTTCTTCCATGCGGGAGCAGGGGGGCCACGACGCCCACCAGTGTTCGGCTTTGGGCCCCAGCAGCACACAGCTACGTGGTTTTCTAAAATTGGCAAAATGGAGACTTTTTCGCCACAAGCGGTTAAGACCCGATAACTGCCCGACGAGGGCTGGTTCGCTGGCCTCTCGCCGAAGGGCCTGGACGGAGCCCGAGCCTGTGGGCACCGGTGTGTGAGGTCCAGCCAAGGGAAGCAGACTTGCAGGCGGGTAGGGTTGTCTGTGGGGTCCTCGGGTGACCGCCCCGGGCGGGGCAGCACTGGTCTTCAGGAGGCAGGGCCGGCCTGGTGGGACGCACGCGGGGACTGGAAGGGGGAACGGCCGGGCGGGGACAGCAGCCCTGATGGCCCTCTCATGCTGCCCACTGCGACCTTCGAGCTTCCAGTGAGCACGCCCCGAAGGCACCAGCACCAGGAGCCAGATGGCCGGCGGTGATGCTCCAGAAGGGGGTGCCGGCCTCGCCCCGAAGGCGGACAGAAGACGGGAGGTGCTGGGAACCTCGGATGGTCCGCGCTCTTCGCCAGCTTCTGCGACGTTCCGTCCGGCTGGACATTCTTAACTTGGGTCCCAGCGCTCGCCGCACACTTACGTCACCAGCAGGGATCTTACCCTGTTTCCCGCAGGAGCAGGACGCCCCCAGCGGTCCCCGTTGTGGCCTCGAGCCCCGGCCTCCCCGCCCCGCCCCCACCTGCTGGCTGCCCCTGGTCACCCACCCCCACGCCACTCGGTCCCTGTGGCCGCCTCGGTGCCGAGCCCACCCCGGAGACGGCTGCGCCCCACGTGGCCCCTTCCATGGCTTCACTGTAGACACAAGGGCTCAAGGCCACGCGTTCGGGCCACAGCACCAACTGAAAGTCAGTGTTGAGGGGGATGTGACTTCCTTCTGACATCACACTCGTTCAGCACGGCTGGGGGTGGGGGGTGCCGAGGAAGGGAGAGAGAGCATCCTTGTGGGCAGGTTCTAAGAATGTGGGAGACCAGCCCCGGGGGGGAGCGGGGGGGGCCTGTGCACGTGGACGCAGACAGGCGCCCACCGGTGGGAACTGTGCCTGAGGAAGGGAACGGGGGGGGGGGGGGGGCAGCACAGGTCTGGCAGTTGGCCTGTCGATGGAGGGCAAGCCTGGGAGGCAGAGTCCCCAGAGGGGAACGGGGGGCCTGAAGCAGGTGTCTGCACTGAGGACGGGCGGGCTGCCTCCCTCGGCCCTCATGTCAGACCTGTCCTGTCTGGGGACAGGACAGCAGCGCCTGGGCCCCCGTCTGGGGAGTGGGTTCTAGTCCACACACCCCTCGTTCTCGTGAGCCCCCCCCCACCCCACCCACCCCCTCCCCCGTGCCCACAGATGTCGTGATCATGTCAGGGGTCCCGGGGGAGGAGCAGGCTAGGGCAGGACTGATTCCCATCCTGCTTCTGGAGTCTTCGGGGGGGTTGTTGGGTTGACTGTAGTGTCCCCGTGGGTGGGCTTCCAGCGTGTGGCCGTGGGGGGGGGGGGGGGTTGTGAAGGCCCCAGGGCCCAATGGGGACAGTGCTCCACGAGTGTCAGGGCATGTGGTGCTGCCGAGGAAGCCATGGGCTGGCCGCGAGCCCCCCCCCCCCACGCACCCCTCCTACGCCCCTGGGCCCCCAGCTTGGGAGACACTCGGGCCCGTGGGGTGAGGAGACAGAGCCAGGCCGTGCTGTGTGCAGCCCCCAGAGCCGCACGGGGGGGCAGGGGCAGGTCGGGGAGAGGCCCTGAGCCCCGGGTCGTTCTCTGGCGCCCGCACAGTGACGCCCGCCCTGAGGCCAGGGCTCGGTTCCTGGGAGGGAACCTCAGATGAAGCGTTTTCTGACTTGGCCCAGCTCGCCGCGTCAGAGACCGGAGGTTTGGGGCGTCATCACCGCCGACACGGAACGGCGACGGCCGAGAACCTGGGGGCTCGGGCGGCCACGGCCAGGTGCCGACAGGGCCCCTGAGGGCGCGTCCGGGCCGTGCGCTCGCTCGCTCTCCTGCGGACGCACCTGCCACTGCGCGGTCGGGCCCCGGTGCCGTGACGCCCCCACAGCCGGGCCTCCACCGCGGCAGCCTCGAGAGGCCGGAGCCCCCGGGTCCCCAGGGGCGTCCGGGGGCGGCGGGCGCGGGACGCGGGGCTGCGGGGAGGCCGCGCCCGTCCGGGCGGACACACGCAGGGCGCGGGACCGTCGGTCCGCGCCCCGTCGCCGGGGACCGCGCGCTCCCTCCGCCCCCGTGACTCGGGCCGAGGCCTGAGCGCAGTCTCCTCACAGCGAGGCCCTTTGCGCTCCGGGCCCAGGCGCCACCGTGACTCCGGAGGCTGCGTCTGAGCCGCACGGGCGCGAACGCAGACCCACGCGCGGTTGGTGCGTCGGCCTGGCCGCGCCTGCGCTGCGTCTCGGCACGGTTTCCAGCCGCCGCCGTGCCGACGCGGTGACATGTGCGCTTGTGCGTCAGGCGGCCCGCGGCCGCACCGCCCGGAGCCGCGTCACGCGTCACGCGTCACGCCCGGCTCTGGGACGACGGCCTGCGGGCGGGCCGTCAGGAGGAGGAGCGAGACGGCCGCGCCCCGGGGGCTGCTGTGCGGCGTCTCGCAGGTGACGGCAGGGGCTTTGGGGGCGGAGGAATCCGTCCCGGCCACGCGGGCCGCGGTCCCGGCCCCGGCGCTCCGATCCCGGGGCCTTGCCGGGTCTGCGCACCCCCCTCCGGCCGCACGCAGCGTGGCTCCCCGTGCTTGTCCCCGAGAGCGCCCCCAAGTCCCCCAACCCCGAGGGGCGCCTCGGACACGCCCGCATCCGCCTGGGAGCCTCTGCCGCCTTGAAGGGTCGGCGTGTGTGGCCGTTTCCTTGAAAACAGGCGCAAGGAAGTCCGGAACAAATGAGCTCATTTTCGGGCGCGGACGTCGTCAAGTGACAACAGGAAACTCGTTTCGGGGGGGGGGGGGGGGGTTAGCCCATTGCCACGTGCAACCCGGCCTCCGCTTCTCCGTCACCTGGGTTTTCGGGGGGCGGGACTGCCCCCTCTGGCTTGGCCGCGCTGGACTTGCCTCGCCCGGGCCCCAAACCCCAGGCACCGCAGGGTCTCGGCCACGTGCTTCCGGCAGGGGGACACGCACAGGATCACCAGCAGCTTCGCGTCGCCACCTTTATGACAGGACGGAGCAGCAGGTGGAAAGGACCCCGAGGAAAGACAGCGTCTCTACACGACTTGAGGCCGCATGGGGTTGGGGCACCGCCGGCAGGGACGCGGGCCTGGCCCCCAGCGGTGGCGGGGCCGAGTCCCTCCTGCTGGGGGCGCGGGCCGCGGGGTCCGGCCTTGCAGGGCGGGGCACCCTCCCCGAGCCCCCGCAACCAGGTCCCCGCAGAAGCTGCCTCGCTTTTCGGACGACGGGGAAGGCTGAGCAGCACTGAAGGAACAGCCAAGACCAGGGGGAACGGGGAGCCGAGGAAAGACCGAGAAATGCTGTGGGAGGGACGACGGTGACCCGGGGAGCCAGGAAGTCCCCCGGGGGAACATGTCCAGGGGGAGCGGGTGTGCCCGGGGCAGGGGACAGGGCGGTAGGACACCGCCCCGGGTCGCGTCCCGGGGGAGGTCCCTTACCGAGAACGTCCTGAAGAAAGTGGGTAAGCTTGCTGTTCCGGTACGGGACGTGGCCTCGACGCTCCGCCAGCGCCCCCAGGACATCCGCGAGGGCCGCCAGGCTCCGGTTGATGAACGAAGTCTCCCTCAGGGCGGATCCTGTCACTCCAGACACACCTGGGCAAGTGCAAAGACCCGGCCACACAGTTAGGATGTGCGACAAAGTCTTTAACGATGTCAAGGAACGAGCCAGGAAGAGCAAAACCGGGACGTCTCAGGGCGCGTGCGCTGCGTGGGGGGCACACCGGCCAGGGAGACCCCCAGTGCGCCTCACCAGGAACAGGTGGGCAAGAGCCGCGGAGAACAGTAGGCTTGGGGGTTCTCACGTCTGGGGGCGGTGGTGAGACCGCGCCCACGGCGGGACGGGAGAGAAGACAGTAGAAGGGAACAGTGCCCGGCACCCACGGCCCGCGCGGCCCGCTGGCCCCCAAGAGGTGCCTGCCCTGCGCTCACCGACACACTCGCTGCCGGCCAGGTCCACGAGCTGAAGCTTGGCGTGCACCTGCTCCGCGGGTCGCTGGGCCCCCAGGGCCCCAGGCCAGGCTCTGCCCCCCGACGCGCTCCTCCTGCTCCCCTCCGGCCACGGCCCGTTGGCCTGCTGCTCAGCTGCACGGGGGTGACGCGCACCTAGGAGGGGGGTCCACGAGGCCTCCTTCAGTGGCACTGTGGAGCGGGACTTCTGCCCGGAGCGCCACCCTCCGGAGAGGAACTCACTCCCCCTGCAGGTGGGCAGGGCTGCGGCGGGAGGGGCTTCCAGAGGGAGGCCACCGCTGCGGAAGCTGGGGCTCGCGCCCACCTCGTCCCACGAACAGAGTGACATTCTTGGAAATGTTCGGTCACGACAGTTGATTAAAACCCAGTCCGAAAAGCCTGTGAGCCCCACCGTTTGTCTCCGAATCCTCCTGAGAAATCCCGACAGACCCATGCCTCCCTCTGTGTGTCCGTCTCATCGCGTGCTATTCCCAAGATGGCTTCTTCAAGACAGTTTTTAAAAACCTAAGTAGTGTATGCTCACCGTGGAAAACATTAAAAATACACAGAATGGGACAAAACGAACATAAAAGCCACCCTGGTCTCTGCTGCATTTCCATGTGTGGAGACCGACCGTGGGCTCCCGGACAGATGTCCCCTCCCTGCAGGCGAGCCCCTCCTGGGACCAGTCAGGCCGAGCTCTGGGGCGCAGGGCGGGAGCCGGCGGGAGCGGGCCGCCCACACCGGCCTGCAGGCAGAGTGAGCGTTGACCCGCTGGCACCCGGCGTCTGTGTCACCGCCGTGTGAAGTTGGGCCCTGCCCCAGCCTTCCTCCGCGGGTGAGCTCTGGCTCCGTGAGCTGGCAGAAGTCGGGCTCCTCGGGCTCCGTCCTTCCCAGCCTCGGGGCCTGATGGCCGGGCAGCGCCCCGGTGCTGGAGAGTCAGGTGGGCGGCCCGTGTACGCGGCCCTGGTCCTCGTCCTCACCGAGACAGACCCTGGCAACTCGGGTTTGCGACCTTCTAAGCCCACATCGCATATGCAATCTCACAGGTGACGTGTGCACCGTGTGCCCAGATGCAAACGCGCCCGCTCCTGGTTAACGAAGAACCCCCCCCCCACCCCCCATCCCCTTTCCCCCCAGCCTGGTTCCAGAGCCTGCAGATGTGTTCGCCACTCCCAGCCGGGGCCCGTGCGATGATGCCTCAGAGCCTGCAGGTGCGCGGGCTCCTTTCCTTTTACGTGGATTTCATTCCGTGCCCTGACCAGGCGCGCGGGGCCACTTACCGGGGCTGCCACGGGCGGGGGCTGTGGTCAGAGTCACCGTTATTATCAGGTGGGATCTGGAAGAATTGGCGTGCACTGAGGTGGCCAGCTCCGCCCTGAGCTGCAGGCTCCCAGCAGCGAGCGCCATGAACTCCGCGGCACTGTGGACGGGCCTGGCAGAGCAGGTGGGGGGGGGGGGGTGATGGGGAGCTGGCCCCCGGCAACGCGAGGGATGCCCTCCACCCTCGGCCCACGTAAACCAAGTGTGCCCACTGTGAGAGCGGTCTGGAGCACAGCTTAGACAAAATAAGGCATAGCAAATCAGATGTTCTCCTTTTCTGACGCCCGGCTTACTTATTGTGAATTGCTTTACTCTGAAATATTCAACCGTCTGGGGGGGCCAAGTGGAGGTTCTCAACCTTTTGAACATCAAGCATTCCTTTATTTATTACGCCCCCACGGACTCCAGGAAGAGTCTGTTTCCCTGTTCTAGTTAGTGACTAACACCTAAGCAGAGGTTCCCATCAGCAGGAGCGATTTTGTTCAGCCTATCAGACAAAAGCTGAAAGTTCTGCTTACTTTGTGCAAATTTGTGGCCAAAGGCATCATTTCCTGTAGGTTTTTTCAGACACTGGAAACAGCTGCAGACCCTTCACTTACTAACTCTGGGACGCCAGTCTCGCCACCCTAGCCCTCGTCACCAAGGGGACCCAGCCTCCCCCCACCCCCCAGACGTGGATTCAGGAGCATATTTAGGAGCTTTAGGAGCATATTTAATCAACACAAGGGGACGTCCTTTCTTACAAGGTGGTTAATTATTGGTGCCTGCCAGTGGAATGAGGGCGTCTGTACGTGACCGAGGGATGGCGGGCAAGACCATTTCTCCGGGCTCGTTCCCTCTTCGGGAATAAAACATGTTCTATCAAATTTTCATCAAGATATTTTAAAAGGTTAACGGACTTGTCTGTTTTAATTGTCATTTAAAAAAGATAATTTCTAAGGCGAACTGAAAAATGTGGAACACATCCTAAGCACAAAAGCGCCGTGTGGTCCCCGGGAGGAAGGGCCCATCAGGGAGGCGTGGCCAGCTCTGCTTGGGGTCCCGTGAGTGGCTGAAGGGCCACGCGGAATACTCACTCTCGGGTCAGCAGACAGACCTCCGGCTTTGCCTCCTGGGCGGTCAGCGCCTCACGCTTGGGCCCAGACGCTGCTGTGCGACCGTCTTTGGCCAGAAGGTCAAAAATGTCGTTATTATAAACTTCCACTATCGACACGTCAACCTTCAGGCTCCTTGACGGGTTTTCTGAGATAAGCCTGGGGATGGGGGGACACAAGGGACTTGGGTAACCCCTTGGAGAAAGCTGTGGAAGAATGGCTTTCAGAAGGAGGTGACAACACTTGGCATTAGGGCAGCATCTTACTAACAGCACAAGCACGCAGGAAGACTGGAATGTTCTCTTTACATTGTAGGGTAAGTAACGGCCTTGGGAACAGCGATTTTATCTGAGTTGTATCTAAATCAACGATTCTGGCCCTCGGTACCCTTAGGATCCCAAGCCCACGAGGAGAAGAGGTACAGAGAACTCGTGGCCTCGACTCGGAAAGCCCCCCTGCTCCCGAGTTTCATCCCCGCACAGGAGCCCAGAGGATTTCCAGCACTGTTCCGGAACTGGGGCTTGCCTCGTCCACACGCCTGGAGACAGACCCACAACCCCACCCAGGGGGAAAGTGGCCACCCGCACAGCCCCTCATCACTGAGGCCTCCCCGTGTCTTGTGGGGGTCACGGCTTCCCCGACATGCACACAGTTAAGGCCCATTTCACTCTGGCTAGGATGCCTTCCTGTCCGTAAGGGAGTCCTGGCCCCGGGCTGGAACCCGTGTGGGCGGCCTGGCACTTCGGGAAAACACAGTCTGGGTGTGTCTAATCCAGGCGCTGCCGGCTCGGGGGTTTCCTTAGGAGCCACGAGGGAGCCAAGAATAAAATGGGCAATTATTGTCTCCTGGTGACACGGTCACGAAAATGAAAAAAGGTAAAATGAGAGAAAAATAAATTAAATCCTCCCAGGAAGAGAATTCCTGGCACAGACCTCGGATTGGGATTACTCTCGGTGCTGGGGTCTCCCCGGGGGACTCGAGCAGAATGACCCTCCAGCCGGAGACACCGCTGGGTGGGGGCCGCGCGTCCCCTCCTCACGCCAGAAAATCACAAATGTGACCTCGGCGTGGTTCCCTGCCCCGGGTGACGGGCCGTGTCTCTGGCTGTCACAAAACCCGGATTAGAAGTCTCTCATCCACACAATACAGGGAGAGCTCCTGTGAAGATCGTCTTCCGGGAGATTAGGTCCTCGATTGATTCGTTTGTCCCTCAGCTCGCTGGCTTCTGCCAACAGTGCTGAAAGGCGGTTCGGTCTTTGCCTCGAAGAAGCCGGTGTGTGGCCGGCAAGTACACGTGTTCCAGTTACAGCACAGTGTGATGCATCTTACACACAGGTGTGCGAGGCCCCGCGAGGTTCCAAAGGGGGGCACTGAGGCAGGGCGGGCGTCCCCTCCCCTCCCCTCCCCCCTCTGCACGTGCTGCTGGATCGTCACCGCCCGGCTGCTTTCACTCTGGACTTTCTGAGGGCGGAAAGTCACCACGCTCACCCTGTGAATCCCTCGTGCCCTTGGCCCGGCGGCCAGAAAACCCTCCCGACGTCTGCCGATCGGCTGAGATCACCCGGGAAGGACACAGTGGGAGCCCCGGGCTCAGGAGGGCCCGAGAGGGTCCCCGGGTGGCCGTCATCGTGTTCACAATGGCAGGGCCACCCTTGGTAACCTCGGCCGTCCGAGACCAAGATTCTTTAGGGTGAAAGGTTCACGAAAACATCCTCCAAGATCAACGCCCGGGGTCCGAAGGCTCCAGTGAGGGGCACAGAGGCTGGACCGGCCGCTGCCCCGGGGCCCCTTCCCCGGGGCATCCGCCGCGGGTCCTCTCCCTGACTCCCGGGTCCCTGCCGTGTCCCTCCTTCCACGTGACAGCTGGGAGAGCCACGGGCCACTGCCCGGGGAGGCTTCCCTGGGGGAGAAGCCGTCGGCTCTCGGGCCAGCCCCGGCTTGGCTCTGCTGAGGACGCCCATGACACCCGCTGGGGTTCTAGCCCCTTGAAATTCAGTGTCCCCACATGGAGGTCTCTGTGACCTACGGTGGGCAGGCTGAGCCGCTGTCCACAAGCCCCCCACCCACCCTGGGGACTGATGTGCTCCTCCCCGGGGCGGGGGGGAGGAGCCAGGGCTGGCCACGGGCCCTCCTCCCCCATCTCTGACAACGCACACCCTCAGGAGGGGCAGGCCCCCTCACTGGCCTCGCGGCCACTGAGGTTTCTACAATGGTTGTTACACAGCACAACCTCACCTGTGCTGACAGCTGGTCAGTAAACTTAATAAATGAACGTGTCTGTGTGCACAAATGTTTAAAGAATATCGGTTTGAAGAGGCACCAAAATATTAGGCTCTGTGGGAGTTCTTATGTCTTTGGCTCTGATTTTAAGACACAGAAGGGCCGGGCAAGGAGACACAGGGACAAAAACCGAATCTCAGGGCAAGGAGCCGCGTCTTCATGGGAACACAGTGCACACGGCTGCAGTCAGCGGTGTGCAAACGTGAGAAGGTGTGTCTTTTTTTTAAATTCTTTTTTGTGTTTATCCATTTTTGAGAGGGAGACAGAGAGAAGCAGAGTGTGACCAGGGGAGGGGCAGAGACAGAGGGAGACAGAGTCCGAAGCGGGCTCCAGGCTCCGAGCTGCCGGCACAGAGCCCGACGCGGGGCTCCAACTCGCAGACCCTGAGATCATGAGCTGAGCCGAAGTCGGTCGCTCAACCAACTGAGCTACCCAGGCACCCCAATGTTTATTTATTTTTGAGAGAGAGAGAGGGAGAGAGAGAGAGACCATGAGCAGGGGAGGGGCAGAGAGAGAAGGACAGACAGAATCCGGAAGCAGGCTCCAGGCTCCGAGCTGCCGGCACAGAGCCCGGCTCGGGGCTCGAACTCACAGACCGCGAGATCCTGACCTGAAGTCGGATGCTTACTGAACGAGCCACCTAGACACCCCAAGAAAGTGTATCTTGCAGGGCGGCTCCCTGAAGGCAGGGAGGGCTGGTGTCTGGGCCAAGGGGGTGGAGTGTGGGACCACAGCTCTGTTCCAGAATTCCTTGGTAACTTGGGTTGCGGAGGACGGCCTGCTGCTATCTGTTTCCAAGAGTAATTGTGTTGGTAAAACCATAATATGCAGCGGGTCCCTTGTGGGGATGTGTTCACGGGACAGGAGCGTCCCCAACGTGCCCAGCTCCCTGTAACTCCAAAGAAGTAAACCAGATGTGTCTGCTCTTTCCAGGGCCAGGAGGCGGGGAAAGGACAACGGAGGTTTCCCTCGGTCCCCTTCCCATTCTAGAACAGAAAAAACTCCGTGCGCGGCCCTCTCCCGGCCAGGGAAGCTGTCTCGCTAGGGATCTCCTTCCAGCGGTTTTGTCTTAACGAAGCGTTTCGACATAAATGTGCCTTAAGAATTTCTAGCGTCTGTGGTACCGAGGCGTGGAGTGTTTGAACACTGCGTGGTTTGTCGTGGGTCCTGGGAGGAGCGCCGGGTGTGGTCTCCGCACCCTCCCGTCCCCCCACCCCCGCTGCTCTGGTCCCCTGCTCGCTGCCCCCCAGGTACCTGAAGAGCTCTCCGGCAGCCCTGGGCAGGACTCCCAGGTCGCTGTGCGGTTCCCATGGCGGGACGGGCTCCCCCGTGGACTGTGGACCCAGCATGGTATAACTCTTGCCACATCCTGTCTGTCCGTAAGCCATGATGCAAACGTTGTACCTAAAACCCAACATGGATTTGAGTGCCGGAAAGTGCACGGCGCGTCTCCTGCCCTGACTGGATTCTAAGAAAAGTGTTTACTTGGATGGACAATGCCACACATTTTGCTCTGTAGTCCGTTTCTCCCGCCCTTACGAGTCAGGCTTTCCTAGAACTGCAGCTCTTCTGTGCGCAATCCCTGCAGCCATGTGATTCACAGCACGGGATTCAACCACAGTCACGTCCACACACACAGCACGTATCTCATCGGCACCTGCTTCTCCTCCGTGACTCCGTGTTTCCTCCAGGTGCCCGCTGCTGGCGCCCTGCGCTCAAGGTGCACGCGGGGATTCTGGCCTGAGCGAGACCCCTCGTCGTCCCCGTCCACCTTCCGTGCAGCCCGGTCAGCTGGGGCTTCTGATGCACGTGGACTGACGCAGAGGTCTGCACGCTGTCCTGGGCCGTCCTACGATACCTCCCCATCACGCACATGACCCGGGGCATTGCTGACAGCATCGTGCTTAACGATCGTGGCATATTCTTGTGCTTTGTTAGTTCAAGGGGTTGGGTGTTTCCACACCCACGGTCAGCCGGTGTGTGCCACAGCGTTTCTGACAGGCGAGCGGCCCCCCACACCCCACAGACGGGTCACATCCCCGGGGACACGGACGGTGGCTGGCCCTCTACATTTCCTTCCAGCTGTTTCTTCAGCCCGAAACAACGGAAAGATGGGAACATGGAAACAGTATTTGAAATAGATGTAAATTTATAGGATATGATATAAATAGATAAATGATGTGGACTTATAGGCGGGGCTGTGCGGGTACAGGTGTCCCAGACCTCCAGGGGCGGAAGGCTAAGCCCTGACCCCCGTCACGTCACGGGGGAGGTGAGACCGTGCACCTCAGAGGTGGCTCAGGGCCCATCTCAGAGACGCTGATTTAACTGATCGACCTTTAATCGATGACAGCCTGAAGTATCCCCAGCAAGCCAAACTCACAGAGGCTGTTGCTTCGATCACAGCACCTTGCAGAGTGTTCTGACTGGCTGCTGCCTTTAGCAGGGACCCAGGGGGCCTACCACCCGGCGTTTTTGGTAACAAAAGCCTCCCAGCACCTGCCCCTGCCCCGAGGACAGGCGTGTGCACACCTTGGACCACAGCAGATAAGCGAGCCCTGACGGGGACCTTGCAAACCCTTTAGGGACGTGGAGAGGAAGGAAGCCTCTTGAAGAAAGCCTCTCAGGACTTAACAAGGCCATCTGTTTCGCATTTAAAGTGGAAAGGCAGCTCTGGGGACGATCGTGCAACCACCACGCCTTTTCTATTTCTGGAACCTGCTTACTAAAGAGAGGCCTGCTTAAAAGAAAACAGAGCTCTCCCATGGCTCCCAGTGGAAGAACTTTTGGGGGAGGATATAAAACCCCCACATTCAGCTCTTCCGGGAGAAGAGCTGTAGCAGAAGCTGTCATAGTGCAGGGTGGGCCCCGCGGGCGTGTGCCACGAGAGCCACGTGGCTCTCCCGTGAGGACCTGGCCCCCTCTCGGGCCCCCGCCATGCGTTTGGATGCTAGAACGCCGCGGGCGGAGACAGCCCTGTCGTTACAGCTTCCGTGCTGCCGACGTTGGCCGTGTGGCAGCCTCTGCCGGGCAAACACAAACACGCCTTCTTCGGGACACTGCACGCAGCCTCCGCCTCCAAACTGGGGTTCCTCCAGGCACCCTGAGGTAGGAAGTCCTGGCGTTCTGTCAGCTACACAAACCTGGCTCCACTCGTTGCTAAAGACACAGCAACTCCGAAGGTGGGACCCGGGGCCAGAGGCTCCTTCTCGAAGGGCTGGTGAGTTCCTTAATCTAGAGTTAACGTGCTTCACAGACCTCCTGAAAATTCTAAAATGCACAAAGAATCCCAGAGAGAACCGGAGCAGGTGCTCACGGCCGTCAGCCCGCACACACGTGACTAGAACATCTTTAGGACCCGAGGCAGGTGTGCTCACGGACGCCCTCCCTCGAGTCCCGCTTGGTCCTTCTCCTGGCACACCCAGCCCCCCCCACCCCCCATGGCCACTAATCAGCAACGGGGCTACGGGTTGCTCTGCGTTGTATGAAATGCTCGGGCTCTAACGTGATACACTCATCCTGTAGCAGGAATGACATCTGCCTGTAACTGTGATCACTGACCTTGGAGATGTTTTAACTCACCCGTCCAAGAGTGACGTAAGCAGGGGGCGCACATCCCCAAATACCGCTTGCTGGGATTCCGCGGGGCCATAAACTCTGAGAGGCACAGGGAAGATGATGCACAGTTGGAAGAAAAAGAGATTTACCTCAGTAACCAAGCAGGAAAACCTGCCGAGAACGCTATCTTCGTCCACTTCCCATAGGAGCCCCAACATCGTCAAGATCCCTTTTTTCCTTCAACAAGAAAAGGTTAATTCCATGGCCTTTCAAGCTAACAGAGGTTAAGGAAGCCGGAAGAATTGTCTCCTCTGTTATAAAAACACAATAAGCAAAATTATGAATGCTTGCAAAGCAGAAAGAAAAAGCAAGCGAAAGAAAGAAAGAAAGAAAGAAAGAAAGAAAGAAAGAAAGAAAGAAAGAAAGAAAGGATACCATGTAATTATCCCGGAACGAAATTAGCTCCACTTAAGTGGGTCCAACAATAATAGTGTAAAAATCATAGTCCAGGCAACATTTGATACACAGCATTTGATTTTTATGCTGGAGCTCTTAACAAACAGTATTGTTTTCCTAGGCCCCGGGTTAGCTGGGCACCAGGACGGGGTGTCTGCTGTGTGAGGGAATCAGTGTGGCTCTGTGTTTAGAAGCTCCTACAAATACAGCCAAGCAGGAAGGACTTCCAAAAAATGCAGCTCACTGCACAATTTGAAACAAGACCGGAATGCAGCCGCAGAGCGGGCTTTGTGCCAGACTACCGAGCGCGCAAAGCACGCGGGGGGCAGATGTACCGAATCGAGTGCCCCCTGCATCCAAGCTGAGGCTCCTGAAATACAGGTTCGTATTCGGCTGGAACCAAACTTTTCTCTTCTTTCATTTTTAAAATGTTTCATAATGTCCAATTGATCCCTGTTATCTCTAGAAGCAGGATTAATTTTATTTTACTTTTTAATGTTTATTTATTTTTGAGGGAGAGAAAGAGCATGGACAGGGGAGGGGCGGAGAGAGAGGGAGACACGGAATCCGAAACAGGCTCCAGGCTCCGAGCCACCAGCACAGAGCCAGACACGGGGCTCGAACCCATGAACCGTGAGATCATGATCCAAGTGGAAGTCGGGACTCAAAACTGACTGAGCCACTCAGGTGCCCAGATTTTTGAGAGAGAGAGAGAGACAGAGAGAGAGAGAGTCGGGGAGGGGTAGAGAGTGAGGGAGACACAGAATCTGAAGCAGGCTCCAGGCTCCGAGATGTCAGCACAGAGCCCGACGCAGGGCTCGAACCCACCGACTGCAAGATCGTGACCTGAGCCGAAGTTGGCGCTTAAGTGACTGAACCACCCAGGCGCCCCAAAGCGGGATTAATTTTAAACTTCGGAGGAATCCCTTATAAAATGTGGGTCATCGTGCATGATCAGGGGGTCATTTAGAGCAAGGGGTGCGATGCTGAGCTCTTGAATCTCTGTTTTAACTTGTCCCCCAACTCCCCAGGGCCCGTCTACTTTGCACAAACCCGCCTTCCGCCCGCAGCCGGTTGAAGCTGGCCTCGTGTCCATCTGCTTTGTCTGCAAATGTTTCAATGTGTGTCTGAAAAGGACGTGACTGTTCCAAAAACATCACAATGTCACCGTCACCACATTTTGGAAGACTAGCAGTAATTCCTTACTGTCACCCCCAAAGCCGTCCAGCGTTCTCTGACGTTTCTCCAGCTCTCCGGCGGGCTTATTTTTCCTGTCGGCTTTTAAAAATCACGATTCAAACAAGCCATTCCCATGGCCACTGGCCAAACGTCTTCTAAATCTCTCATCTATAGTAGGGGTCAGCAAACTTTTCCTAAATAGTAACTAGTTGAGGCTTTGTGAACGTCTTACTTAAACACTCAGGTCTTTGCCACCAACGTGAAGCCAAGGCCAAGGGTCCTGTGCCACCTGCACTTGGTAACACTGTATCGAGTCATTACTCAGGAGCCCAGGTGGACACAGGGAAGCGATGACATAAGACCCGGGCGGGACACTGACTCCACCGGATGTGACGTGTGGTCGTGCACCGGCCACTCCAGAGTCAAAGGACGCGACTTTGCGCAGGGGCAGTGAGAGAGGTGGCGGGCCTCGTGGATCCGTGCAAACATCAGTCACACTCGTGCACACGAACAGCTGAGTCAGAAGATACCGTGGGAGGAAGTTCCCATCGATGGCAGGAGGAAAGCGAACTGAAAACCCAGCCATAACGCTCATGAGAAATGTCCACATCCTTTACGGAGAAAACTATAAAACTCTCCTGAAAGACATAACCCAACTCAAGCAAATAAAAAGACAGACCACGTACTTGGACAGCAAGACTCAACTCTGTGAGGAAGTCAGTCTTTTCCAAAGTTAGTTTATAAACTTGCCTTACTCCCCCCCAAAACACCCCCAAATACCACAGATGCCATCACGTTTTTCTCTGGAGCCAGGTAATGTGATTATACAATTGCGTTGGCAAAACAAGAGGTCAGAACAGAAAGGAAAACCCCGGAGAGAGAAGGAGCGGGGGTGGGGCTGTCCCTGGGGACCCTCCGTGTGCTGTGAAGCCTGCACCCGAGGCTGTGGCCGTGCACCTGAGCCAGGGGAGGGGGCGTCCAGGGCACCCGAGACAAGTCTAGAACTGGACCCGCGTGTGGCAGCTGTGTGATAAAGGAAGCATCTCAGATCAGCGGGGAAAAGATGTGTTTCCCTAAGTGGTGTCACTAACTGGGGAGGCACGTGGAAAAACATAAAATGGGATCCATCCCTTAGACAATATTCTAGGATGTTCCAGACGGGTCGTAAGTTTAATGTGAGAAGTCAAACCACACAAATATCAGAACACGTGGGTTTATTCTTCTCTAACCTGGTGGCCTTTGTCACTATAATTAAGTTAACGGGGGACAGCTTTGGCACAGGTAAGAGCTTTCAGAAGTAAAAACAAGGCAAAATAACAAACTTGGAAAAACGGTTGCAACTTAAATCACAGACAAGAGATCAGTATCCTTAACATACAAAGTGCTCCGGAAAACAAAGAAAAAGGCCAATGCTGATTGTGTTGTAACATCTCCTTCCGTTTCTTACGTGTTCCTTACGCAGGAACATGTTCCCTGTATTTCTTCTTATATCAGAAGTCCTCTCTGTATCTTGTAGAAACACATCTAGAGACGCAAGCTCACGGGAGAAAAAGCTGCAGGAGGCTGTTAGCTGCCCGACAGGGTGTCCGGCCTCCCACCAGAGAAGCTGGGTGGAGGCCAGAAGCTGGGAGGCCCCAGGTCCAGGCACGTCCTGGCGGGAAGCTGTGGGCACGGGGGTCGGGGGGTGGCGGGGCAGCTGACCGGCAGGGCTAACCCAATCTTCACTTGCCAGGGGGAAGGCGAAGCCGTCCTGGGGGTCGTCTCCACACGGCCAGCACCCCCACCGTCTCCAGGGTGTGCCCGGCCACACTGCGGTCCTGACCCTGTGGGGTCTCTGACCCTCTGCTCCTATCTCCTCTGTGCCTTTGACCCTTTTGTCTCCCTACCGGAATGTCCTCTCTTCTCTGCCTGGTTAACTCCTGGTTAACAGAACGTCAGGACCGGTGCAGACACCGTCAGCTCACCTCCAGCCCCGCCAGCCTGTAACATGAGCTCAGGGAGGGCTCGAACTCACGACCCCAGGAATCGACGCAAACATGTGGGGACGTCACAGCATGAATGCGTGTAACGGGGGGACACAGCCAAGAGTCCTTCAACTACCTGATACGTCCGTTATGCTCAAAATAATGAAATTACTTCTTATGTTTCTTATGGCATTTTGGGTCAATGGCTGCCACTTTTAATTTGCCATTTTAAAAAATAATAATGTATTTTTATCCCACTTAGAAGATAGCAGTGGTCTTCTGACTCTGGGCCCGTTCATACTTTTCCTGAATTTTTTAGGAAGGAACGTATTTTCCCCTTCACACATATTTATTTTTAAAAAGGAGCTAAGTACTGAAACTGTTGAGAGTTTCTTTCAACCCGGAAATAAAATATTTTGACATTTATTAGTTCCGTCAAAAGCTCTTATAAAATAAAGTGTTCTGATTTCATAAGACCCATATGCTCTGCTGATTTTGAAGTGGGACAATCCTGAATAAATTCTTCCCCAAAATAAATTCTTACGGAGATTTAAATGTGAATTATTGCTTCTTGCTTGGATGGACAGCGACTGGCGCAAATTCCTTCCTTTCTTTTTTTTGTTCAGCCCAAACACCACAATCGAGACCTTCTCCTTCAGTCTGACCCCAATGTGTATGGCGTGCTGCCCCCCCCCCACCGGCTCCCCAAAACAGGGTCCCCGTGACACCGACAGACGCGTCCCCGCCCCCAGCGCCCTGCCCCCCTTCCCGGGTCCCACGGCCGCGGCAGGCACACGACGGCCCAGACTTGACCCTGGAAAGGCGTGTGAGCGGCCGGCCCTGGCTTCTCCACCCGCGGTGCCCGTCCAGGGGCTCCTGACAAGGCCAAGCCCCGGGACCTGCACAGACGTGCTTGGAACATGTGAGAAGCCACAGGAACACGAGGGGGATTGAAGACCCGCCCCGTGGCAGCGGGCTGGGGTGGCGTGGCCCTCCTCGCCCTCCTCTTGCTCAGAGCGTGGACAACACAGGACCCGAAACGCCCGGCGAGACACAGGTGGCCCTGAAGGCCCATCGGAGGGAACGTTCCAGGTGCATGAGGAGAGGCAGCCGGGCTGCGGACAAGAAGCTGGAGCTGACAGCCGGCACCTTTATATGAGGAAGGCCCCCTTTCCCTGGTGGTGTCGTGTCTGAAGCCCACACGGCCACTTCAGCTTTCTTGTTAAAAAAAGCATCAGAGTTTACGGATTGAATCAGGACCCACACGTCAGAATTAGCCCACTTGCCTCCTAAGGTCTCCTTGAAACATTGACTGTATCTTTAAAATGGATCCCGCGCTTCGGCCACGGAGGCAGCAGCTCCGTGGGCACAGACGAGTGCACACAAGGCCACCACCGAGATGGAGAGCAGCTCTCAGCACGAGTCTCCCCCGTGGCCTCCCCTGTGGCCTCTCTTGTGGCCTCTCGGTGGGCAACCCCTCCCGCCTCCCAGCTCCTGGCAGAGTCTGGCTTGTTCTCCACCCTCAGGCCTTCGTCTCTTCCAGAAGGTCCGGGTCACATAGAAAGCGCGTTTCGTGTCACAGAACACCGTGTCCAAAGGGGCGGTGCCACCTTCGTCCGCATCAACCACGCTGACACCTCCAGCCACCAGCCCGTGGTTTCGGCATTGGGCCACGTGGACCGGTGGCTTCCAGCCGGCCCTCCCACGTAACTGAGGACGTCGGCGTCTCTCGGCTGCAACGTCTGTACTGACACTTTGCCCACCTGCTTACGGCGTGGTCTGTTCTCTTCCTTTCTGGGTACAAGTGCTTGGTAAGCTTTGTGATTTCCAAAGGTTCGCTCTAGCCTGGGGCTCCCCTGCCCTTTCTCCTGGTGACGTCACACACACAGAGCGGACGGTGTCTGTGGCAAAGTCCGATACATCGTTTTCTTGTATAAATCGCGCTTTTTGTGGCATTTCTGGGAACTCTTTGCTTAACTCGAGGTCACAAAGACTTTTCTCCTGAGTCATCTTCTGAAAGTTTTGTGGTTTTATGCGTTATATTTAGGTCTAGATTCCACGTCAGTTACTTTTTTGCAAAAGGTGTGACCCACAGGGGCGCATGGGTGGCTCAGTCGTTTGGGCATCCGATGTCAACTCAGGTCATGATCTCGCGGTTCGTGGGTTGGAGCCCCGCGTCGGGCTCTGTGCTGACAGCTCAGAGCCTGGAACCTGCTTCCGATTCTGCGCCTCCCTCTCTCTCGGCCCCTCCCCCGTTCGCACGCGCTCACGCTTTCTCTCTCAAAATAAATACACAAACACTGAAAAGTGTGGTGCACAGATCAAGGCTCGTTTCCTGTTTGCAGGCTCACCCACTGCTTCGCCACTACTTGTCGCAAAGGCAAGCTTGGGGCGCCTGGGGGGCTCAGTCAGGCATCTGACTTCGGCTCAGGTCATGATCTCACGGTTCGTGAATTTGAGCCCCACGTCCCGTTCGCCGCTGTCGGCGTGGAGCCTCCTTGAGATTCTCTCTCGCCCCTCTCTGCCCCTCCCCCACTCACCATCTCTGTCTCAAAATAATAAATACACTTAAACAAAAAAGACAACACATGCTTTCTCCACTCAATTGCCTTTGCTCATTAGCAATTAGTGCAAATGATGGGATAAATTGTGACTTTCATTAACCAAATGCTAACGCAAGATTTATATTTGTGTGACTTTGTTTTCTGTGTCAAAGCACTTACCTCTCAAAACTGTAAGTGTTATTAATCGGCGGGTGAGCGGCCCGATCACATTTCACCAGGACTGTTTCCTAATAAAAAAGCGTAAACAAGGCAGTTAAGACACAGCCAGTGCTGCACTGGTAACACTGAGCAGGGGTTGACAGACCGCAGCCCGCGGGCCAATCCAGCCTGTCGCCAGTTTTTGTAAACAAAGTTTTGGTGGAACGCAGCCACGCCCGGTTTACGGATTGTCTACGGATGCATTTTACTGAACCGCACAATTGAGTAACTAAGACATCGACCAGATGGTCCCCAGAGACTGTAACATTTCCTTCCCCTCTAGGGGACACGCCGGCCGGGCGCTGGTACGAGAGGAAAGTCGCCTCCGCGAGGAACGCCCAGAGGAGCTCGTTCTCTGCTACAGACGGGGGTGGAGGGGCGGGGGGGGGGGGGTGCAGCGGCCCAGGGAGGGGCCTCTGCGGGCACTTGACCTCTCGAGTGAGGCGTGAGACTCTCCCAGGACCGACGAAGTCCCATCTCGGACATGTTATAATTTCATTATAACTGGTGGCGCTAAAAGTTTTGCTTTTAAAACGCGTGGACTTTGGGTCTTGTCCCGCTGTCTCCTTCAATGCCATCTTGCGCGGACACGAGCAAAGGCTGTCTTCAACAAGAAACGCAGCATTCGGTGACTTCTCCTGAAGCGCAGAAACAAACATACACATTCCGAATGGGTTCCAATTCTAAGGCAAAATGCAAATTCATGACCAGGCCTGTAGCAAGAAGTGAAAACCAACCAACATTTGATTTTTCCGTGACAGCCACTGGAGGGTGTGCCTTCCCGGCTCCCTGCGGGTCCCTTCACATATACGCGTATCTGCAAAAATAAATGCGTGTCCAGAAGGCGGCCTGGGTAGGCGCTGAGGGCATAAGCTGTGGAATTCGATGCCATTTGTTCTACACGTGGTTGTTACTTCCCGCCAGCGGCGCGGGCCGGGCCGTGGGAGCCGCGTGCGGTTGCGTTTGGATCTGCGAGGGCCGCCGGTTCGGGTGCTGACCTGGCCGGCGAGGTGAGGCTGCGCCGTCCCCGTGATCAAACGTGAAATGCTACAGGCACACAGGTGTGCGTGTGGGTGAGACGGGCTTTGAAAAAGTTACTCAGCGGTGGCCTTGCCAACACACTCGATAGTTAGGCCTTGGATTTCACCGGAAGCATCTCACATGCGCCTTCCCTTCCCGACACCCATTGCTGCTGCTGCTGGGGCGGGGGGTGGGGGGCGCGGGCTGACGAGATGGTCCCTGGCTTCCCCCCTGCGCTGGTCTCTCCGTCTCCAGCCCAGCGGCCTTCCTTCCAGTCCACGCTTTACGTCACTGCCTTGGAAATCTTTCCAACATGTACATCAGACCAGAAGGGGATAAGTCACCTCAACCGACAAGCGTGAGGAGCTAGTGACAGGACATCAAGCTGTGGGCGCACCATTCAAGGCCTTATCTCAAGCTGCCAGCTGGGGGTTGGCAGAGTGGGAAGCCGTTTGCTACCATTAGGAAAAATACATCAGAGCAGAAAGGGCCGGAAACCCGTCCACGGGGACTTCGGCCAGGACGGAGCAGCGGTCCGTGACTGGGGCCCCCCGTCCCGTCACACGGCCGCCGCTGCCCGGGCACCTTATCTAGTTACTATCCGAAGGTTTGGGGGTGGCTATGTCTGAACACGGCTTTCAAGGAAGAGGTCTTATCCTCAGGGGAGTCACTAACGGAGAGTTCAGTTCTCCGCTGAGGATTTATTGAGCTCCGACAGTGTGCCAGAAGCTGCCGCAGGGGCTGTCTGTCCCCTTATGATATCAGTAATATTAGTATATAATAACAGTAATACCCCCATGAAGGAAGCAGCTCCTAAATCTTAAAAAAAATTTTTTTAATGTTTATTTTTGAGACAGACAGAGAGAGAGAGAGAGAGGGACAGAGAGAGAGGGAGACACAGAATCTGAAGCCGGCTCCAGGCTCTGAGCTGTCAGCACAGAGCCCGACGCAGGGCTCGAGCCCATGAACCGCGAGATCATGACCTGAGCTAGTCAGACGCTCAACCGGATGAGCCCCCAAGGCGCCCCTCCTCAATCTTTTTAACTCCCAAACTCCGCAGGAAGACGCAGGACCGAGCAGTAAGGCACTGACACCGTCTTCAGAGCAGAAGCCACACCTGGCACCCGGACCCAGGATCTGACCACCAGCCTCGGCCCCTCACTCCCCACTTGAGGCATACTTTCGTGGTGGTATTCCTTTAATTTTGTGCCAAGACGTAACCCTAGCCCCTCAGGATGAACGGCGCAGAAACACACACCCCAAAGTGTTTTACTGACGTCTTCAAATGTCTGCGTTTTAACCATAAAGAAAAACAAATGGAAAATGCTAAGGTTTACAACGTCTCACCCAAAAGCTCAAGGGACACCCTATTAGGAACATAAGAAGCCATAAAAACAAGCATGAGTCCAGAAGCTTCCCTGGCTATTTAGAATGTCATCCTACAGTGTGATCACTAGATTTTAAGCAACATCTGAAATGATTCCAAGAGCAAAGTCTCATTTTCCCAAACCCAGCTTAAATGTTCTTCCCTTCCTTTCCGAACAAATGCCTCCTCGTTCATAGCACTCAACGCCCTTCTCCTCACAAATAAGATTCATTTCCCGTGGCCTTTTAAGATAATTTCCCTTCATCCAAAATTTCAGGCTCTTGCCCTCTGGCATCCTTCCTCCCGGGAGGGGAGCGGCTGGGTACTCCGAGATGGTCAACGCAGACCTGTGGGCACCGCTGTGATGGGCACACCTGCCTCATGGAATTGCAAGGCTCCACGGGGGGGCATGTGGCAGGCGCCCGGCGCAGTCGGTCGTCGTCTTCCTGACGTTATACCAGTATTTTAGGTACTTATAAACATTGTATAATTTATAGGTTTTATTGGCATCTACATCAATATTCAATGCAAGACACTATCGAGATAAAATTTGAACTGGTGATGACCTCAGACGGGGAGGAGAGGAGGGGGTCACGTAAATCATTGCCACACTCCAGTTTCCAGGCTGGGTGACGGATTCGCAGAAGTGACCCACAGGCTGGGCCGAGTGTTCCTACGCCCCCAGACGTCTTCCCACGGCATCCCCTCAGAGATCAGGGACCCAGCCCGGGAGGGTGTCCACTCACAGGGCACACGTGCGTGCGAGTGCGCGGACTGGTGTGCTGGTCCGTGGCCACTCGGCGGAGCGGGGACAAGACGTGGGCCCCAGCCTGCCGGCTGCTTCAACGCCTGGCCGTGGCATCCAGCCCCACCTTGCCCATCACCCGGCACCGCAGGGGCCGCCAGGACCACAGACAGTCACCGGCTCCACACTTCTTGAAGGTCTTTGGGTAAGAAGCAGCCACAGACTTCTTCACACCTAGTATAGACCCTATTTGCTAATTCGGACTCTGGTACAACTTGTTGTGTCACCCTGGGTGCTCATTTATCTTCTCGAAGCCCCATTTCCTGCCATCTATAAAATGTGCCGGCAACGGGGTCAGCCCTGGTGCGCCTCACAGAATTCGCTAAGTCCACGGTTCTAAAATTTGGATAAATTAGTTACCTACGAAAGGAGAAAATATTAGGAACTCTGTAGTACCTACTCCAGAGACGTTACGCAGAAGAGGGTCATTTTCAGACACCGAGTGAAATAAGGACAGTCCAGTGGAGGGCACTCGGCCGTGGCAATGGGTCTTCCGGCAGAGGGGTGTGTCCTTTCCTGGGATGGTGCGCACGCTGGAGATGGGACGAGGGAGAAATTCTTTGTGAATCCGATTTAAAGCCATGAAATAACTGACCAGTAGAAGAAAATGTAAAATATAGAGCTTGAGCTTGAAGTAAGCTGATGGGAAGAGAAAGAGAATTTCTTCCTTAAATCCTTGTAACTCCTTAAAAATGCAAACATCTTTTTCTGATCAAAGTCTGTATAAGTCACACTAGCTGTTGTAACGATTTTCAATTCTTCACAACTGGTTCATATTTGAGACACTAAATCTGGGTTCTAGAAAGCCCCTCTTACACCCACAATTTCACCGCAGGAAAGAGCGGATTTCACAGGCCTCAAGAAGCCGAGTGACAGAGCCGAGGTGCACGGTTAGCCTGTGACTCCGGTCTTCCGATTCCTATCCTGTTTCGTTGGTGGCAGAACGGATAAGAAAGCCCCAGGCTGTGGAATGAACTAGAAGCGTGTGTACCATTCGCTCGTGTGCACGGAGACACGGCCATGCCAGATCTAGTGTCATGGTGAACAGAGGGTGAGGCCTACACACGGGGGTGCGGATGAACTTCACAAATCGGCGGCAGAAAATTATGTGCGATTCCACCAAGAACCCCAGAGAAGTAAATAGATGCGGGGGTGGGGGGGACACAGATGGTCTCATTCAGACTGGGATGCCCGGGCAGGCTGAGCGGAAGGGCATTCTGGAAGGAGGAAAGCGCATGAGTCCTGCAGGCAGCGAAGGGCTTGTCACGTTCAAGGCCAGTGTAGCTGGGAACAACGCGTATGTTCCTCTGCACAAACAGAGGTCAGAATTGAGACTTTCCAGTTTCTTCTTCAAGCCAGGAGGCCCACGTATCTGACCAAACTGCATCTTCAAGGACTGCTCTCCCCAGCCACAGAGCAGGTCGGAGATTCGGGAGGGCGAGGTCGGCGAGGCCCAGGGACAGGAGTGTGGCCCCAAGTGTGAGAGCGATGGGAATGAACTAAATCAGACCCAGGGGAGATTCCTCCTGCAGAACCGACAGGATCTGAGGGGCACTCATGAGGCAAGAGTCCACAGGGACTCCCACATTTCTGGCACCAGACACCGGGTGGATGACTCTCCCTTGCGAAGATGGGGAGACGGGAGTAAGGGTGTGTCCGCAGGGAAAATGCGGAGTTCAGGTTGGGATGTTCTATGTCTGAGCTCATGCAAGCATCCCCAAATACCGGCTCGAGACGCAGAGGTCTCCCTCAGCGTGCTTTCGCGCCTCATCCCACCAGACACCGGAATATCCGGGGCGTGACCGCACGTCTCTGCCTTCTGCGTGAGCCGAAGCTGCTGGCAGATGTCGCCGCCATCACGGTTACGGCGAGGACCGGGTGAGTCTCGGTTAGGGGACAAGTTAAGGACCCTATGAAACTTTGATCATTAACAATTTTGTCTCAGGGATGTCAAACCCATCAGTCTTTGTCACGCGCCTCTCAGAAAATGTTTTTGACCTCAGCTGCAGATATTTGCAGGAGAATCATTTGACCCCTAGGCTTCCTTAGCTGTATTCGGAAAGTCAAGGCTGTGACTGTCAAACTGAATGGCTTGATAAGAGTGAAAAATAAGGGGAAGCCACAGACAAGCAGATAAAGCTGCAAATCTCTTCTTCCATATCTGATTGTCAAACAAGCAGATGCATGTTAAGTGGGAAATGCACCTAACTAACCCTGAAGACAGCCACCGAGAACTAGGGACAGTGGCCAGACTCCTCCCCGCGAGACTGATTTTATTTACAGTGTGAATCGCCAACGATTCAATGTTGGATTAGGTCGCAAACTGCAACGCAACACTGTGCCACACGTGTGACACAGACTCTCACGCTCTTCAGACTCGGGAGCACCCGTGGGAGCCCAGAGCCCGGAGGTCACTACACTGACCGCTCGCCTTCTCCGCACATTTAGTGACACAAAGCTCCGGAACCAGCAGCTCGATAAAGTTAAAACACAACTTGGGTTCCACTCAGTCCTTCAAAGAAAATCCAAAATGAGCCAATCAAAAGAAATGTTACCTTGATGCGTAAAATATAAGGAAACACAAAACCCTCAAACTTCTGAATTTGAAAATTCAGTGGGAATTTGACAGGAACCGGAGAGGACAGTCACGAGGTGAACACACGACAAAGAACATCTATAATAGAAAGCAGGGACGACAACAGGTCTTTATAAAGCACGTGAGGGCCAGGTCTTGGGCTCGGAATACATTCTCCCACTAAAAACTGAAGGTCGACCAGTACACCCGCAGATCACGCACGGTGCAGAAAGGACCAGTGCTTGACCACGGATACTCCGCGTCTCCGCCTATAGAAGGAGATTTAACAGGATGCATCAGGGCTCCTTTTCACTCAAATTCCTAACAATGAGAATTTAATTTGTCTCCTTTTGCTTGACTCAGTCGTACTGGTGTTTAAGGCGACAGACAACGCATCAAGTGACAGACAAAAAAAAATCCTTCAAAACAAGGACTTTTTAAAGTGCTTATTTGCAGAGACTGTTGAAAGAGTTTTCGATACCGCTCTAACGGTTTCCTGGGCTGCTGTGTAAAAAGAAAGCCGTCGATCCGTGAACCGAAGTGGCTTTAGGAAGAGTCACCGCAGATTATGACATGTGACCACCATAAGACGGACTCCAACGACGGACCTTGTCGGGGGGCGGGGGGAGCAGCCCCTCGCGGCTTCCACCCGGCACCGCCGTCTAGAGGACCAGGGTCTGGGCATCAATACAGCTGAGAGTTCACCTTCCACACGCTTTCTAGACTCATGCAGCAATGGTCGTAACAAGCGGCAGTGAAGTGTAAGCCCAACGTATCTTCAGGTTTATTTACGGAGACGCTCAACCATGCACAAAACTGGAGGAAACAGGATACTGAGAGCCCTCACCCAGCACTCTTGGCATTTGGCCCATCTTGTTTTATACAGATGCTCAACCCACCTCCCATTCCCCTGGCATATTTTAATTTAAATACCAGACAACACAGCATCTGATTCCGCTTATGAGGACTCAGTTTTTCAGCACAGCCCCCATGCCATCACCATCTCACTTCAGGCAGTTAGTACAAACCCACACGTAGTCTAATTTCTCTGGTTGTCCCCAAAATGTGGTTTACAGCTGACTTGTTCAGAGACTGTGATTATGAGCCTGGGGCGTCTCCCATTCTGCCTCCTCTGCCCTTCTTGGCGTTACTGATTTCTCAGAGGAATCGGGTCACTTGTCCTGTGAAGTGTCTCACGTTCTGACTTGGCTGATTTCTTTCCTCTTGTTCAAAATGGCAGACCCCCAGACTCCATTAGATGTGGGCTCAACTTTGCAGCCCAGTCTCTTCACTGGTGGGACTGTAGCACCTCATGGCCTGTGGCCACCTCGTCACATCTCAGCGTCTCTCTGTCTGTGACCTCATGGCCCGTGGCCACCTCCTCACGTCTGAGTATCTCTCTGTCTGTGAAACTTCGAGTGCTCTGGGTTCTGGAACCTTCCGTGGTAAAGATCCTGCTGTCCCCTAACCATCTAGCACCCACTGAAGACTGTCACCCAGACCTATTAGGGCTTTCGAGTGGTGACTTCTATTCTTATCACTTACTCTGAATTGATTAGCTAGAATCTTCTGAAAAGAAAAACTTTCTCTCGTAGTACTTGTGAACTGAAGGTTTGCGTAGAATTCTGTACTTTTTCAACCTGGCTCCAGTCACGTCTTGAGCTCCATTATTTCACCCTACGTCAGTGCGCATCCCTTCTGCATTTGTGGACACAACCCCACCGTCTTCCCTACTTGCTTTACTGCCCGGCACAGCCTGTGTCCCGGGCGCATCCTGTACTCCCAGCAGGTGGAAACCACGGTCTGGGTGCTGGGCTTCCCACTGTCGCTTCCAGGCCTTTTGGGTCGATAAAGCTAAGAAACACGCAGGTTCTAAAGAGAAAACATGGGGCGCCTGGGTGGCGCAGTCAGTTAAGCGTCCGACTTCAGCCAGGTCACGATCTCGCGGTCCGTGAGTTCGAGCCCCGCGTCAGGCTCTGGGCTGATGGCTCGGAGCCTGGAGCCTGTTTCCGATTCTGTGTCTCCCTCTCTCTCTGCCCCTCCCCCGTTCATGCTCTGTCTCTCTCTGTCCCAAAAATAAATTAAAAAAAAACGTTGAAAAAAAAAATTTTAAATAAAGAGAAAACAAAATTGTGGGCTGGTAGCAGACACGTCCGTTTCATAATTTTAAAACGACACGGTTCATGAGGAGCCACGTCGGTTCCACGCTTGCGTTTCTTGCCTTATGCTCAGACCACAGGTTCCGTCCTTTCGTGCGCTGGCTGACTTGGGGGCTGGAAAACCAACGAGAGCAGAGCGGCTTTCCTGACACACACACACCCACAGTGAGGAGGCCCGCGGCTTCGCACAAGGGACGCGCACCCGGCCTGCGTTAATTTCTTGCTCCAGTGGAAATCCGGACACAGAACCCATCTTTGCCATCTGAGGAGGCACGGAATAAAGGGGGAAACTCTCCTGTGTTCACCCGTCTCTGGTTTACGCCCAGGGGTGGACGTTTCTGGGGCCCACGGGAACCACCACACAGAGAGCTCCTCCAAGTGCGGCGTGCTGGAGATGTGACTCACGTCATCGACGGCGTGGACCACTTCCGCAGGCACAGAGCTGGGGGTAAAACAATGACAATAATGACCACGCACATCACTGTGGGGGGTCCTTCTCTTTCCCTAATCCCCAAACTCTTCTCTGCCACTGTCATTTCTGCCGGGCCCTCCTTTTGTGGTCGCTTCCTGTCCTTCCCACCGCCCCCCGCCCCATCCTCTCCTTGCCTTTGGGTTTGTCTCGTCACCCCTACTTCTGCCCCTCACCCCTGCTCTTGTATCAGCGTCTCAGATTTTCTCCCTGCTCCTCATTCTCGTCTCTCCTCCGTCCTTCCCACGTTCTCCGCCAACGTTTTCTCTTCTGCCTCTGCTTTTCATTCTACGTTCCCTTCTTGTGTCGTGCGGGGGAGACGGACAGATCTACGACCCGATGCCTCCCGCAAGTGCAGCTGTGGGGCTGACTGATGTGCACACAACGTCACACCAAGGTCTCCGCCTTGAGGACCCTGGCCATTTGAAGGCAATCATGAATCTGGCAAAAGGCAACGTGTCGCAGAAACGGAAGCTAAATGAACGTAAATGATGTAGGAACACAGGCACAAGGTCAGGAAGCCGCTCGGGAAGCTCTGAGAAGCTAGACAGCCAGGAGCAACAGCGTCTGGCAGAACTCCCCGCAACGGCAGACACGTTTCTGTGTCTAAGCAGCGGCCCGACATCAGCAACGGGAAAGCTACACGTACGTGAAAACACCACAGTCTGGAGCTGCTGGCTGCTGTGTTTCCAGGTCCTTGGACCTCTGACAAACGGCACGCGGCAACCAGTCAGCACGGCACATACGTGTTATGCCCACAAAAAGAAAAAAATATGCAACCACTGTCAAAAAGGTACAAATTGTATTTCATGCTGCAGGACTGACCAAGGGCCTTCTAACGACCTTCCCAAGCCAAGTGCTAGACCGTATGATGCAAACGTCAGTGTGGCCCGAGTGAGGCCCTTACAGCAGAGCAAGGCTTGGGCAGACGCGGGCAGGACCCTGACATGAGCCACCTCACAGGGCAGAAGGCAGTGCCTGTTCGCTGCGGACCTGCTGACGGGACTGACCTAACGCAAGCAGGGGACAGTGTGAGGCCCGATGGAGGGCCTAGAATGTGGAATCCGTCTGGCTACAAGGGGGAGAAATTCCCACAGGGGTTGTTTCCTCGTGGGAAGAAGGGAAAGTCATACTTAGTAAGGTTTTCAAGCAAACAGCCAACCAAAATGATTCCACATAATTCCGTTATTCATTAATACCGTCAAAACTTTAGGTCACAAGGGGCGCCTGGGTGGTTCAGTCGGTTGAGCGTCCGACTTTGTCTCAGGTCACGGTCTCAGAGTTCATAGGTTCAAGCCCCGCCTTGGGCTCTGTGCTGATGGCTCAGAGCCCGGAGCCTGCTTCGGATTCTGTGTCTCCCTCTCTCTCTGCCCCTTCCCCACTCACACTCTGTCTCTCTCTCTCTCAAAAATAAACAAACATTTAAAAAATTAAAAAAAAAAGAAAAAAAAAGCGTAGGTCACAAACACAAGCTGAGTCAGTACTAGTTATGTTTCTGCGCCCCTGAGGGGCCTCTAGGGTAAATACGGGAGGGTGCTCCCCATACAGAGAGAGGACCAGCGAGAGCCTGGCCCTGCCGGGCACCGAAAGAAGGCTGGCCGCGTCGGTGGTCCCGCTGCATCATGATGAGCAAGGCAGCTCCCCACCCACCCCCCACCCCAGGGACAGACACATCCTGCTTTGGGGCCAAGGGTAGGAAGATGGGAGGCGTGGGCGATCGCTGCATTTTCTATTGTGTTCCTTAAAACACACACACACACACACGATGCGAAAGCAAATCACCTGTTCTGTGAAGCTGGATCCTCGGGTTCCTCATCAAAAGGCAACAAAGGGCGGATCCGGCAGTGAACCCTGATATTCCCTTTCAGCTCCTACGACAATAGAGTTTGTCCCTGTGAGCTCAGGGGCAAGGCTGAGCGGACGGTCTATTTCCTCAGAGAACGCGGCCTGACGACCGCTTCCCCGGGACGTGAGCGTCGCGTTCCCCACCCACACCTTGGCTTCTGATCAAGTCCCCACGGAGTGGCACTGAGCAGTCAGTGTTATTTTAGGCTTTTTAAACATCCACACTGAAGCGTGTTCACTTGGCAAGCCATCATCGTGTGGTGGCAAGTGTCCAGAAACCACCTCTCGATGGGGACCCGCGCCAAATTTCTGAGGCATTTTGGGAGAAGTTTCTGAGACCTGGTACTTTTCCAGACCCCGCCAAGTGTTCACCCAAATCGTGGCACGATGTGGTACTTCAGAGACAAAGGGCAACGATGTGGGACAACCGCTCCACGTGCCCCCGCGTGGAAGAAGGGAGCACGTCCGCACGGCCCGGCTCGCCTCGGCCAGGCTGTGCCCAGACCCCCCCGACGGCGCGGGTCTACCACGTCCGGGTGCCCCTGGCTCCACGCTGCACCCCGCTCTCTGGCACTGTGCGCGCGTCCTTTGCCCGCTGGTCCTTTCACAGCGACGGGACCATAACGAAGATGTCTATCCTTCCTCCACACGACAGCGTCAGAAACTCGAAGTCCGCCACCGTGTCCTCCAGAAGCCATCCTTCTCCACTCACTCCCGGGGCCCTCGCGCACCTCTCCCTTTTTCTCTGCAGCAGGGCGACACTGCTGTCCAGACCGGGGACCAAAAGGCACCAAGATGCTTAGAAAGTGCGGGTCGGCGGGAAGCGTGCATGCGCCCCGGTGTCACGGTGTAGAGCTCGGCCCAAGGAGTGGCTCAGGCACAGGGAGAATTACTCCCAGGCGGGTCTGGCTGTGGAGGGAGCCCGGGGACGGGAGAGAATCTTCCCAGGAACCACCGGGTCCTGGGGCTGCTGGTCCACGGGACTGTGAGCCGGGCCGGGGTTCAACCACACCACCGAACCTCACGGAAGTTCACCCGCCAAACCGTCAGCTCTGGCCTCACGGTGTGCAGAAACGAACACCTGAGTGTGCACACTCTGTGGGCCGCAGAGCTCAGCCCGTGGACGAACGTGAGGGGGCCATGCTTTGCGGTGCCCCCTGCGTGGCCCTCCACCCCCCCCACGTGCCCCGGTGCCCCCCCCGTGCGGCCCTCCACCCCCCCATGTGCCCCGGTGCCCCCCCTGTGTTGACTTCCACCCCCCCACGTGCCCCGGTGCCCCCCCCCCCCGTGCGGCCCTCCACCCCCCCATGTGCCCCGGTGCCCCCCCCGTGTTGACTTCCACCCCCCCATGTGCCCCGGTGTTCCCCCGTGTTGACCTCCACCCCCCACATGCCCCGGTGCCCCCCCCGTGTGGACCTCCGCCCCCCCATGTGCCCCGGTGCCCCCCCGTGTTGCCCTCCACCCCCCCATGTGTCCCAGTGTCCCCCCTGTGTGGACCTCCGCCCCCCCATGTGTCCCAGTGTCCCCCCTGTGTGCCTGGAGTCCCCCGTGCGGACCTCTGCGCCCACCCCCAACATGCCCCGGTGCCCCTCCCACCCCCGGCCTTTCACTGGGGTCCCTGCCCAGGTCCCCCGTGCCGCCACCCTTCTGGGAACCCGGACCGCACTCACCACCAAACGGTTGTGAAGCACCTTCCTCCTCTGCTTCTCTAGCTGGTACCTCGAGTCCGCTTCCTGCAGGCATCGCTCCAGATGTCCCGCCTTGGACCGCCAAGCTGCAACAGTGGTTTACCCGCGTGTCCGCAGGTTTCCGGGAGGGTGGCCTGCGCTACATCCTGTCTCCCTCTTCTCCCTTCCGGTTTTCCATAAAACACCTCACGTTTTCAAAGCCGAGAGACACTATTTTCCATAAAATAACAGCACTGTCCCCTTTGCTGGAGCGCGTGACATGTAGGACCACCTGTGTGGGCTGAGTCACCTCACCTGAGACCCTTCAGGAGAGGCCCTGAACCGAATGCACCGAAGAGGCACGAGACCCTTAGGTACTCAGTGATTTGAACTAAAATATCTGGGGGCACCTTGGGGGACTAAGTCAGTTGGGCACCCGCTCTTGGTTTTGGCTCAGATCATGATCTCGCAGTTTGTGAGTTCGAGCCCCGGAGTCGGCCTCTGTGCTGACGGGTCGGAGCTTAGAGCCTGCTTGGGATTCTGTGTCTCACTCTCTCTGCCCCTCCCTTGCTTGCTCGCTCGCTCTCTCTCTCCCTCTCTCTCTAATAAACTAAAATATCTGTCAGCCCAACAGAAACCTAGTACGCCTTAATTCACACAGTGCCACGGGGCCAAAGCACCTCCCTCCATGAGCTGCCTGTTGGGTAGTTTGAGCACATCCCGTCCTGACCCGATAGCGGCCGAGCGCTGTGGGCTTCCCAGATGTGAGGAAAGGGCTGAGCGGATCGAACGGAGCTTCACACACACTCTAGGAGCCTCCGGCACAGGACGTGCAGCAGGGACAAGGTGCCAGCTCAGGGACGGCATCGAGGTCCAGAAAGCCTCTTCGGGTCACCAGAGGAAACGGGGACTCCCTGAGGAGGGAGCGCGGCCAAGGACCGCAGCCCCCACGCACGCCAACGACCGCCTGGGTGTTGGCTCTTGCCCCTGTGCCCAGGCAGGCGCGTAGTCAAAGGAGAGGGAAACTTGAACACCCGGCAGGTGGGGCCATGGCTTACACAGCAGAGCCTGGTGTTGGAGCTGTGCCCTCTGGACCCCCTCGGCCACTTCAGAAAGACCTGTCTGCAGGTGGTCCCAGAAATTCCTGAAAACTTCCAGAAAAGAGGCATGCAGTGCCTTTACGTCTTGCTTCAGTGCCTATAGAGCAAAAATATACAGCACTGAGGTAGTGAATATTATTAATCACATAGCGTTATATATAATAATTTCCCAAGTGGCTATAAAATAAGAACACAGCTGCCTGGCGAAGACAGTCACGTGCCGATTTATTATGAACTAAATCTACTTAAAGCTCAAGTTCTCAAAAGCTAGATGAAGGACAGGTTTTGTCCGCTGGGTACTTGCTTGTGAGGATGGCCGGGCCCCGGTCCCACGTCGCCCTCCACACACAGCTGCAGGGCTCTGATGTATTATCCAGACCGCCTGCTTGGAGCCACATTGTCCTGGGCCCATGTTGAGCGCCGTGGTGACCCCGTGCTTAGGGGACACACGTCCGTCCGGGTGCAGGTGCGAGAGCCTTCAGAGAAGTCTGAGGACAATGCAACTGATAAACAGCATCCCCCACGTCAGGGGCTCTTCCCTTCTGATGCGACGGGAAGGCTGTTTGGCCCAGAGAAGGAAGGTGCAGACGTCCTGCAGCTTAACATCTCCTACGGAAGGAATCGCGAGATCGTAGCTGACCCGAGATAGAGTCGTTTGTTCCGTTAAACCTTCCTTTTCTGTAACGTGGAGAGTGTTCCCATACGTTTGGGAAACGTTCTGCTAAAATGTCAACACTAAATTGAATTACGGTATTTTATTACATGGAACGCAGGTAGAGTTACGCACGATAGTCAAAGATGGGTCCGTTTCACTCAGCGATGAGAGCGCAAAGAATTAATTTATATAAATCTGTTCTGCAGGCACTGACGCCGTGCATGGGCCGGAAAAAGAAACCTCTAAGGGCAGACTAATTGTGTTTGCAGATGGCATTCTTGTTGTTGCAATAATGATCTTTTTTTTTTTTTCCTTCTTTCACCCAGGTCACACTGTTTATAACAAAAGGTGAACAATACTCCCAACCGGACGATGGTATAAAAATACACCCCCGCACTCTCACCCTGGGCAGGTGCCAGCGTGCACTTCTCTTCCCAGACGCCCCGGCCGTTCCACAGGGGCTGCGTCCACGGGATGGCAGCGACACTCGCCCTGTTTAGCCTGACCTGGACAAAGCACTTCTCTACCCTTTGACGTTAAAATAAACAGGAGGACGACTCTGACTCTGGCATACAGAGCGGCCGACAGCGGTTCTCACGGCCCGTCTCACGGCCACACGGTGTTCTTCCCTCCTGTCTCTGCTCAGGAGCCCAGTCCGGGCGCCCTTGGGTGCGGAAGTCCTCGCTCTACCCAGCAGGTAGTGGGGTGGAGGGCGGGACCCCCAGCCGAAGACCCTCACAGCAGGTTATGAACGCAGTGATGCTTCTGCAACCTCGCGAAGGCCAGATCAGCAGGCTGTAACGGAAAACCTGCATCTCCTAACTGAGAAGCTTTGCTTCGTGAAAAGACGGCTTCTTGAGCAGATCTATTTTCGGGGCACCTGGGTGGCTCAGTTGGCCGAGTGCATGACTCTTGATTTTGGCTCAGGTCTCGGTCCCCAGGGTCATGATGATGAGATCTGAAGTGGGTTTCATGAGCGAATGGCTAAGAAAGGCGTGAGACGTTTTTGGTGCAAAAAGGCGATTTTATTATAGCACGGGGACGGGACCCGTGGGCAGGCAGACTGGCACTGGGGTCATGAGGAGTGACTGATGACATACTTCCTAGTTTGTGGTGCGAGGGGGAAGGGGACATAGGGGTTGAAGGTGGCTTCCAGAACTGTGAGGGGCTGGCTGCTGTGCAGATAAGGTTACTGTTCGCCTTTAACGAGACGTGAGCACCAAGGCAGCGTGAGTTCCTTGAGGACGGTCACGCTCTGCGTGCTTCACGTGTCAGCGGGCTGCGAGCCGTAAGGAGATTGCATTTCAGCCACATTTCTCTTGCCTTTGGTTCCGTCATCAGTGGGATCGGGCCCGGCCTCGGGCTCCGCACTGAGGGTAGAGCCTGCTTAAGATTCTCTCCCCTCCCTGTGCCCCTCCCCCCAATAAATGAACAGGAACAAAAGGAGAAAAGTGGACCTATTTGGACCGGCATAACATCCACAGTTTCACCAGAACACAAGCGAACGCGGCCGCGGGGCGGGGGCTCCTACCTGAATCACCGGGCAGAGCCGGAGCAGGGCCGCGTGGGGGCTTCTCGGCAGCCGGGCCCGCGGGCCGCACGGGGAGCACAGCCCTGCAGACGCACTTCCACTCTGTCCAGCCGCTCCTTGGTACTGGTGTGTGGAAAACACAAAAAGGGATTCGGCGTCTCAGCATGCTGGAGTGGATGCGTTTTCTCCGAGGGGAGGACGCTCACGGCTTGCCGGCCGCGCCCCACGCGCTAGCAGGGGCACCGCCCTTGCCGCAGAGGGAACCCACCCCGAGCAGCCGCGCAGGTGGACCGCGTGGGGACCGGGCACAGGGCGGCCGAGCTGAGGGCGTGAGCGTGCGGCAGGCGCAGGCCCAGGCGGTCCGGCGACGCAGCGACGGAGAGAACGGCAAGGGGGACGGGTCAGGGACAGGGTCACCGTCTGGGCGGGTTCTTCAGATTTTCCCGACAGATACTTGTGTAGAAGGAGCTGGGAGCTCCGTGGAGCAGGAGAGAGTGAGGGGACCATCACGGGGGACGGAGAGGATGAGTCAGGACCCACTCGGGGACACAGCCGGGGACACAGTCGGGGACAGCCTGGCTCGGCTGGGAGATGATGCAGGGGGTAGGGGGGGACAAGACAGGGCGTGCCCCGTGGTTGTGGCCGGGGCAGGGTGGCTGGGGAGGAGCGGCACTGGGGCCTGAGCCGGAGGCGACACGATCGGGAGTTTGCTGCGTCTCCCACGGCACCTGCTGGAGTGCTTCTGCGTCCCACCGAGTCCCTGCAGCCAGGAGACACTGTGGGCGGCCTGCCCCCCAGGGCCTCAGCCAGGCCTCCCAGATGCAGAAAATGGACGGCCAGGCCGGCGAGAATGCGCAGAACTGCATCACCTACATAACGGGTACATTTGTCCCGTGTGCAAACCCGAAGATGCACAGCTCGGAAGCCGCGGGACGCAGGGATAAGGGTCCCTTCGTTCCAGGAGCTCGCTGCTCTGTTTGGGGGGAGCACAGGGGAGGAAGCAGGACACGCGGGTCACCGACGCAGGTCCCCGCAGCGAGGAGGAGGCCCAGGGGGCCTCTGGGGTGGATGCAGGGCTCGGGGGCATCTGTCCTAGACTGGGGACGGCGCAGAGAGCAGGCGGGACACTGTCCGCCAGAGGAGGAACTAGCGGGAGCACCAGCTGCTTCGAGGAGGCCTGTGCCACGACTGGCCAGGCATGCGATGGCGCCCCCGAGGACCTGCACCGCCGAGCATCATCGAGCATCCAGGGTCAGGGGTCCCAGGGGTCAGGAGGGTGGGGCCCCACCCTGCGCGGAGGGTGTGTTGAGCCAGGTGCCCCTGCGGGCAGAGCAGGGGAAGCCGCTGTGTGCAGGGGGCAGGGGGCAGGGGGCAGGGGGCAGGGGGCGGGTGCACCTGCCGGGCACCAGGAGATCCTCTGCGAGCGCTGGGACAGCGGGCACGTGGGGACAGCTTTTCCGCTGACTGGGGGTTCAGATTGCAGGGCAGCACGGAGACCCCGGCAGAGACCGCACTGGGTGGTAACTCACATTCCTGTTTGCACACCAGCCTCCGGCAGCGCAGTGCCCACGGGAAGGCCCACGGCGCGATGCACGGAGCGTGGCGCCCAAAGGTGGCGGACTCGACAGGCCCCCGGAGCCAGAGACCCGGGTGCGCGCAAGACGGGGGCTGGAATCCCGGAGCAAGGTCTGCAAATGTGGGTGGCGAGTGAGGAGAGGTCCTAAGATTGCTGCCGGCAGGACAGCCAGGAGCCCAGGCCCGGGGGCGGGGCGGGGACGGAGAGCCAGCCGGCTGTGGGCCAGAGGCGCCTGGGCCTGCGGGTTCAGATGGGACCTGGCTGGGGCCACCGAGAGGAGCAGGGGGCCCAGCGGAGATGCAGCCACCCCCGGGACGGGTCGCTCCCGGGGGGCGTCCGCTCCAGGCTGAGCTTCAGGGAGGGCTCCCCGGGAGGGAATCGGCCGTCCCCAAGCTACAGCTGCTGGATCACCGTGCACCGGCCTCAGTGCACAGCCTGGTGACTCGGTGTGTGCATACACGCAGGGACAAAACACGCCTCGTGTGGGTCCGTCACCACACAGACTCAGGCTCGCAGAATGTCTATGGTTTCTAAGGGAGAACCAGACCCAGGAGAGAAACAGGAGTCCGTTGTCACGGCCACAGTTAGCAGGACCCCAACACGAGAAGCTGCCAGGGACGGCCCTGAAACCAGCTCTGCCCGAACTTCCGCGGGGACGGGTCCGGGCACCGAACTATCCCCGAAGGAGAAACAGATTCCAGTGTTCCTCAGCTTTCCGTGCGAACGTCGGCTGCTAGCCCGGCGGAGGCCGCCGGTGGCCTGCTGCCATTCAGTGCCCCCTCCTGTACGATTACACCCCCATTCACCAACGTCCCACCGAAAGCAACGTTTCCCTGGGTCTCTGGCAGGTAGGATGTCCATGTGACCCAGCACAAGTCACTGGGTAGGATTTCTGAGCAACGACCTAAAGACAGACGGACGGACAGACGTGGCGGACGTGTTGGGTGTGTTCCCTCGTCTGCCTGACTCCTCCTTCCCAGCGTCTGGCCTTGGCTGGGACAGCTGGAGCCCCAGCAGCCACCGCGGAAGCAGGAGACACCGGCTGCTCTCGGCAGCACACAGTCCCCTTTGTCCAGGACACGGACGGTGGGTGCTGGCAGAGGAGGAAAGCGGGACCACAGGCATACTTGTGGATGCCACCAGCACCTGGCCCCGGACAGCCCTTCCCCCCGTCCTCTCTTCCTGCCGTATCCAGCAAAACGCAATCCCTGAGCGAAACGCACAATGAACAGCGGTGTTGGGTCCTCCTGGTTCTGGCTGATTGATCTTCCAACGACTCTCTTCGCTTGAACTTCTATAAGATCTTTCTCTGTTGCCAAACACACCTCTGCTGGCGTGTGACTGTTCTAACGATGCTTCTACAGCACATGATACAGGCAACCTTGCCGTCAGCTGGGCAGAGGCTGGCAGTCTCTGGGCCCCGGCGGGGAGCCCGCCCTGCAGATCCCTGGTTCTGAACGCCGTGCCCGTCAAACTTTGCCTCGGTGTCCTTCCCTCACAGAGATGAGCTCCAGAGAAACACGACGTGCACGTTCAAGGCACTGCTCTCAGCAAATAGTTATTGAGGCACTGATTCCGCCTCTGGTGACGGAAAGGAAGTAGAATAAACCAGATGGCGGTTTTAATTTGGCCCGTTTGCTCAGTGGGGCCTCAGGGAGCCGCGGATCGGGTTCCACCCACTACCTGCGAAGCAAGGAAACGTTCTGTCAAAAATATCCATGCGGAAGCGGAGGGGAACGAGAGTTCTGTCAACTTTCAAGGTCATTCCATCCCGTCCTTTCGTGAATGCCGGAGATGCGGTCTGTGTGTACCTCTGGGGAGGGACCCCTGCGCGTCGTCGTGGGTCCGTGCCGTCACGGCGCCACTCTGGGCCTGCACTGTGTGTTGTCGAAGCCGGCGTCTTCCCTCGACTCCAAACTGCGAGCATGAGTGTGTTCTTTCCGCCCAAGCTTTAGGCTGGGACGCTCGTGACCCTGCACCAAGCATGTCCGTCTCCTTCCCCAGGAGCAGCGCGGACGCCCTAGCGGTGTGTGCGACGGGGAGCGGCCACAGAGGTGGCGGCTGGGAAGGGCCACTGCTTAGGCTGGAGGGTCCGTTACTTGTGGACGGGAAACGTTCAGAAGTGTGAACAAGTGAGGCAGAGAATCTGCAAAGCAGGGAAGCTCAGGGAGCCCGTCCGTCAGCGTCAGCGGGATTATGAAGACGTCGGAGAACAGGTGCCCGCGGCGGATGCTGCATTACATGCGACGGGTGCCGGGCGCACGTGGGCAGAGACCGCAGACAGCTGGGAGAGCAGGGGCTCTGGGGGCTACCTGCTTCCATCCCTTGAAACCGAAGCAAAGTAAAGGCCCTAGACGCAGAAGGCTCAGACCCTCCGGAAGAAAAGTGAGGCACAGCCAATACCGAAGCCTGTGTTCTAAAGTCCCTCCCTGGCACTGACGGTGAGCACCACGGTGATCCAGAGGAGCACGACGTAGAGTCACTGAGCGCTTGGTACTGGGAGGCGGGCTGACCGGCTTCCGGGGCTGGTCTGGTTTTGGAGAAACAGGCGGAAGCCGCGAGCCTCCGGGAGATTGGGGGGCAACGTGGGAGAAGCCCAAGCACCCCGCACGAGGGATGGGATCCGACTCACGTGGGGCGAGGGAGACGCCGAAAACAGGAGCCGTGAGCAGCCACCGTCTGCACAGGGACTTGGCAATCCAACAGAAGACGGTTCCCGGCAGGGTCCCGTGTGCACCTGACTCACCACGCGGACCCACGCTGCCCGCTGTCATCCCAGTCACCCCGCCACCTGCAGGTGAGCCAGCGGGACGTGGGGGCCGCAGAAATGAAGATTTTCTGTTTCATCATCATCAAAAATGACGAAGAGGGACTTAAGCACACAAATGCCAAAAAAAGTCGTCAGGTTTATGTAACTGACATTCTGTGCCCAACAATCGTAAATGTAAAAAAAAAAAAAAAAAATGTTAATTTCACCCAAACGGTGCTTGGAGAATCCTTTAGTGCTTTGCGGCGACCCTCGCCAACAAAAGCTGGTGAACCTCCGCGACCCCACCTGCTCCGTGCTCCGGCTTCGCGGCCTCCGCTCGGGGCTGGAAGTTTCTCTAGAGCTCCAGCCGCTGCGGCTACAGGGGGCTCCTGCAGCAGAAGAGGGCACGGGCGTTGCCCGCGGATACTGGCCTCACCCGCCTTGTGCGGGCAGGTCCCTGGACCCGGGGGGCCATGGTGGGACGCAGGGGAGACGTGGCTCCTCGGGGCGCAGGCTCAGACAGGCTGCTCGCTGCCGTGACCGTTCACGCGCACAGGCGTGGCTGGTGCGTGAACAAATAAATCAGTCCTTCATTCAAGAGGCAGCAGGAGCAGCCGTAAATGAAGGCACAATTTAGTGCGACTCATTTTTGTCCAGGGAAACTTGACAGGGTTGTTCAAGGAGTGTCAAGAGCCCGGAGACCTGATTCTGCCTGAGCCTCCGGGGAGAATTCTGAAGGGGTCGGAATTCACAGATGAGGACCTCGCAAGTGCGTTAGTTTTCTAAACTTGCCTCTGTGACAGATCGCCGCCAACAGGGAGACTGAAGACAACAGAAACATGTCCTCTCTGGGTCCCGGAGGCCAGAATCCCGGGGAGCACGGCCACATTCCGGCAGAGGCTCTGGGGCGTGGTCCTCCCACCTCTCCTGCGGCCACCCGGGGGGGCCTGGCTGTGTCACCCCAGTCCTCACGGTCAGCGTCTGCAAACGTCCCTGCTTCTCCTCACGGGTCTTCTCCTCCTACAAGGACGGGGATGGCACATGGGGCCCACCAGGGTCTCCCAAAGGCTGCAGCGGTGCACTGGGCGAGAACAGTGTGGACAGAGACCCCCGAACGCTCGCCATTGTTCTCCTTCCCTTCTAGGAGCAAACCAGCAGGAAAAGCGGGCAGAGGCATCTTTGAGGGACGGTTCTTCCTTTCGGTGAGGTACGCAGTCTGGGCTGAGTCACGCGGGCGTCTATCCCAGGATGGCAGGGCCGGTCCAGGAGGTGGCAGGATGGGCGATGGGGTCAAGCGGCACCGCGGGCTTTGGGGCGCACGGCGTCACGGTGCTGGGCAACCGCTCTTTACCGAACACAACTGCACACGCAAACCAGGTGAAGTTACCGCCTGTAAGTCGCACCTCAGCGAAGCTGTTTGGAAAATCACACGCACCATGAACTTGCTCCTCACTACATGCTCGAGAGCGCGGGGAGAGACGGGAGTGGAACCTCGTGTGGTCATGGGGGAGACAGTCCCACCGGCTCAGCCAACGGGAGGGAAGGCCCGGACGGCGGCCCTGAGCCCCTGGCGCTGCGGACGCGGGCGTGTGTTACCTGTGCCAGCCTCAGGTGGAGAACTGCATTTTCTGTTTCCAGATCAACTATCCACTCTTCTTTGGCCTAAAACCGAGGACCAAAACAGGACATTATCAGTTTAAATGACACTCATCAGTACACACTTCCATCCTGAGAACACTGGGGAAGGAAGCCAGCGCCTGCCTCAGTGAAGCACTGTGGGGGGAGGTCGGCTGGAGTGGGGGCCCCGCACCCCATGTCTGCGACCCCCATTCCAAGTGTGGTCCCCAGAAGCCAGGGGCTTGCTGGGGGCACCGAATCCTGCATCAGGGCACATGCATCATACCTCAAACTGCTGAAAAGCCCCCCCTAAATCCATCAGAATCTACATTTAACAAGAGCTCAGGTGACCTATATGCACAGATCTGGAAGGCACCTCTGTAAGGCTTCTGCTCACCAAAATCGGCTTCTCTTTCAATTTTTTTTTTTCCCCAGTAGGCTCCATGCCCAACGTGGGGCTTGAACTTGAACTCACGACCCTGAGATCAAGAGTCACACGTTCTACCCGCTGAGCCAGCCAGGCACCCCTCTTTCCTTTTACTAATTCATTTATTTAAAAGATATCTGTTAGAAGTCTGTCACATGCCAGGCACATGTCGGGGTGCCATGGATACAGCAGTGAACCCATCGGGCGTGGGGCTCCCATCCTAGTGTGTAAGGGCCAGTGTGTGGCTGGGGGGGGGGCAGCAGCCCCGTCACAGCTAAAACAGCGACGGGGGTTCAGAGAGGGGGAGGAGGGCCAGCGAGGAAACCCAGGGCCAAGGGGAAAGTCTGAGCAAAGGCCCTCAGGTGGGAATGAGTTTGGTAAGTTAAGGGGCAGAGGGACGGGGAGGGGAGGATGAGGGGGGCAGGGAGGGTGTGGTCTGGGAGGAGGGATGGCAGGGAAGAGGCTGGGTTTTGCCTGCAGGGTTTCAGGCAGAGAAGTTTAAATACTAGCTTTTTACACTGAATGCTGGGAAAGCCAGCAGCTGGAGGCCTTGGTGGTCAGGAAAGCAAGGGGTCCGGGAAGGCAGCTCACGTGCCGCGGTCCCTTCTGTGGGGGGTCCCTCCCCATGCCCCGTGACTCACAGCCCACAGAGAACTGTGACCAGTTTAGGCCAATCTCTTTGTGACGGGTTATGAAACCGGAAACCTGGGTGTCGTCTAGACCTTCTGCTACCACGCTCAGTTGATTTTACCTCTTGAAGAAAACCTATGGAGTGTTTCCACGAAAGTCCACTCGATTCTAAGATGCCACCCCGACTAGCTTTATGGAGATGTAATTCCCTTAAACGCGAGCAACCCGCCTGACATGCACAAGTCCTCGGCGTTGAGTGCACTCACATTGTGCCACGTCGCCAAAATTACGTCACAGTATATCTGCTACCCCAAAAGAAACCCCATCCCCCCCCACGTACCCCGATCCAGCTCTAGGAAAGCATGAATCTACTTTCAGTCTACAGATTTGCCAACTCTGGACATTTTGCATCAACGGAATCATATGATATGCAGTCCCTCGTGACCGGCTTCTTTCCCTGGTCATCACTTTCTCAAGGCTGAACCATGTTGCGGCATCAGAATTTCATTTTTTTTATTGCCTGACAATATTAGATCGTGAAGCTAGACCACATTTATTTACCCATTCATCACTTGAAGGACATTTGGGTTGTTTCCACTTTCTGGCTGTTAGAAATAGTAGTGCTGCTGTGACATTCCTAAACGAGTGTTTTGTGCGGACGCGCGGTTCCCCTTCACGGTTCCCCTTCACTTGAGCACATGCCTAGGACCGGAACCGGTTAGCATGTTGAGGAACTTCCAGACTGTCTTCCCTGCACGGTCCCACCAGCCGTGTATGAGAATTCCATTTTCCACACCCTCGAGATACTTCCATCTGTCTCTTTGATTACAGCCACCGGGGCGTATCATTGCCACTTGATCTGCATTGCCCTGATCGCCAATGATGTTGACTATCGTTTTCAGGGTTCAAGGCTTGCTATTCTTGGGTTAAATTTCTTCCAAAGCATTTTATCATCTTTGACTATCTTGTAAATGGAACGGTTTTCTTAATTTCATTTTTGTCTTTTCATTGCTATGAAATAGAAACACAACAGACTTTTTTGCATATGGATCTCATATCCTCCAATCTTGCTGAAATCACTCACTAGTGCCAGGAGCGTTGTTTTTTTGGTGAATTCCTTAGGATTTTCTATATACGAGATCATGTCATCTGCAGACAGAAACAGTCTTATTTCCTCCTTTCTGGTACAGACTCCTTTTCCTTTCGTTCTCTTGCCTGAATACCCTGACTAGCACCTCCGGGGAGACGGTGAACAGATGTGAAAGGACACGTTTGTCTTGCTCCTCTCATGTTATGTGTGTCAGCAGGGGGGTTTCGGGGACATCCTTTATCAGGTTGAGGAGCCGGCTGAGTGTTTTTATCACGAAGTGAAGTAATATTTTGTCAAAAGCGTGTTTTTGGACCTATCGAAATGATCGTGGGGTTTGTCCTTCATTCTGTTGATTCGGTCTGTGACGTTAACCGACCTTGGAACGCTAGGCCATTCCTGGGATGATTCCCACTTGGTCAGGGTGTATGTCCTTTTCATATACCACCGGATTCAGTTTGCCGGTATTTTTTGAAGAGGTTTACATCTGCATCCTTAAGAGACATTGCTCTGCAGTTTTCTTGTGACGTCTGCATGGGTTTTGACATCAGGTAAGTGTTGGCACATGGAAATGTTCCCTCCTTTCTATTTTTCCAAAGAGTTCATGGAGGACTGGTGTTCATTTCTCTTCACACGTTTGGTACAACTCACCAGGGAAACCATCTGGGCCCGGGGTTTACTTTGTGAGATTTCGGATTCCTAACTTAACCTCAGCATGCATTACAGTTGTGCTCACATCCTCTAGTTCCTGAATCGGTTTCCGTGATCTGTGACTCTGGGAATTTGACCAACTCACCCTGGTGAAATCATCAGCAGTGCTGTCCACAGCATGTTCCTGACTTCCTTTTTATTTTTGTGAAGTTGGTAGCAATGCCTTGTCCTTAATTCTTGGTTTCGTTAATTTGAGTCTTCTTTTCAGTCAAACTAAGGGTTTGTTAATTTTGTTCATCTTTGCAAACAGCCAGCTTCTGGTTCTGTTGACTTTCCCTATAGTTTGCCATGCTCTATTTCAGTTGTTTCTGCTCTGGTCTTTATTGTGGCTTTCTTCTGCTGGTGCTCGGTGTTGCTTCCTCTGCTTTATCCCGTGTCCTGAGGTGGGTGTTTAGGTAATTGATTGGAGAGCTAGCTTCTTTTTTAGTGTAGGTGTTTGCGTCCACGACTGTTCCTCAAAGTGCTGCCTTGGCTGCATCCCACAAACTTTGCTGTGTGGTACCCTCATCTTCATTCCTCTCAAAATGTTCCCTGACCTCATTTGTGATTTCTTCTTTTATCTACTATAATTTAAAAGTATCTTATTCAATTTTCCCATATTTGTGAATTTCCTAAATTTTTTTTTGTTATTAATTTCTAACTTCCCTCTATCGTAACCGGAAAACATACCGTCTATGATCTTTATCCTTTTATGTGTATGCAGGCTTCCTCTGTGGCCCAGTACATTGTCTAACCCAGAGGGCCTGTGCCACGTGCACTTGAGGTCATGTGTCCTCCTGCTGTGTGGGCAGGGTGTTCTGTGGACGTCCGCCTGATTGAGTTGGTTCAGTAGTGTTGTTCAAGTTGTCTGTCTCCTGGCCGGTCCCCTGTCCGGTTTGTTCATTACTGAAAGGGGAGGGTTGACGTCTGCAGCCATTATTTTTCAATTGCTACTTTGTGTCCTCAATTCTGTCCATTTTAGGGCCATGTTGTTAGGTGCACATATACTTTTCCTATCTTTCTGATGGAGTTACACTTCTGTCATTATCAAATGTTCCTCTTTATTTGTAGTGACATTTATGTCATCTTAAAGTCTATTTTGTCTAATATTAGTACAGTCACTCAGTCTTCTTGTAGCTAATGGTGGCATAATGTATCTTTTTCCATCCTTTTGCTTACAAGCTATTTGTATCTTTGAATGTAAAGCATGTCCCTGTAGACAGACAGCATGTAGTTTGAACTCGCTTCTTATCCAGCCGGACAGTGCCTGCCTTTTGATTGATGTCTTGTCCACTCACATTGAAGGCTGCTGATGTAGGTTTGCACCCAACATTTCACTTGTTCATTTTCTATGTGCCTCGCGTTTTGATTGTTCCTCTTTTGCTGGCTTCTTTTGCCGTAACTGGATATTTTCTAGCATAAAATGTTAATTTCTTCAATGACATTTTCCATTAGTTTTTGAACAGTTTTCTTCGTGGTTTCTCAAAAGCTCACCCTACACTTTGAAACTGGAAGAGTCCGCCCCACAGGGACAGTCAGGGTCTGGCCAGGTGGGAGAGTGTACCTCACAGGGACAGTCAGGGCCTGGTGAGGTACAGAGACGCTCCTGCTATAGCTGAACTCCCCTGTTCCATCTGTTGGGTTGGTACCATCACACATCACATTCATATATGTGACAGTCCAGTGCTATCATTGCTGCTTTACATAATCTCATGTTCATTAAAGAATCTGAGAAGAGAAGGGACAGTAGACTTGCAAGGTTTGTTGTGCTGGCCTTCTTCACCATGATGAACCACCAGGTTCACCTGGTCCTGTGGATTCAAACTACCATCTGGTGTCATTGCCCTATTCTCGCAAAACTTTGTCCCCATTCACCTCCTTTGTGCCACTTCTGTCAAACATATTACGTTTCTACAAGTTATAGTTTCAATGACACAATTACATGTCTGTAGTTTTATACAATTACTTATTTTAAATCAGTGAAGAAAACAAGAAAAATACACCTTTATCCTTTTATAACTACGTGACTGTCTTTGCTGGCATTCTTTGTGGATCTGTGTTTCTGGGGCAGGGACAGGGACTTGCTTTCAGCCTGAGGAACCTCCTTCAATGTCTCTTAATCAGGCAAGGCTTCTAGCAACGAATTTTGTCTGACTTTGTTTATCTGGGAAAACTTTTATTTTGCCTTCATTTCTGAAAGACAGTTTTGCTGGATATAATATTTTTAGTTGACAGAATTTGTCTTTCAGCACTTTGAGTGCATCACCCCACGGCCCCTGCTGCTGCTGAGAGTCTGCTTGTGGATTGACTTGATGAGTCATTCTTCCCTCCCTGGTCTTCTCTTTCGGTGTTTTCACTACGATGCATGTGGGTGTGGATCTCTTCGTGGTTATCCTAATTGAAGTCCATGAAGCTTTTTCTACATATGCCAAATTTCAACACATTTGGGGAGTTCGAGCAATTATTTCTTTGAATATTTCTTGTGCTTTCTCGCTCTCCCCTCCTGGTGCCCCTGTGACGTGTGTATGTTGGTGTGCCTACACACTTTGCACCAACAGATTCCACTTTCCTTCCTTCTGTTTTTCCCTCTGTTCTTAGGATTGCGTAATTTCTACCAAGCTAAAAGTTTGCTGATTCTTTTTTTTTTTTTTTTTTTTCTTTTTTGTCCATTCAAATCTACTCTTGAGTCCTCTGGGGAATGTCCTCATTTCAGCTACTTTCAACGCCAGGATTACAATTTTTTTTTAATAAGTATTTTCTATCCTTTTATTGACATTTTTTATCTGATGAGAAATCATCCTATTTTCCCTCACCTCTATAATGCGGTTTCGTTTAGTCCCTTGAGCATATTTATATGTTCACACAATGACTGCCTTGTCGTCTTATTAATGCCAACACCAGGCTTCCCAATGGCGGTTCTTGTTGTCTGTCCCCCCTTCCCCCCCCGCCCCCCCGCGGATGAGTCTCACTTCCCTATTTCTTTCATGTCTTATAATTTCTTTTTGTTGAAAACCAGACATTTTAGGAAATATATGGCAGAAACTTTAGATAGTGACGCCTTTCCCCCACCTGAAGGTTGTTTTTGTTGCTGTTTGTGTGCTTTGTTGAGTGACTCAGCTCGGTTTCTCTAGGGAAGTCTGTTTCCCCCTCAGCGGGAAGCCTTGGTGTAGCTCCTAGAAGGACACAGCTTTGGACACGTACACGGCCACGCGGCACCTGCACCGGAGACAGCAGTTTTGAAGCAGGGCTCCGTGTTAACCTCTCCCTGATCTCTCGATTGCTTGTCTTCAACAATGGCCTGGGGCGTGACTTTCTCCACTGTCTGCTCCAATTAAACTGGGGCAGGGATACTTTGGGAAGCCCATTTGTGAGATCTGGCACAACCTCAGACTCTTCTTAGACTGGTGTGAGCTAGGTGGCCTGTCAGCTTGCTGATTGTTATGGGCTGTATTCCCCTCGAATTCACGTGTCGGACTCTCAAGCCCAGGGCCTCAGAGTGTGACTGTATCTGGAGACAGAGCCCGGGAAGAGGCGATTGAGTTGAAATGAGGCCGTTGGCGTGGGCTCTAATCCAGCGTGACTGGGCGCCCAGAGAGGGCCCAGAGAGGGACTGCAGGGGTACCCATGCACAGAGGAAAGACCATGAGATCACACCACAGAAGGCAGCCACACACAAGCCGAGGGGAGAGGCCTTAGGAGAAACCAGCACCAACACCTTGCTCTTGGACTCCCGGCCTCCAGAACCGGGGGGAGTCGACTGCTGTGCTTTGAACGACCTGGTGTGTGGTACTTGGTTACGGCGCCCAAGCCAACTGGTAAGTGCTCTTAATTAAGAAGATTCTTGCTTCTGAACCTCACCAGAGCGGTTCAGATGAAGTCAGTTCCTGTGGGAAGAGCTTCAGAGCTCTGTCTCATGGGCTGCCTCTCGCCCTGAGCGAAATCTCCAGAGATGAACATCAGCCCTCTGCGCACCGGGAGGCCTGTGGCCTCTGGGCTCCTGGCTTGCTCTCTCGCCATGAAACCTTTGTGCTTCTGGAGCTGGGGAAGAGGGACTGGAGCCCCAGTGCCCCGGCCTCTGTTCTGGAGCAAGGCCTCCATGATAGGAGCGGAAGCTCCGTGGGAGGAGGGAGGCCCCCAGCCTCCGCCACAGTCAGCCAGGAACTTAGCTTCCTCGACTGTCCGGTGGCCCGTCCAGACTGGTGAGATATGGCGACCCGTCGTCGGAGGCCGAGGAGAGGGGAAGCCCCGTCTTCCTGCCACACTCGCCCAGAGTGGACCTTCTGCCGGGCTGAGCTTGGGCGGTGTGAGGCAAGGGGCCTCAGACTTTTTCTGTGCTTCCAGAGGTTTTTAGCAGGTTTCTCGAATAATCGTTGCTTCCTTTGGCGGATGCTGTTTGGGCAACTTCGGGGGGCGCTACACCATTTTGCCGTGACCCTCACCTGTTGGCTTGTTTTTCGGGAGTGGGTTCACAGAGGCCCTCATCCTGCCACCCAGAAGTCTTGCCTGCGACTTCGAACTCGGCCCTCACAACTGCACGCTCGCCCTTGCGGGGCCACTCGCTACAAGGGACGTTTTGAGTGACATTTTCAAAATATGGATCTAACTGCTTCCTCCCTCCCTTAAAATATCTTCGATAGCCCTTCGGGGCCCTCAAGATAAAGAACATCTCTAGTCCTGCTTCATGCTGCACGGGCGCCCCCCTCCCGCCTCAGCCCCAGCCAGCAGCCTCCCCCAGGCTCTGCCCAACGCCAGCCCCGCGGCCACACGCCACTGCGAGGCTGTTCCTCTTTGGGGACAGTTCTGTCCTCGACCCTCAACGCACTGCCAGATGGCGGCCTCCCATCTCAGGAGAACCCCGCTCCACCTCTGTTCACGGGGAGACGGTCCTGGACCCCCACATCCGGCCAGGGTTGCATTACAAGCCCCTGTAGGACTGGGTGTGTCCCCTCCTTAGCGTCATCATGGGCCCACTTTGGTGGTTTACGTTTATTTTGTGACTATTTCCTCCTTTATTCCACCTATACTCCGAGAGCAGGGAACAGAAAGGTCAGGTGTGTGGTCGCTTAAGCACTGTACCCCCGAATTCAGCACGGTACATAGTAGCCCCTCGACAAGTCACGGAGAGGGGCCTCAGAGGAGGGTGGGGCGCGCGGGGGTCGGGGGCCGGGCTGGGGGACCGAGCCGGGAGGGCAGACGAGGAAGGACCTCGCACCCTACACAGCAGAAGGTGGAAGATGGCGGGAGCCTCCGTCCCGGGCAGTCTTGGGGCGCCGCCACCCCAACTGTCCCTCGCTGGCCCCCGCCCCCAAGGCTCAGGGGCGGGAGGGGGTGGGGCTGCAGGCGGGGCCGCAGCTGCGCTCCCGGCACCTGCTCACCTGCACCTGCCGCTGCAGCTGCCGGGCCCGCTGCTCCCAGAAGCGCCCCCAGCGTCCGCCCGTCGCCGCCGGCATCGCCGGGCCCAGGCCTCAGCCCACCTGCTGCGCGTGCGCGGGCGTTTGCGCCCCCCCCCCAACCCCGTGGTTTCCATGGCGACGGGGTCACGGGACCGGGGGAGGGGCCAGGGAGGGGAGCGGCTACACTGCAAGACTATTTACTGGATACAGTGGGTGTTCCAGACCCCACGTAAATTACAGCCTCCCGCGGGTACACAGCCCTTCCCGCTGGTCCTGTAATTTTGCGTCCGCCCAACGAGTGTGGCTCCCTTCCCCACAGGAATGTCTGCGGGGAGAGGAGGGCCTGTGGAGCCCACTGGGGACAGGAGCCAGGGGACAGGCACAGGAAGAGGCCAGCGGGCGCCGCTCGGGGCCCCGAACCGCTGCAGGGAGGCGGGGAGAGGGGCGGCAGCACCGGAGCAGGGGGAGCACCCCCGGGTGAAGCCGCGGCGCAGGGGCGGGCGCACCACCTGTGCTTGGACAGGGAGGCTCCAGGCCGAGCCCTCCCCTTCTCCTCCGCAGCCCTGCCGCGGCCCGTCCTCCCGCCCTCCCCTGCCCTGCTCCCCGCGTGCCCTGCTCCAGCCCTTCCCGCCCTCCCTGGCACTGCTGGGCAGGTGCACTGCTCCCGCCCTGCCCCGGGCCCACCCTCCTCCCCTCCTCCCCTCCTCCCCTCCTCCCCTCCTCCCCTCCTCCCCTCCTCCCCTCCTCCCCTCCTCTGCACTGCTCCCGCCCCGCCCCGCGCCCTGGGAGGGTGGCAGAGAACGGCTGCATGGCAGGTCCAGTGGTCCCAGGCACAGTTGGTCTGTCCCTGCTTCTTGAAAAACTAACTTGGTTCTCGGGCACTGGCCTCTTGTCCTCCGTCCGAGGGCACTTCTTCCCGTCTTCCCTGCCAGTCTCCTCTCACAGCATTGAATGCCATCTGTACCCTGATGATGCCCCGATCCTGTGTCCGGCTTGCCCCCCTCCCTCGAGTTCCCGACCTGTACGTAGGTCACACTGCCTGCAGGCGCCACCCGGGGGCGTCCCCACAATCCCCAACCCCTCCCGGCTCTGCCCGACTTCTGGTGCACCTGCACTCCTCGCCCACCGGGACCCACACCTTGCCATCCACTCCTCCCGTCACCCCACATGCCACCACGGACAAGTCCTTCTGGGCTCACCATAGTGATGGCACCAGCCCCTTGGCCGGTCACCTACACGGTGGGTGACACGTCAGTCGGACGTTCCCTCCCCTCCGCTTCTCCATTAGGTAAAAACCAGGCGCTCAGGACGGCCTACGCACCCCTGCTCCTCCTCTGCCCCCTCCCTCCCCCTCCCTGCCCACTTGGCTGGAGGATCAGTGACCTCCTTGCTGTTCCTGGGGGGGGCCAAGCACACTTCCACATCACTGCCTCCGCCTCTCTGGCCCTCTGGATGCTCGTTCAGGGCTCGATCAAAACCATCCCATATGGACGGGACCCACGTCCTTCCCCTGGCACCCGGCTCTTGGGATTGCTCACATGGAACAGTTCTCTGGCGTCACTGTCACCGGAGGAGATCCAGAGCTCCAAAGACAGCAGCCGCTGGGCCTACAGCAGCTACAACGTTTGGCACATTTAGGAACTCAGGCCAATTATCTGTTGCCTGAGTCAATGAATCAGAAAGAACAGGCGATGACGAGGACGTTGTGAATAAGCCGCATCCTCCTTCCACAGCACGTTGGTCAGAACAGGCTGCCTAGACCTGAGAAATCAGAGACAGACAGACCACTGAGTTGGGGTTCACAGCAGCAAACATGCTGGTCGGATACGAGGACTCTCTTCGCTCCTGGGGGCTGGTGAGGCCACCGGGGCCACCTGTCGGCACGCATGTAATGTGCACACGTGCACCACGTATGATGCGTGTATGTGCCATGCACACGTGATACAGTGATCCTACTCTGAGTAGAAGCCGCAGTGACAGGGAGACGACTCCGCCTCGGGTCCCAGGGCCCACGATTCAGGAGAGACCCGGGCAGCAGGGACGCAATGACAGAAGTGATGTGGTGTGACAGGGAACACAGAACTTGGCGAATGTGTCCCGGCCTCGCTGACCGATACCACTCGGGACACCCTTCCACTGGGCTCCCTGCAGCCCTTGCCGAGGCGGGGGAGCCTCCCCGCAGCCAGAATCTGGTCCCCATGCGGGTGACTCCAGGGACGGTGCACCCCCGGGCCACACGGGGGCCTCCGCCCCAAATCCCAGTGGTGCCCGAGGAGAGTGTCTGAGTGCCGTCCAGGTCAGGCTCTCTTACCAGCAGCCCGATGGGGCCACTGATGGTCTCCCATCCGCTTCCCTGGCAGCCCGGCCGAGGGCCACCGTGTGCTCCGCCTGAGGCCACCAGAGGCCCGTGGACGGCGCACCCCTGGGCAGAGGACACCGCCGGGGCTACCTAGGTCAGCGGCACGCGACGAGCCGGTGCCCCTCAGTGGCCGGAGCCCCGCGCTGAGGAGCCCCCTGTGCGTTTCTGCCACCGGCAGTCTCCTCGCCCTTGACTCCTCTGCTGCTGCCTGCAACCCACGATGCTTCTGTCACCAGCGGAGACGAACTCTTTCCAAGAGAGCATCCTGCCTGAACTTGTGGCGGAAGCAGGCGGCACAGTGCGGCCTTCCTCGAGCCATGACTTTCAGTACATTAAAGATCGTGAAACAACGAACCAACACATCCCAGATGACTGAGAGGAGAGGCAGGTGCAGTTAAAGGCGTCACGCGCTGCATCCGGAGTCCGTGTCTGGACCGGTGTCCACAGCTGCCGGAAGGATCTCAGGAACCCTGCAAGCAAACTTGGAACCCGGACGGCCGTCAGGGAGCCCAGACCCTGCACTCCTCTTTCCCTCCTGCCGGGAAATGCTGTTAGGACGCGTCTGTGTTCTCCTCAGACAAGCCGGCCTTCCATCCGGGGGCCTGTCCCCAGGGCGGAACCTGGGGAGGCAGGACTATAGAGCTGTGCAGCTAACCCACTGTCTTCCAGGTCTCCTGTTTGCTGTTGTTCGTGCTAACGTTTTGTGTTATTCTTAACAATTCCAAGGTGAAGTTGGACCCGCTGTCCCCGGTTCAGACCTGGCCATCTGCCATCTCCGCAAAAGAACACAACACGAGGCTTAGAAGAGCAGGAAGACCAAGGCTCAATCCAGCAAACATGTGAAAGCATGATCTGAAAGTCACCGTTCCAGGTTGGTCGAAGCCGTTGGCACTGGCTTCCTGCCTCGCCTTTGGGCACCTCTGTGATCTACCCCGCACCCCCATGCCGTGCCTGTGCCCCGCAGCTGGGCCCTGCTGTCGGCCAAGGGCCGTGTGCCCCTCAGTGCACACAGGACCTTCCTTCCTGTGCTTTCTCCACATGCGACCAAGCCACCCTTGGAGGCCTGCAGGAAAGGGGCACGAAGACTGCACATCTTTCCATGTTTCAGACCTACCTCCTGCCACCCCCCCGGCCCCAGTGCCCCATCTCCCACCTGCTATCTGCCTGCAGCAACCTCTCTGCCCCGGGGATCCTCCCGCGGGGACCAGTCCTTTGTCTCAAGAGGGCAAGTCCTTTTCTCCAAAGGTCCTCCACCAACAAGCTAGACCGGGTCCTTCCGTCAAGGCCTCTAAGCGCCCTGTTCACCTTCTGTGGACAATTTGTGAACCATGTCTGTCTTCCTGCAGCTGCTTTGGGATACTTGGAACCAGTGTCACAGTGACTGACACAGGGCGGGCACTCACGGATTGTATTTGTTCAATAAACTGTGTAAGACATTGGTTTTTAAATCCCGCTTTGGAGTTGAACGTACATCTGCTGGGGCGCCGTGACTTAGAGAATAAACTGCACGAATACTGTACTGAGACCCGTCACTTGGCACCTGTTTCCCGTGAGGGCCCCTTCTGCAGCGGAAGTGGGGCCCTGAGACTTTGCTGTGGCTCCGCGTTTCCCTAGAGGTCCAAGTAAAAGTCTTTCAAATCCGTTTCCCAAGCAACGGAGCAGAGGAATCCTGTTCCAACGGCCCCCTAGAACCCCGTGCGGTGCAGACAGTCTGCAGGTTAGAAGCGTTCCTTTCGCGAGCAGCACTCAGGTCCTGGAGACCAACGGACTTTCCGTCCTCTCAAACCTCAGAGCACCGTTTTGGGCACGAAAATACACCACAAGCAGACACTAGCACTCCAGTACGTAGGTAGGCAGACGGTCCTAAAAAGATCCACACCATTTCTGCCGACAGCCCTTCCTGAAGTCCTGGCACGCCCCCTCAGCCCACCTGCCCCCGGGACACAGAGGCAGGGGCTCTGGGGCCACAGGGGGAGAGGGGTGGTGCAGCAGAGCCGGGCTTGGGTGCTTTGGCGACCGTGCACCCTCCCGGAGCCACCCCAGGCGGGTCCTCGCCACCGGTCCACACAATTCCCTAAGCACCTGGTGTGCAGAGTCCCTGTGACCGCTGGTCTGGGTCTGGGTCTGGGTCTGCCCATGAGCCGGGTGAAAGCCACAGGCAGGGGGAACCGATCTCGGGGCAGCCTGCAGTCTCCGTTAGAGTCTGTGCGCTCAGGAAAAGAGCGTCCCCCACATGCCGGACTCCCCATCTGACACAGAGATGATGCTTGCTGACTGTTTAATGAGTAGGACACACAGGTAGGAGGCAGAGGCTGAGATGACAAATGTAATCTTTGCCAGCACGATTACAACAACAGATCCGCTCAAATACATACAAAGTTTATTAAAAATAGATTGCAAATGAGCTACAGTAGAAATGGGGAGTACAGCAGTTCTGGTGTTTCCACAGTGACGCACAGTCATGACCTCGTCACCCACGGGCGGCCAAACCCACCCGTTTCCAGGTTTACAGCCACACACACACATACGCGCGCACACACACACACACACACGCCCCCGCATGTAAGTATTTACATGTATGTGCGTGTACTTAGGCGTGTTTGTTCTTTCTACAGATTAACGGAACAGTGACTCTTCTGCGTCTGCTTCATGACAGCAAGTGTGGATTTCGTCCCCGTGAGGCGGCCAGTGTTGTCGAGCTCTCCGGGAGGGGCCCGCTTCTCCTAGAGCTCTAAAGCAAGCGCATCCTTCATAAACACGTAGACCAGGTTACTCTCTTAAACGAGGGCAGTGGTGACAGCACACTTCCACATAAGAACCCTGATAGACGTGAAAAATATTTACACTCGCGTTTCAATGATTTATCATACAGCGCCTATTAAAGTGATTTCTAAGGCTAAAAAGGCTCTCCTCCCTCTTCTGTTTGAAAGTGTGCACGTTTTTCTAACATACGCATCTTGTAAGAACAATCTGGTGCAGAAAAATCCTCAGGATCCCACAGCAGGGCCTTGTCAAATAGAAGCTTCGCTCATAATCCCCACGTAATTTACCATTTTCACATCACACAGTAGAAACCAGAGTGAGATCCGTGTCTGTATCGGCCACACGTTCACAGCTAAAGAAAGGACACTGGTCACAGTAACTCATCAAATGAAAGTTCAGTAACTATCAGATGTGAAAAAAAAAATACTTTCAACTGCCTCACAAGTCACTCTTACAGTATTTAAATCGCAGATGCCATGTCATTGGCCCTTCTTTCCCAGACAGGACATGGATGTCACTCTTTCTTCTCTGCATTTAAAATTTCTGAGCAATAGTTGTACTCAAAGGTCACTACTGACCCCTGCCCCCCCCCCATCCCTCTCCAATATCTGTGTTTCTACCCACATCGACACTGCCCAGCTAAACAGATGCTCTTTTACAGATTCCCCTGAATATTTGAAATATTAACTTCCTAACGTCATTGCCATCTTCAAAATCACCAATGATTTATTAGCCTAACAATAATCTGACGTTTATAAAAATAAAATATCCTAAGCTTAAATCCTCAAAATTTTCTTCTTGGAGTTTTTTAAAATCAACTATTTAGAATGTACTGGGAGGGCTGTCCCCGTATGGAAGGAGAGGGGCAGGGTCTCCAATGGGCATCACCTCCCTCCCAGGAGGTGTGGGTCCGAGCCGCATCCTGACTGCACGGACAAGACTAGCGAGCCCGGCCCACGCGAGCGCCGGACTCAACGCGCCGGGCGTGTCCTCCGTGCGCACCCTCCTCCGGGACATCTGCAGTTACTACGGAATAGTGCAAACAAGGTCTGGGGGTTGAGGCTACTCCCCGTCCCATCCCTACAGTCCAGTCTGTGACACGGGACGGACGTGGCCTCTCGGCACCCCCTGGGGACAGCGGGGGAGACACCCCACTGCCCTCGCCTGCGCTGCACGCTCCCCCTTTCCAGCTTGGACTCTAGAAAAAGCAACAAAAAACGTATCTTCGGGTGAGTCAGATAATTCAGAAATTAGACAGTGTTTACATCGTATAAATGATAATCTCCCGGTAAAACAGAAGGGCTTCTCGGACTGGGACCACCTCTAAATCCCACCCATCTTCCAAACAGCCCTTCTGTGACTCGGAAATGCCGCCGCCGCCTCCTCTCCCCCGACCATCCTCCAAAGCCGCACCGGGAGGACGCTGGGCTGAGCACGGGTGCCATTTCCTGGTCTCACTTTGTGTTCAGTTCGTTTTCCAGTTCTGTTAATTTACGAGAGGCTTTCACTTTATTGGACACATCTTGACCTTGTGAGAACAGCCGCTGGCGCTCTTTGAACGTCAAGTTCTCAGGGGCTCCGGAATTTCCAGGTAAATCTGCATCATGGCTGCGTCAGAGGGAAACGTAAGACATCACTGGTCAAGACGGAAATAACTTGTCAACAATTAGGTAACTTTACATAGCGGGCAACTCAGTTCAATCTTTCCTGAGGGAGACTCATTCTTTGTTAAACCAGCCAAGACCCTTCCTATAAATACAGTCACTGGGGTTGTATTCAGACCTGTGTAAAAAAAGGGGCAGAATGCCTTCCCGCCTAAAATACTAACTTTCTCCCGACACACCCAACTCTCAAAACACTGGTAACTTCAGTTTTAGCAGACAGGGGGTTCTTAATAACCGAGTTGATCTAAAGAGGGAAGTTTAAAAGCACATAATTTTAACGAGCCCCGCATGTACCCGAGAGGCATCAGGATACCTAACTTAACACCAAGTTACAGGAAGACACTGAAGATTTTCTCCATCAGTTCCATTTCAGAGCTTTAAGAAGTGTCTGGGCCAATTTGTTTCTACCCCCCGGGTGAGAGCGCTCGGTGGAGACACTAAGCCTATTCGTGCCTTCTGGCTTCGCGGGTGGAAGCAAAGAGCAGCACATCCGCTGCTTCTGAAGGTCTAGGAAGTTCTAGACTAGGAAGTCGGGTACGTACACCAGTGTCTGAAACAGAGTTCTGTGAGCAACGTAAAACGAAGCAGCCAGCAGGCTCACACACTCGTGTACAATGAGGGACGCCTGAGGTGATCAAGTCTCTCAACTTGCGATCCAGCCTCATACAAGAACGGTGTGAGGAAGGCAGCGATCCTTCCGTGAAGCTGTTGCCAGCTGTCAATACCTTTTCGCCAGCCTCTCTCTCGGGTCCCGGGAGCCGTCACGGGCACCGATCGCTGCCCCGGAAGATCCCACGGAAGAGTTTGGTCCTTTTCCATAAAAGAAAAAGTCAAAGTTAAAGTACCCGCATACTTCCCAAAACCTTATCATCATCGAGATGCGGGGCCCACAGAAGAAGAGGAGGTCTTTACTGAGTGAAAGCACAAGGTTCTTCAAATGAGACGAAAGATGCCTTGGTCTGCAGCCGGCTTCGCTCAGCGGCCTGCGAAATCCATCACCGCCCCGACAGGCGCTGTGACGGCACAGGTCTTAGGTGGCAGTGCCAGAAAGTTCAAACCAGGCAAGATGCAGTCGCCATGAGCTCAGAAGATGCGCTTCAGGGGGGAGGGAGTCACACAGGACAGTCCTGACGGAGGCGGGGGGGGGGGGGGGGGGGGTGTAGGGGTGTGGGGGGGGTGGGGGGGTGGTCAGACAGTCCTGATGGGAGGAGCTTCCTTACAAAACAAAGGAGAGCGAATGTAACCTAGCCAGTAACCATGTGACTGAAGGGTCTCTTTTCAGGGCAGCTAATGGCTTTTTTCCTACATAAATGGCTGTAATTATTGACACTTTGAAAACAAATGAGCCACCAAAACCCCTCGTGTTTGATATAAATGCTGCAGATACAAACTCACTCAAAATACTCCCCGAGGCAAAAAAATAAAATAAAATAAAATAAAAATAAAAATAAAAATAAAAATAAAAAAATACTCCCCGAGGCAGCACCGTGTACTGAGTGAGCAAGCCCGCGGGACACTCGGCCTGGGTCCCTGGCTCTGAGACCGGCCCAGCCACTGAGGTGACCGACAACATCAGTCCGGGAATAGCACCGCCACCTTATCCACTCCACGGGGATGTTGAAGGTCAAGAGGTGATGCAGAGAGAACTTTTAAATGCATCCCAGTATCATATTAAAAGGTGTGTTAAAATCACAACGCGTTACAGCAGTACTCTATTAGCACACCAGCAAAAAGAAATGTCACGTTTGAAGAACCTTTTGCTTATGGGGATTCAAGCCGGAGCACAATACTCAAAACATTCAGCCAACGCTGACAGCATTGCGTGTCGGATTAAATAAACGGCCGAGTTATTACAGTATTTCAACATCAAAATCATCCTTTTTAGACAGGCTGCACAAAGATCAATTTTTGCTTCTTTTCTGTAGGACAGGACACGCTGTGCGGACGTGTGCAGTCACGTCTCAGCACAGCACCTCTCCTGTCCCTCAGCAAGGTCCCCTGTGGTCACCGTATGCAAAGTCATCCTCCACAAAGACTCAAAAGATGAGACAGACTGTATCCGTAACCTCAGATAACCCAGAGTGGGTCTTCACATTAATTATCTGCAGAATAGAATTTTTTCAATTTTAACTCTAAGTTTTGTTTTAGAAGACGTATCTTTTGAGCTTTGTTTTAAGAATGACACTTGCTTCTTCCACTGGTAAAAATTCTTCAAAATTTTCAAAGTTAATCAGAACATTACTTTCAGGAGACTATATATATGAATCCCGCACACTTCAAATAGTTCTCGAAAAGCTCCAGTTAAACCACATTTTTCAATATATTGCTATGCTGGAACGGGATGTTACTTATTCCAATGCATAGCCCGATTCTGTTCCCCACAGGGCCCAGTGGAAGAAACCAAGTCTGTGTCCTTCCCAGAGTGCTCGCGACAGAAAAGTGAGCTGAGCCCAGGGCACGGCCACGTGAGGGAGAGGCAGGGAGGTCACAAGCACCCTACGTGTGGTGCAGACAGCTTTGTACTTTACGAAGGAAGTCTTCAAAGAGGCACGAGCGGGCAGGTGTGGGACAGAACCTCCTATGTGGCGTTTCAGATGCGAAATAAATTAAGCGTTAGCTCGTGGGTGAAAGCCAAAGGGGTCTCGAGTGACCGCCTCGCCACAACACTGCGTCACCGAACCTCATCTGTTCGTGTCGGGACACAAAATATCTAAAGTTCAGTGTGTAATGTGCAAGGAGACTGATGGCATCTCCCTTCAAAAGTGACTATTATCCCACAAACGTCTTTGAGCTCCTACTTTCTAGATGCCGAAAACAGAAATTTTATAAAGATCTAACTTTGGCTTCTGGGTGGCCCCGCCTGAAGATCATGCCGAGCCTTCCAGGAGCACCACGGCACTGGCGCAGACAGGAGGCAAGACCCTGGCCAAGCCCACTTGTTCCGGAAGAGCCACCATTACGCATGTTTCTGACTTTTCAACTTCTTTTGGAATCGTGAGTCCCGCGTATCACACCATGAGGGTCTGGAAGCCCTCGTGCTCATGAAAAGCCCTACATCTGAGCAAGTTTAGAAAGGAAGACGAAAGTCGGGTCTGAATCCTTACGATTTTCGGTTATATCTTAAATATCCCTGCAGTGCTGTCTTGGACACTGGTCACTGCAGATGGCCGTGTGCCTGCTGAGGTCTGGCTAGTGCTGCGATGGCAGAGAATGTCACAGAGCGAGAAGGAGAAACCAGTTAGAGGGAGGAGTGATTTCACAAGGACTGGGTTCCCTGCCCCTGGCGCGAGGCAGCTCGCGTGACAGCAGGGCCATCCGCGCAGCGTGGCACTGACTAGGCCACCAGACTACCACGGAAAGCAGGGGCCATCGTTATGACCCAGCTCGGCAGGGGAACTACTGGGGCAGGTAACTCAGAACAGAGAAGTGTTACTCATGTTAAAGAACGAAACTTAGTGTGCGTGTGACCGTGACACTACGGCTGAGAAGATCTTATCTTTAGACACCAAAAAGTGTGGAAGGAAGTACTTGTTCAAGTAAGTGTAAGAGTTATCGGAAGAGGCAGAGAATGAAGGCTGAAACAGTACTTGGTGACCGGGGAGAAGGACTGGGACCCTACAGGCCACAGCCGTGCAGGGCAGACACACCCGGAGGCAGGGACTAGTGAGCAAGCGAGATCAAGAGGCCGGAGCGAGTGCTGATTGGGGCGGCCCCCACCACAGGGGCCGCGCAGTCCCCACTCCAATCACGAAGGAAGACACAGGGGGCTTGATTGGTGACCCCGTGACCCCACGCTTTACCTCTACCTTTCGAGCGGCGGGGGTGGTGGGAGCCCGGTGGCTTTGGAGGGGGAGGAGGGGGCCGGCCTGCTCCGGGAGCAGCACCGTGGGCAGCGGCCGAGGGGGGCTGCAGGGAGCCGGAGAGAAAGAGGCCGTCGGAGGCCGGGCGCGGCCGGCGGGGGGGTGGCCGTGGCGCAGGGGCGGCGGGAGGAAGGCGGCCCCGGGACTCGCCGGCGTGGGAGAGCTTGTCCTGACCTGCCAGACTGCAGTCCTCCTCCTCCTCCTCCTCGTGGTACGCAACGAGCCTGGCGGTGTACAGGGAGTCTGGGGACAGGGCCGGGGCCTGCAGGGAGGAGGCGGTCCGCTGAGGCGGGGGAGGAGGAGCAGCCGCCGGGGAGGACGGGGCCGGGAGCTCGTAGCCCCGCGGCAGCGGCGGTCTGCCCAGGCCCGGCTCCTCCGGCTCCAGCAGCCTGCGCTCGGCCTCCGCGTGCTGTCTGCGCCTCTCGGCTTCCAGGCGGCTGTAATAACCTTCTTCCTGTCGCCTCTGCGGGCGGAACACACAAAAGCACAAAGGTCAGAGTCAGGAGGGGGCCTTCCCGGGGTGCAAAAGGACGCGTCACCCTCTGACCCCCTCTGCACACCCTTGCGAATCCAGGGGATAGGAGAGTTTCGACAGAACGTTCTAGGACGGGACAGGCAGATCCATCCGGAAGCACGGACACACTCAGGCTACTGTGGAATCATCTGACGTGAAACCGCTCCAAAGCACGGACGGACGGACGCTCAGGCACCTTCAAGCTCCAGCTTCCAATCCTACACCACTGTCCCCATTCAGTTATCCCTGCAGGCCTCTCTAATTCTCGGCTGCTCCTGTCTGTCTCCTTCTGTTCTTGTAGGGTGTTAACTTACCTCTTCACTGCTGGGTTTAGAGACAAAACCAAACCCAAAACAGGCTCTAGCTGGCTTTCTACAGCCGGCGCCCTCAAGAACAGCCGCCTTGCGCGCGCACTGTCTCACCGAGCCCCGGGGTCCAGAGAGCAGCCCTTCCTCTACCAGAAGGAAGATGAAGTCACCTGGTTTATTTCCAGTTATTCAGAGAAGTTAACAGAAACCATAAAACATTACTCATTTTCCCAGGGCGACAATCTAACAGATAGAGGTGTGCTTTCCGCAGTTCTTAATTCACAGTTCAAACCTGAAACTCCCTGGCAGACAGAAAATGAGAGAGCCAGGCATTTAGAGCAACAGCAACACGATATTCAAATATATTTTGACACATACTGTACATTTTTTTCTGACATACATCTGCACAAACTACAGTTGACAGCGTTAAAATTATTTTAACATTAAAAAAGGTAACAGCACAGTTGTGTTAAAGATTGACAGGTTCCAGAACACATGGAAAAGTGGATGGAAGAGAGGGATGTGAGGCCAGACTGGAAGCTGTGCGTCCGCCTAGATGCCGTGCAGGCCGCAGAGCGCAGCCAACGGGTCTCAAGTCCACTCGACCCCAAACACAGAGCTAACCTCAGGGACCTTGCTGGCATTCGGGTACAGGCTTCTGGTCCCCGCCGGGAGGTGTGTGCTTATGTCTGCGGTCTGCTCCCTGCCCCCCAGCCCTCCCAGCCCTGCACACCGTGACCACAGCACTCACGCTTCCCCTTTCGTGGTCAGGCGCCAGCCAGCCTCGTCTTGGCACTGGACCCGATTTCTCACTTTATCTTCTCACTCTGTGTTGAGACATCTTTTACCTTGTTTTCTAACGTAAAATAAGGGTCTGCTTATTAGGCTGGGGAATCAAATCCAGAATGAGCCCTGTGGCCTTTAGTGTGACACGAACAACAGCCGCCTGACGACATTTTAGGAGGAGACCAAAGCATCCCTTTAGTTACACTAAGAGCAGATACAGTGACGTGACCGGACAGGTGGCCCATCCGACTAACGAATGGCACGTTCTTCTGTAACAAAGCCAGCCCCTCAATTGTGGACGCTGCGGATAAAAAACAGCTCATTCAGCTTTTTAGTGACCGCTCAACTCTAGGAGCAGTTACGGAGCGAGACCCAAGCGTTACGTGACACGGTGGTGAGCTGTGAGGGCTCACGCTGGACGAGGCCGGGAGCTGAGGGCCTGAGCACAGGGCGCGGGCAGGCCTCCCGCACACGGGCCCCGAGCGGGGTGCGGGCCACAACACACCCCTGCACTGACAAGTCTAGGGGCTCACGTTGCGGGGAACTGATTCTGACCGGGACTCCTCCCGACACAAGGGAAAGACACCGGGGCACCCGGCCCCACTAGCAGAGGCCGCTTCCCAGACTGCAGAAGCTACGTGGACACAGCCGCTGAAGGTCACAGGATGATGCCAAGGAACCGTGAGGCTCTAGAAGATGCAGAGACCGCCCCTTTTCACACAGGTCCGTGTCCTAGCCTTATTATTCTACTTTCGTCTAGATGAGTCACATCGTTTCTGCCAATCGAGCTCTTCACTAGTGACACATCCAGACGGATCGTATCGCTACACAAGGTTTCCTAAAAGCTCTCTCTCTCGGGGGAGGAGGGGGCTTCATTAATACGGCTCACCAGACTGTCAAAGGAGGAATCAGGAACGGAAACTCCCCACCGGCAGCTGCGGCGCCCACGGCCCCCGCCTTCACAGAAGGGAAGCGTCAGAGCGGACAGGCTCCCCCCGACCCCCCCGCCACGGGTGCCCCGCTCAGGGCCGGCTGCGCACACGCTGCGGTCCCGGTTCTCAGGATGGACCCAATCGGTCGTCATTTTGAAATTCACGTAAAAGATTGCTTTCATAAAAAGAATCCACATGTGGAACCAAAATAGCAACTCAGGATATTAGATCACATTCTAGGTGAATTTTCCTCGTATCACGCTTTTTGTAAGCTATCTGACCTGCTGACCGCCAACCAGAACGGAGCGATTTCCGTAAGGAACCTACTTGAAATGCGCGCTGTGAACACACCGTCTACGTCCCTGGTGCTTCACCGCCTGAGCTCCGACCGCACAGCCGCACAAGCACCACCCTCACCCCACCAGGCGGGGCCGCGTCCAGGAAAGGGCAGGGCCCGAGGGAGCGGACCGGCCGGGAGGAGGCTCGGCCACCCCGACGGGCCCACGAGTTCAGAAGCGGGAGAGAGAGAGGACTCAGGTGGGAGGACGTGGACACCGTCCGGAGCAGAGGCGGGCGGGCCGGGCCGGGCTCCAGTCTCCGGTCCGACAACAAAGGAGGGGTCCAGGCCCCGTTGTGTCTCGCACGCGTTAGGATGCGTGCAGCGTCTGCCCCTCTGCCCCAGCCCATCCATCGGGTTCAGGCTAAGCCGGGAAGCCTCTAGCCGCCCCTACAGGACCATGACCTTGTCTTCGGCGTCTCGCTTCGTCCTCTCCTCCTCCTGCCTGGCGCGGTCCTCCGCTTCCCGCCTGCGCATGTCGTCCAGCTGCCGCTGCCGCCGCCGCTCCTCGTCCTGTAACTAACAACGCAGGAACTTTAACCTCCGCCCTGCACGCTCCAGCAGCACGAGGCGCAGAGAGCACACACTGGCACAAGCAGACACACACACACACACACACACACACGACGTCAGATACAAAATACCCGGTTCGATCACCGTGGGAAGATGGCAAAACGTACACATTTCACAGCTCTACGTTTCAAAATCAAGCTGCCTAACAGCACTGTCCCCACAGTTCCACGAACTGCTCCAAGAAGGAATCTGTCTCATACATCCACACCGTGAACAAGCCGGACTGTAGCCAGCTCACGTAAACCACACTTCCGTGACACACGGACCCTCCAGTTACGCAACTACGGGGTGCACTCGGCCATCGTCTCCCCCCCATCCTCCTTCCCTCCGGTCTGCATGCTTGTGGGCTGGGGCACACAGACCTCAGGTCCCTGGGGCGGGGCCCACGTGCCAGCACACAACCCCAGAGGGATACCGAGACCGTGGGCCAAGCCCCTGGCCCACTGACCCTTGGCCATCGGCTTTCTCCAGACCCCATCCTGGACTCCAAGAATTCCTTCTCGGCCCAGGGAGACCCCAAAGTCTTGAGCCAAAGAATCTGAGCCTGTATTCGCAAGGGACCTCACTTCACCTCTCTTCTGCTACAACCTCTCAGCCAAGTCAATTGGCCGGTCTCTGAATAATTCTCGTGTCTGGAAACCTACCGCCTGCTCCCCGAAACAGCATAGAGTCAAATTCCTCTATGTGCCACAGGTTGAGGATATCTTTTCTAAAAGGATCCTTGGATTAAATGTACATTTGACCAGAACAGAGGAAAACGCCCTTTTGTTACGGCCCCAGATAACGGCAACTTCGAAAGCTTGCTTCTCCAAGTATTTCCTTTCCTCTGTTCCAGAGCTGGTCTGCGGTAGCACCCAAGAAATGTGCCTCCAGACGTCAAGAGGAATTGATTCAAAATTTTAAAAATTAGAACGTAACCCAACGCCATCTAGTTTCATTGTTAAAGCCCCTGAAGGACTCCCCTTAAGTAAAATTGCTCATGGTGTGTTTCAGTATTTACGGAATTACTGCTTACTGTAGAAACCGTTCACAGCAAAAACAGAAACGGGATTTGAGTTGTATTTGTATTTTTTTTTTAAAAACAAAAACCTTAACAGCTTCACTCCTGCCTTATTTCTGTGGAATAAACACTGCAGCCGATGGGGAAGTGACAAATTAACTTGGCGTCGTTAGGCTTTTTCAGGTCAGCAAACAATATTAAAACATCTTAGAAAAAAAATTAAAATCTGCTCCTCAAGAAGACAAATTTACTTAATTTCCCGTTTAGTTCAAATCTAGGCATAAGCCCAGGGGAGATGTTGGGAGGTTGGCTGTGAGGGGCTCAGAGCAGGAGCACAGGCTACGGATTCCGAGCCCAAGAAACAAGGCAGAACTGTGAGGGTTCCCGGCCCCCCGGGGTCGCGCAGGGCTGGCCTCCACCGGGGAGCTCCCACCCCCCCACCTCCCCACCACGGCAGGGTCCATGGCCCGCAGCACCAGTGCATCAACCAATTTACACTCATCGGTCCGAAGTGTGAGAAACGGCACCCAAATAAAAATAAGCAGATAAGCTAGCAGCTGGTATTAAATACGCTACACGGAAGGGCGTAAAAGCACGTTAGCGTTCCGCACAGACTCCCTCGTCGTGTTTTACCTGCCAGACGCAATTAAAAACAGGTCTGAGCAAGGACAACAGAGCACGCTAAAATGGCCCGCTGGGTCCTCCACGCTGAGGAGAAGCACCATCTTCAGAAACGGGCACAAAAGCAATTCTCATAACCACAGGTACAGAATGCTACCTAGCAAATCTATAGCAGGCACTTTCTCTTAAAAACCTTCGTTCTTCTACATCTGGATGGGGTCGGCGAGGAACCTTCTCCGGTGTTAAGGTCCCCAGCTCCTCTTTTTACTGTTACGGACGAACCCATCCGTGCTGTCGCGACAAAGGCAGTTTCTGCCCACTGCCTGGCAAGCTGCTTCACGTCTTTTCACTTCCAAAACAATGCTTTTCATTCTTCATACAGATGCTGTTTTGCCCGACCCTCCTCCCCCAAAAGTGTTAATGACAGGAATGATAACCTAGCCTCTAAACTTACTCCAAATTAGCTCAAAATGGTATGCTGTGCTGTGTGGTCTCCTTGCGTTCAGTACCAGGTAAAGGGCGTTTCAACCTAAGCCACACGTTTAACACGGGCTGCGCTGCAAGGACAGACTGTGTTAACCTGGGGTGAGATGAGGACACGGGCTCAGTGTTTTACACGCAGAGAATGAAGGGGGGGCTGCTATGGAAGCCACCTGCAGGAAGCCACGTTCGGGGGAACAGGCCTAGATAGAAGCAGCCGCGGTTCTTACAGCAGCCGTCAGCCCGAACCACAGCCACTCTCAGCCGGGAACTAAGGCGGGGTCTCAGAAGCCACTGTCACCAGCCTGGCTGGTCTCGCTACGCTGGCGGTCCTCCCCTCATCTTCAGATTAAAAAAAGAAAACAGTTACATTGTGATCCGTGTGTTTATAACTTTACGCCACAGAAGACACTAACTCGTGTCTTTAACGTACAGTCAAAACACCATTAAGGGAGACGATCTTGTTGCGATATCTGAATACAGATCAGGGCCAAGGTGTCCTTTCGCTTTTGGGATCCTCGCTGGAAACACGACCGGAAGCCTGTCATGGTCACCCTTAAGGCAACAGGCAAGCGTCATCTGCCTATGTTCCCACCCATTAACAATACACTAAAAAATGTTAATGCCCCGCAGTGAAGGACCCCCACGTGCAGGCCGTTTACTGCTACCGGGCTCAGGCACCCGACTCGGGTTCAGCCCACGAGCCCCGTGCGGGAGAGGAAGTCCACTTTGTGTTTCCTCATGGGGAAAGCCATCCCCACGACCCCGGGCACTTGGTGTGCAAGTCTCTTCCCTGGGCACAGCCCATGCCCCCGCCCGTTCAATGTAAGGACAGTGACAATTTTATCAGCAGCTCTAACGCGTGCCGGCTTGGCTGCTGAAACACTCTGGCTTTGCAGGGACAGGGGAGCCTGCGTCGGGCTGCGTGGCTGCACGCGGCCTACCACGTACATCGGAAGCTCTCTCACAGCAACTATCTCATCTTGCAACCACACGAGTCTGTGTTCTACTCCAACATGCCAACAAGCTGGCTTTCATACGAGCATATTCTCCTCCTACTTCCTGGAGTCAAACTGACCCTCCCTGAAGGCAGGCTTGGACACCACCCTCGGAGCCAGACCCCGCTCGCAAGGCGGGGGACCCCGGGGAAGCAGGCAGGGTCTCTCTGCAGGTGCAGCTCTCAGCTGGGTTTCCTACTGACTCTTGCTTGAGGTTTTTATGATCTTGCTTTCGGTTCAGCCCCTCGTATGCCAATTCCTGCAGTCCCACATGAAGACCAGACAGGAAAGCGGCCTACGAGGGCGGACCTGGCCTGGGCCTTCCCAGGAGGTCAGCAGTAGAGATGCTGAAATCGGGGACGGCGTCACTCGGCTGGTACCACCCCAAGGGGAGGGAGTCTTCCCCTTGAGCTGTCGGGTCCTCAGAGCCAGGAGACGAACCACTAAGACGGTAACAGGACAAAGCCTGAGACCAGGCAACTGAGAGACTGTCAGGTCACGTCAATTTCTAGTTGGAAGATAGCTCCTGGCAGGGGTTTCGTGAGCAGGAGGCATTGTTGTGCAGCACGATACGAAATAAATATAAACTCCGGTATAAACGTAAATTCCGGTAAGAACCTTGACTCTCACTCTTTGCGACACCGCGTGACCGTTGTCACTACTGGGCGTGCCGCCTCGTCTGCTCTGCCTCCGTCCCAGGTTCCCCCGGGGGAAGTGCGTGTGATCGTCTGGCAACCTACGGCAACGGAGGCCCGGTCACACGGCCCGTCCCTCCCTGCAAACTTGAGTGGAGCCGGGTGCGGCTACGGCGGAGGCTGACATCTGCCCAACTCCACACAGAAGGTGCGTGGAGGCATGGACGGAACACCAGCACTTCGTGGCCATGGGAAGACCCAGGATGTTTCTCTAAATGACAGGGTTCTGAAGACTCCTGAGATGTGACTTTTGTTTTTTTAACAGGATCACCCTAGCTGCTGTGTTGAGAACAGACTGTGACACAGGGAACAAACGCAGAAGCAAGGAGTCCCCTGCACTGAGCCAGGTGGGGACAGCAGTGGTTCAGGCCAATGTGGGTGTCGAGGTGGTCAGATTCTGAGAAGTAAAAACAATTTCTGGATGGAGAGAAAAAGAGGGTTATGGTAACTAAGGCTTTTAGACTGAGCAATTAGAAGAATCAGCTGAAATGCGGAAGGCTGAAGGCAGACAAGGAGCATGTTGGGGGGGGTGCGGTTTCCGAACATGCTGAGCTTTGAAAAGTCTTGTCTGACTGCAGGCGGAAGTGTGGGCCAGGGCAAGGCCTGGGCTAGAAATGCAAACGCGGGTGTCACTGGCTTCTACAGCTCCCGGGGTCTGGAGGCGGAGGCGGGGGCATGGGGGCCCGGGCTGGTTGGGGTGCCGACCACTACAAATCCAGAGGGAGAGCAGAGCCAGTGAGGTGGCCCCCCAAGCTCATGGAGACTGTGGGCTGCTCCCGACAGAGCACCTGCCCCGTTCATCCCAGGGTCGTACCCAGGAGACACCGTCACAGCCACACGGGGCGCTGTCCCTACACTCTGCTGGCACTTGGGCCACCCCCTGTCCCGGCAAGAGGACGGGTGCCTGGCAGAGGCACCTCCCTGTAGACAAGCTGCCAATTCTGACCGGAGGACTCTACGTAAGGACACCGCTGTAAGAACGGTCATGTTTACCGGGAAATGAGGCTAAGAAATGTTCAGAGATGTGGGGGTTGAGGTCAATAGGAGTAAAAAAAACTACCTTTTAAAGAAAGAACTCTGAACTGTGTCTTCAAAACACAAATCCTCGTGTCCTCCTTCATCCCTAAGTATCGTCTATCTGTCATAATCTGCACAGAAGAGTCTCACTAGGCCTACAGAGCTGGAAAATCTCTACCAGCCAGGGCCTCAGGTCAGTAGCTGGTGGGCAATGGATGCCCAGAGAGGATGTAACATGAGCACCTCAAACGAAGAATCTGCTCTAACCGGTATCTTTCGACCGCCCACCACAGGTGCACGTTGCCATACAAACAAGTACGGAGAAAACATCCATATTTTGTCTTTGTCTCATGGTGGGGGGGGGGGGGGGCAGGTAACGCTAAAACAAATATGCTCTTCGGTTATCAAGGCGGGAAATGCTTCCGGGAGGGGCTTCTCTGCACAGCGGCCGTGCCACCACACTGTTGAGCTAAAAACGGGGGAGGGGCTGTCATTTGATGATGAGGAGGCCGGTGAAGTCAAATGGAGATTCAGGACGTTTTAAAAGTACTGTCGGATCCCGCCCTGGATCCCGCCCTTGTTCGTTTAAAAAGTGACTAACAAAAAATGACCTCAGGTTATTAGGAACGTTTCAGCCGGTGCAGAACTCGCGGCCGGTGACACTGATAATAGCCCTGGAGCACCATGGACACTAAACGGTCGGCTGAATCTCCCGAACGTGGACACACTGAATCGAGGGGCACAGTTGGCTGAGTGCCCGACTTCGGCTCAGGTCACAATCTCACGGTTCGGGAGTTCGAGCCCCGGGCTGGGCTGTGCGCTGACTGTGGAGCCCGCTTCCGATCCTCTGTCCGCCTCCCCCCACCCCCGCAGCTTGCACTCTCCCTCAAAAATAAAACATTGAACAAACAAAAACCCTGAACTGACAGCAGAACGGGATGTCAGGTATGTTTCGGCAGACGATACGGCTGGTGAAGCAAACTGAAGTCCATGCGAAATTATTAAAGAAGACACAGTAACATTTACCAAAAAGCTCTCTTTTTCTGCCAACAGTCAGATGCCAGTTACATCTTAATTGGCAAAACAATGCGAATACCAATTCGGTTGAGTTTCTAGTAGTCGGTTATTCAAAATCTATTACCAGGGTAACAAAAACGAAACAGGTTATTCGTTGCAGGTTCTCTTTCGTTTGCTCGCGTATTCGTGACCACGTGAAAATACACAGAATCAATTTTGTGACTAAAACTGAGAAAAGGTCAAAGCCATAAACAAACAGTAACACTTAAAATTAACGGAGGAAAGCAAAGAGTAACTAAATCTAAACACACGGAAAGGCATGCTTCTCGATCCCGCAACTACACGCCTGCGCTAGGACGCCCCAAGGAGCTGCGTCCACTAGGAACACAAACCACCACCACTAACAGAAAAAAAGAAAATCAAGACAGGAAAAAAGTACCAAAGGGAAAGAAATGAGAACATACCAAATCTAGAACAGAGATTGCTGGCAGACCAGTCTGCTGCAGTAACAGAGAAGGAAACAAAAAGAAAGATGAAGTGTGAAAAAAAGTCAAGTTTAGACCGTATTCCACCCCGCGTGCTCGCTGCTCCCGCGCGTCACCTGCGTTGGAGGACGGCCCGGGGAGCACAGCGAAAACTATGCGTGGACTTCTGGCACCCACGAACAGGAAAATGTCCACACAGTATTAAACACTTGAGTTTCGTTATTATGATACACGGAAGGGACTTTAAAATTCCTCTGAGCGGTTACCCGGGGACTAAGATATTCACCTTAAATTTGATTAATGATGAACACGGAGACACTTTTCACTAAAACTGTAAGAAACTTTCCAAATGTCATAGTTCACGCTATGAGGCTCTGAAATGGTCACTGTGAACTATTTGGAAAACCTGACAGACCTTTAATAAAAATTCACAGCTAAGAATAATTACAGAAATACTACAACGCAGTTGTTAACTTTTCACTATGGGGCGGGGGGGGGGTGGGGGGAGATACAGTTATAACAATAAATGTTAACAATGTCTACCTATTTACCATAGACGTCGGCTTTTGGTTCAGTATGAACTGCGGTCAACATCGCTGTTTCCTTGTGTCCTAGGGACGGGAGAGTTGGGCCAGGGGCACACGCCCTGCCTCTAGTGGCACTGGCCGAGGACAGGGAGGGGACCCTGCACTGAGCACTCAGCCAACCGTTGACACGGCGGACACCAGAGTCCTGACCCCGGGGTCAGCGCTGTGCTGAGAATTCTTATGCTACAAGTAATGCATCGTTATGCGCTTTGAAATGAAGTAGCACTGGGGGTAAACACAGTTGTTTTTCAGGAGTTCATTACTGGTGACTTAACATCTGGGTGTTCGTTCAGCTGGATGTTGGGTAAAGTCCTACATCCCTTTTGCTGACAAGAAGTGTGTAATAAGAAGTGTGCGGGTGAAACGTTTCAGGACAAAACTCACGAGGCAAACCTGAAAAGGGGTCAGAGTCAGCTGTATGGACTGGTCCCTATCTAAGGTTACTCTGTGTCCCGCTGTGGAAACGTTAAAACATCTGACGTAACAGTTACTTGTTTAGATGTCTGGCAGACAGCATTAAGTAAAAGTGGCAATTGGAAATTGTAAATAGTAAAATCCAGAGGACGTGGTCTCGGCCGTCTCTTCCCAGAAAGCTGCCCTGTGTGAAACCTCCTACCGTGATGTGGTCCACGGCACTGTCTGCAGGTTAATACCGGCAAACGCCTCTCCGTTCTGATAGGGTAATGGAGTCTTCAATCCGGCATTTTAACAATCTAGCGCACGAAACTAGCATGACCTTTCCTTCCTTTGTTTGATGCGAAAAGCACAAATTACTTTCGTCATATGGAGAAATTAAATTAAAGCCCTACGTTCTCGGAGTCTATACCCCCGCTGAAACAGAATGGTTTAGTTTCCTAAGTACCTGCTTCACCGCGTACAGCCGGTGCGCGGAGCGTCCTGCTGGAAAGGCTACGAGAACCGCAACTCTGGGACTCTCAACAGTCCCCTCCGTCACCCACCGTCCAGTGCCGCCCATCACGACCTGGGCTGGGCAGGTGTCCTGCCCCCCGTTCGCGAAGGGTGCCCTGGCCCACGGCTCTCACCGTTCGCGCCGCGGCCAAGGCGGCTTCCGTCGTGCAACAGCACAGCGCTGCCGTGAAGACCGTGTACGGCCCACAAGGCCTAAGATATCTGACTATCTGGCTGTTTAAGAAAAAATCCTGCCGACCCCTGGGGAGGCCTTTCACTGGCTCCGAACAAAGGAGGGGTTACGGGCTTGTTTTCTCAACTGAAGCGCTAGCGAGAAGGACAAAGGGGAGTCTGCCGACTTGAACAGCAAAGTTCCACTCAGATGGCAGTGAGCCCTTTGCAGAGAACACGCCTCCCAGCCCGGCTCGTCGTGCGGGACCGCCAGCGAGCGGGAGACGGAGCGACAGGCTACAGGCCAGGGGCCCCCCTCAACCCTCCAGGGCCCCGGGCCGGGAGCGCCACGCGCTCGGGGCAGGTAGCACAGAAACGCGCGCCCACAGCACTCTTCCCCTTTACCCTTGCTCTCCGCTCAGCCTCGAGGCGCTGCATGATCAGCATGGTGTCCACGTCGTCGTCCTCCTCCTCCTCGTCGTCCTCGTCCTTCTGCTGGGACTCCTGCAGTCTCTTCTGGAACTGCCACTCCAGCATGAGCTTGCGCAGGCGGTCGCTGTCCTCGGCGCTGCGCTCGGGCTTGCTCTGGAGCTCCCGGATCTCCCTGCTCAGCATGTCCACGATGTGCATCTGCTGCTGCTTCTCCAGCTTCTCCCTGGCGTCCCGCTTCCAGGGGTCGGGGGACAGGCTGTCCCCCGAGGACAGCTCCTCTCTGCTGACCGTGATGTACTGCAAGTCTCGGCGCTCGATGGTGCGTGGCTGCTGCTGGGGCTGCAGCTCCCGGATGACCGTGTCCTGGGGCCTCTGGAGCGTGGAAGGTTTCTCCGGCTTCGCTGTGCGCGACGGTCACCGGGGAGAACACGGCCGGGTTCAGGGCCTGGGAGCGCATCTGGCCCAGCTTCCGCTCCTGCTCCCGGCGCTTCCTGTCCCGCTCCTCCTCCAGGCGGGCCTTCTCCTTCTCGTACCAGCGCTGCTGCTCCTCCCGTTTCCTCCGCTCCGCCGCCGCCTGGCCGCTGGGAGGGGGTGGGAGGGGCAGGTCCACGGGGACCCCGTCGAAGTCTCCGGCGTAGTGCGCGGGAGGCGGCGGGGGTGGCGGGGGCAGGTCTGTCTGCGCGGGCGGGGGGGCCGCCGGCAGGGGCTGCGCGGAGGCCGGCGTCTTCCAGCGCCCGGGGCCGCTCTTGGTCAGCGTGGAGGCGGGGGTGCCCGACTTGGAGCAGGGGTCCAGGTGCTCCTGGCTGGACGTGCTGGAGCCCACCGAGGAGCTCGGCTGGATCCACACGTCGCTGTCGGACTTGCGATCCAGCACCGCCTCCAGCCGATGCCGCTCGAGTTGGTAAGCTTTATCCTCCCGAAGTTCCTCCTGGGAGCGGGTGACGCGCTAGAGAAAGAACACGGAAAACCGTCATCTTTCGGCCACTTGGAAAAAATTATTAAAAACTCATAAATACGGTACCTCGAGGGAGAAAACATTTTAGGGCAACTGTTAAGCGAGTGGCACACAGAGGCGGAGACCGCCCACCCAGGTCTCTGGCGGTGCGGGGTGCACGATGTGGGGGGTCAGTGCTTCTCCAGTTACAAAAAGGGAAGGGCCGTACTTCCTTCTCTGCATCACTGTGAAAAGCGGGCGGCGCAGCGCACAGAAACGCAGGTGCTTTACGGACGGCGCCCTTCCCCCCTCTTGTACGGCCGCGTGCACACGTCTCCGCTGTGGTTTCCCACGCGACGGACTTCGCGAGGAGGAATGTGTTCAGTCTAACTACGCGAAGAGCAGCAAAATTTACTTCTCCGTCGTAAAGTTCGAAGTAAGAGTAGTAGCTCTCAAATCTTTACTATCTGAGCCATGGTCCCAGGGCTGACGGGCTGACAGAGCTGTGCACAGGCCAGGACAAGCCATGCATCCGAGCCTGTCTGCTCCAGTCTTAGAAAGCAAAGTACAGAACACAGTGCCATCGGTCGCTGAACGTGAACGGTCGCTGAACGTGAACGTGTGCGTGTGTGTCAGAGATGAAACGAATACACGTTTCAAGGGGCTAAGAGGCTCATGTCTGAAAAATGGCATGTCTAACAGTAGTTTAAAGTGACAGAAATGACTCACTAGGATGTCAAACATTTTTTCCTGTCGTTAATGTGTAGAAATTGAAGATGTAAATCTGGAAGGTAAACTGTTTCCCTTTCCTTAAAAAATAAGCCAAGAAAAAAATGAAGTATCACTTGAAAACACAGTAGCCTGATAGAGAAATGCAACATTTACTGCCAATATTCTGCGATAGCTTTACTACGGACACAGAAAGCTTCTTGATCGCTGGACAGTCTACAGGGCACAAAAAGGTAGCTGACCCTCGAACAAGGCAGGGGACAGGGGCACTAAACCCTGGGTAGTCAAAAATCCACAGACAACTTTTGACTCCCCCAGAAACTGAACTACTAACAGCCTACCGCCGACTGGAAGCCTTTCCCGTGACATAAACAGTCGATCAGCACACAGTCCGTTTCCTTATGTACTTACTGTATTCTTACAATAAACCACAGAAAAGACAAAAACCACGAGGACGAGAAAAGACAGAGCACCATACTGAGAAAATGTGCATAAAAGTGGACATGAACAGCCCAGACCCACGTCATTTAAGAGTCCACCGTAGCATGAAATGCCCTACGTGTAGAACAGATCCTCTGAAAGCATGAACTCGTGGAGTTCACGCCTCCTCCGCGGCACTGCGGGACCCGACCCCCGGCCCTCCCGGCTCAGGCCTCCGCTCTCCTCGAGGACATTGTTCTAGCTCCTGGTGCACACCTGCTCCACCTCTCCGTGCACCCCTGGCAAGTCCTACTCTTACGCTCGGTCATTTCACGATCCAAGTAAGCGACCCTCCCACACCCGGACGTCCCGGTTTCCTGGCCTCCTCTTCTAGGTGCCCGTTACCCACGTGTGGGGCAGAAGCGGACGTGCACCACGAACGTGAATGTGGAGGCTTACTAATGCTATTCCCCTAAGACAGGAGACACGTGTGGATTCTCTTGACACATGGGAAGCGGGTCTTCCCTGGGGAGGGAGCAAGGCACATGACCATTCACTGTGGAAGAGAAATCTGGAGAAATCCTCTCTCGCAGCCTGCTCCAGCCCGCTGGTCGAGCCGGCGGGGGGTGTCCGATATTCTCGAGGAGACTGGGCTTCTCGGGTAACGGGACAGGACGGAGCCGTGGACCTCAGGACACGAGGCTCTTCCTCGCTGTCCGTGCTGCCTCCTGTGACTGTGACTGTGACCCCTCTTCTGCTCTCCCACCCTCGGCTCAGCTCAGTCCCGCCCCCAGTCTCTAGAGCAGCACAGCCGGAACGCGCTACCCGGGCCCGGTGTCGTCACACATCCCAGATCGTACCCATTTTTAAGCATACACCTGACTTCTCCCAGGCTCCCACGGTGCAAAGTTCTCTTTCTAAACACAAGACACATCTGATGACGTTCCCCAGCTCCACTGCCCTGACGGCCCCTTCTCTACTAGCTTGGATAGAACCTGAACCCTTCATCTTCCCGTCACTTCGAGCCTTTCTGCGTGGTTCCAGGCTGCAAAGGCCTGTGACGCGCCCCACCCCCCGGCTCCCGCTCAGCAGCCCACCCGGGCCTCCTCCCCTGTCCGAAACGCTCTTCCCTCAGAGAGCGGTAACGGACCGCGGGAGCCCAGGCGCCAGTCGCTCGGCGGGGACCCACGTCCCTAGCAGTACCTACTACCCCGTGTTTACTTCCTCTGCCTCGCTTCCCCGTCGCATCGTTAGGGTCACGGGCAGGGACCCCGGTTACGCCTGCGTCCCAGCGCTTGGGACGGCTTCTGGCGTAAGTAAGAAAAAACACACACTGCTCGTTTCTCAGCCCTGGAGCCCGTGATCCCACCTCACAAACTGTCATCAGGGTGCACTATTACTAACACTTTGTGAATCGAACTTCCAGAGAACAAAGAATTCCTTTCCACATTTAGTATTCCCTCCCGTGCCCTCTTCCTCAGTTACCCGGGAGACCACGTAGGACAGCACTGTCCTACAGAGCACGTCGGCCGTAGCTCAGAAATCATTCAGACTCCACCCTGCCAAACCAATTCTCTTTGAGGGCGCGGATGTCCGTGGCCTCCTCTCTGACCTGCATCGCGGGGCCGGACTGATGACCATCTGCGTGCACGTGCGGCTTCTCCTCGTAATTGGGCCACTGGTTCTGAGGGGGAGCCACGCGGTCCTGGGACCTGGAGGCCGGGAAGGTGAAGTACTCCCTGGTGTACGTCTGGGTGGGGATGGGGTAGGCCTCAGGTCGAGGTGGAGGGGTCTGCTCCTGTAAAACGTGAAGAAGAAAGCGGGCTTTTGGCAATTTGTACACGGACTCGTTTAATTTCCAATATTCTGTTTTAAAATGTGGTTTCTGTGTATTTTTAAACCTGTGTTAAGAATTAAAAGTGGTCCTCTACTAGGAATAATGAAAAACATTTTATTTTGCCCTGACTTATCAATTTAAAGCTAACTTACCTATTCTTTTAAAAACAAAAAAAGCGGTACTCAGGGATTACAAACAATGCTAATCTACACAGTGTGAGTGTCACGAGATAACCTAGGTGTTCATCACAGCGAGAACGGTTCCCTCCTCTCTCAGACCTCAGTGCAGAGGTTTCCGGTGGAGACGGACGTGATCTTCGCGGCTGCTCCAGGGGCGTACGCGCTTTTCCCTCCGGGACTGGGGGGCTGATCTGCGTTGGAAAGAGGCAGGGAAAAGAAAGGTGACTCCTGGGAGGACAACTCGACACAACGTCACCTAACGTCCTTTATGGGTGGTGAGCACGTGCCGGGCACCTTCCAACGGCCGGTGAGGAGTCAGCACAGAGACGAAAACTGGGGTACGTGAGACATCAGGGCTCCTCATACCCACTCCCCTCTCTCGAATACTCAGAGCCCAGGGCCAGAAAGTATTACCTACAGACTGGGGGCCGGCAAACCCTCCCAGCAACGGGACAGTCGGTCAGTATTTCAGGCTTTGCAAACCTCGTGAGTGTTGCATTACCCTTCCACTGATCCTCCTTCTTGTTAACAACCCCTTAAAAGCATAAAACGTTCACCATCCCCTGCCGCGGACGTGGTCAACGTACTGCCCTAGAGCATCAGGGCAATCAAACGTTTTCGAACTTCGTTCTTATTACCTGTCGGAAGGACAGTGCTTGGGGTATCTCTCATGAAAAACACATCTCAGCCAGCATACGCAGGCAATGTCGTTCTGATAACTAAGAAAGCACAGGGTGCCCACCCCCCCGGCCTTTTCTGGCCGTGACCGTGCGTGTATCTGGACAAGAGCTAGCTCAAAGGCCAGGGAAGGAATGGCCACAGCGGTCCCTCTTACTTGCCACGTTGGGGCTGGAGCGGTGGTCAGCCCGGTTCTTCATCAGCCTGTCATCGCCAGGGAGCTTCTTCGGTTCGCTGTATTCTGCCCAAGGCAGCTGAGGGCTCTCGGGTGACCCGTTTTGAGCTGAATTGTTATAGAGCTCGAAACCTTCACTCTTTGGTCGGGGTTTACCTGAGCCACGACGGTCTGAAACTGAAGTCAGAGTGCACTCAGGGTCTCTTCAATTGTTCAAGATCTTATTTTAAATTTTTTTTTTTTTCAACGTTTTTTATTTATTTTTGGGACAGAGAGAGGCAGAGCATGAACGGGGGAGGGGCAGAGAGAGAGGGAGACACAGAATCGGAAACAGGCTCCAGGCTCCGAGCCATCAGCCCAGAGCCTGACGCGGGGCTCGAACTCACAGACCGCGAGATCGTGACCTGGCTGAAGTCGGACGCTTAACCGACTGCGCCACCCAGGCGCCCCGTTCAAGATCTTATTTTAAATACCCTAGTCTTCAAGAAAGATGAACTTACAAATATTTAAAATTTCAAAAGACCTTCTTCTTAGGTGAAGGAATAAGGTAGCTTTTAGTCTAGGAATCAAATCTTTCTAGGGAATCTTAAAAGCGACATTTAACTGGTATTGATGGGAAAGGTGCTCTTTCAAAGCCGATTTTCTCAAAGTCCACCAAACACACTCCCCTCACTTTCTAAAACACACACGAACTCTGTCAACCCCGGGGTGAGCTCTACTTCTGGCCTCGTCTCCCTGCATGGTCGCCCCGGGCGTGTTCTCTGCTCGAACAGCTTCCCTCTGACCTGTAACTCACGGTTGGGTTTGCCTCTTGGAAGCGGCTGTAAGCTATGACATCAGGCACCAGCCTGGCATCATGTCAGGAAAAAGTAACGAAGGCCTCTGCTACAGCACATGGGTTTGTCAAGACGTGGTTTGTTCACTGCAGCGAACGGTGGGTCCGGGTTCTCAGAAGCTTTCTTGTGTGTGTGTGACCATTAGGTCGACCTCAGGCAGGTGCCGGCCTGGGAGGCTCCCAGATCACTGGCCAGTGGAGAAGAGAGCTCCATCGAGGCCAGACCTGGCAGCTGCACACAGTGAGCACGGTAAATGCAAAGTATATAATGATTTAAGAGACGATGTGAGTCCTAATGGGTTTTCTCCTGTGATTTCTGAACTGATCCTTTAAAAAAGCCCTAAATTTATATTGGTTTTATTCCGGGATTTTTGATGTAGCTATAAAATCATGGTTCCCACCAACAAATCATCTTATGCGAACTGAGCTTTTAAATCTGAAGTGAACTACGTAGGACGGGATAATCACGTCCCGTCTCAGCACACAAAGGACTGAAGTAACTGTTCACATACACGCACACGTACATTCTTCCAGTGGAGAATTCTACCTGTTTTTGAAGACTTTACGTCCCTCACCACCTGCTTTACTACGGCCAAGTGCCGGGCCGGTGGAGACTCTCCAGCCGGCCCCACGGGAGGTGCCGGGGGGCAGGACCTTAGTGAACCCCCACACGGCCAGAAGGCCAGCGGGCCTACACTGGACACTGTCGTGAGCGACTTATCTTGGCTATCTTGCAAGGGATCGCATCCCGAGCTTGTCTTTAAAATTGGGACAGCACCTACTCCATAGAGTTTTGTGACTGTCGAGAGAGGCCGTGATTGTAAAATGCCCGGCACGCGGTAAGCGATCAACACCAGGTGGCGACCGTGACAGCGGTCACGGGCAGACGCGGCGCGGCGTGCGAGGCTGCGCCGGGAGCGCTCACCTCTCTGCATCATCGGGGACGGCTGATTGAGCAGGGTGGCCAGGCCGTGGTAGATCGCTCCTTGCTTGGCTACTTCCAGTGTCACCACGGAACTGGTCCTTGTCATGAGTTCTGCTGCCCTAGGAAGAGAGAACAGCACTAGTAAGGGAAAGGAGAGCAGTGCCCGCTCCTCACGATGGCCGCCTGTGACCACAGTAACCGCACGTCGTGCGGCCTCACCCGCTATTCCGAGCAGCAGCTTTGAACCTTTGCGCAGGCTCCCGGCTGCCGGCTCCCTTCCTCAGAAACCAAGAACTATTCTATCAAGAACAGTAAAAGGACTTTCAGGAATCCTCAGGATGTGCTAAGAATAGGCTTTTTTAAGCTTCAAAGAAACTGCTCCAGACCAAAATACACACTCTAACATGCTAACAAGAGAGGGGTCACATACACGAAGTTTATATTTAAAACTGTGAAGATCGGGGCCGCCTGGGTGGCTCAGTCGGTTAAGCGGCCGACTTCGGCTCAGGTCACGATCTCGCGGTTAGTGAGTTCAAGCCCCGTGTCGGGCTCTGTGCTGACAGCTCAGAGCCTGGAGCCTGTTTCAGATTCTGTGTCTCCCTCTCCCTGACCCTCTCCCGTTCATGCTCTGTCTCTGTCTCAAAAATAAACATTAAAAAAAAAAAAAACTAAAAAAAAAGTGAAGATTAAGGGCAGATCTTTCTAGCATTACTTTTTTGTCTTCTAAATCTAAATTTACTGTGAAACATCCTGAAAATGCCAAGCTTCAACAAAGACATAAACGATACCTTTCTTGAGAGAGTCCTACCAGACTTCGCCCATCCACACTGAGCAGCTGGTCACCTGCGGCCAGGCGTCCGTCCTGCGCGCACCCAAAATGTACGTGTGTTGGGCGGGAGGGACAGCAAAGGGCAAGAGGAGGAAGAGGAAAGTCAGCGGTAAGTATGCTCACGTTGGCCTTTTCAGCAAACGCCACACTTAGCATCTTATAACACAAAGTATCACTGAAGTACCTCAGGTCGTTTGTTAAATGTGACAACGGGAGAAATCATACTAACCACATCTGCAGCACCTCCTTTTACGACAGACTTGACATAGATTCCAAGTTTATCTTGACCAGCACCCTAGGCAAAAACAGGGTAAGAAACACGGCGTTGAAAGTACGCAGTGAAATAAAAATAAAACAAACACAAAATAAAGCAGGTACAGAGTGGTAACACAAGCCCCGGTTCTTGCTTCTACGCGAAAGTTGGCACTAATAAAATTAACACTCACTCCACGTGGTGAACATACAGGAACTGACAGGAAATGTACCTATTTCATGTTCCTAAATTCAGGAAGAGTACTCCTGCAAAGCAGGTATCACTGACCCAGCTGAGGAGGACACGAAGACACGCGATCCGAATGCGGATTCCGGCTGAGCTCTGAGCAGCCCTAAAGGGGGGAGCTGGTGCTACCCGGGGACACGTGCCGTTGGCCGCTTTGATACAAAAGCCATTTATTACAGTACTTTCACGTTCCTACAGCCCATTGTTTCTTCGAAACCTGGAGTTGAAAATTGAAACAAGAAAAACCTCGCGGCAAGTAGGAGGGGGCTTTAGGCAGTGAGAAGACCATGTAGAAAATCTTCTGTACGACTCAACTGAAGGGTCACGTATCGTGACTCCAGGTGAACCCCGCAGCCGCAGTCCACACAGAGGGCGCACCGGCCTCGCTTCATGTTCCACCACGGGGGACTCGGCGGCGGGGGGGGGGGGGGGGGGACTTCCAATGTTGGCCTAGTAGAATCGCCAACATTCTACACGGACATTTATATGGACATAAAAATCAAACAGGGACAAGATATTGGAACGAACAAAGGAAGCAATCGTGCTTGAACTGTCACTTGGATATTCCTGCCGACGTTCTACAACCGAGTACGTGTTTCTTAGGTCACAGTAGCCACAGCAGTTATGAAGTGTCGTGTCATAAAAGCCAAACTATGAAAGGGATCACACGAAGCTGTAAAGACTGCGACTTCAATACACGACTTAACTGAAACAAAGGTCGGATACTCTGGAACTATGTAATTTCCCCCCGAAAGCCCTCCGTGTCTCCCTCCAGTTACAGGCAGGCTGGAGGAGGACGGTGTGACTGCCGGGGCCCAAGGCCTCTCCCCCCTGCGGTCCCCTCGGGGAAACTCCGGCACGTATCACGCCCCGGTTCTGTGAGCCTAAAGCCATCTGCTGCGTGGCTCATTTTAAAAATGGCATAAAATGTCTCAATTTAACAAAACAACTCCATTTTGGGAAAGCTCCAGATTTCCCCTGGCCCCATTATCTGGGAGCTGGGCTGATAAAAGTCACGTACAAGGTATAAGCCCGGTGCCCTCTCTGGCAGCCCCCCACCCTCTGGCCTAGGTGTCCCCCAGGCCACCTGCCCCCCAGGAATCACCCACTTTCAATACAACGGGGCAACCAGGTGCAGCCTGTGACCTTTTGCCCCCCCTCCGCCAACACTGAGGTAGTTTGCAAAGCTTTGTGCTTTTTGGTAAATCTGAAATTTCACAATGAAGAAAATATATGGCAGGCACTCGATAAAGGGCAACGTTCTGAATTTTAGTGAGTCACTTAGCAAAAGAGCTTCACTCAGGCCAGTACTGGGTTTCCTTGAACTTGGGCAGCTGGCTCACACTGTGGGAAATTCCTTCCAGGACAGCCTGCTCCCTACCCCCATCCGTTATACGGGGTGTTCCCTTGCGTGTGATCTGACGTTTTCAATACATTCGACACTTTTACGTACTCTGCGACTGAGTGCTTAATTCTGCAACTCAGCTCTTTTAAGTGAGGATCTCATCCACTCGACCCTCGCTCACCGAACGCTTACGCTCTCTCAGGCTCTGGACGTGCGTCACCGAACGGAACGCACCCCCTGCCCTCACGAGGCCTGTGTCCTACACTAGACTCTGCAGCTGCCTGGCAAGAACTCGGGGGAACCGAAAAGCTCCCTCCGCCCCTCCCACAAATGGGGCACGCTACTTCCTTACAGACAGTACCCGAGGCCGGAATTTCTGTGAAAATAGGCTCTGAGGGCAGAGCTACTTTTTCCCTCCGCGCTCTGACAGAGACGCAGGGCCTACGGCATTTCGGGGCGCCGGTTTCAGTGCGCGCGGGCACGGCCATCTTCACAAGCACGATCTGTCGGCCATGTGATACTGTCCTCGTAACGCAGACGATAAGGATCGTTGTTACTCTGCCGATTCTCAGCCTTTGGCTAAGATCAAGTGCAAATATTCAATTACTGCCATCTCTGAAAAGAAACCTGCTGAGCAGTAACACTGATAATATAGTATTTTTAGGAACAGGGATAGAAACAGAGTACCAAATATATACGTTTTAAGACAATAAACGAAGACCCTCCTGCCCCGTTTCCGGCACACTTTCTAAGGTTCCTGTTAATGATGAAAACAGCCTCACTCGCTTGGACACGGTGCGAGGACTCCATCCACAGTCACAACACAGAATAAGAGAAAACGGGGACTCCTGTCCGCTCGCCTCAGCCCAGAGCCCGCTCACACACCTGGGGCCGTTCTCCGTCTGGGGAGTCCCTCCCGCTCGGTCACCGTGAACCGCGGCTTCCCTGCGGGATCGCTCCGTGCTCTCACCCTCCGCCCCTCACTTCACACCGCGGGGAGCCACGAGGCCGTCCCACGGCCACCGTGCGTCCTAAACAACTCACACACGCTTGAATCTGGCGGCCTCCGCGCGAACTGCAAGTAACGTTTAAGAAGGCCGAAACCTGCAGCGCCTCCGGGCATTTACCGCCCACGTGCAAGGACACTCACGCGGTCGCGGTGTAAATATCCCAGGGAGACACTGGGCAGCATCGTGGCCTCACTCTCTCAACAGTCCCGGCAAGCCCCCGCCCCGTGACCGGCCTGCCTGGCGCGGGAGCCCCTTCTGGAAGCACGCCCGTCTGGGCTCCTGACCAGAGGCCAGCTGACAAGCGCCACACCCCCAGAACCCGGGTTCGAGTCCTCGCCCCTGCAGCACACCGTGCCTCATCCCCCCGCCCCCCACCCCTGTTCCATCCCGTTTCCGCGTTCCTGCCTTTGTTCGTACTTGCCACACGCCAGTCTGACGCATCGTGTCTGCCAAAGCACCGTCGTCATTCGACCCCCGGCTCACCTGCCCCCACACGCCGGCCCGCCCACCTTCCCCATGACAGGCCAGACACAGTCTGTCCCTCCCTGACACTGCTCCGGCGACACGACAGTGCGGACGGCTCTCCCCCTGGCCCCGTCCCCGGCCGCTGCCCGATGCGCCCAGAGTGTGCTCACTCCTTACTGGGACGAAGCCCAGAATCTTACTGACGGGATCCGCTGGTAGGTTAGGAAGCAGCTCGTGTGGCCAGTCATACACTGAGCTGGTAACAGAACACTGGTAACGCTGTAAAATTACTAGTTTATAAAGTTAGAAACCCTCAGCATTTCTGACCACGGCGCCAAACGTGCCGTTTCGGGAAGAAGCACGCACATCCGTTACTGTCAGGTAATGGGTGATGAGAAAGGCAAAGTATTTGAGAAGTGGCATTTTCTTACACGATGGGAATTTGCCTACATTCTAAGCTATAATCACATCTTTTAATTCCAAGTTCAACGTATCAGTGTGTCTGCTAGTTAGAAAAGGTGCTCATCTGAGGAATCATGAGACCATGATTCTAAGAGACCTCAATTCAGAAGGTCCATTTAAGGCTGGTCATAAAAATGGACTTTAAGTCAGTATTAAAAAAACATACTCTTGGGGGAGGGTGCTACACAAGAATCTGGATCTGGAATATCCTAAAGAGGTATCCACACTTTGGTTGGCATTTGAATTTTCTTACTAACGTGGTCTCAACCTTGTGCTACTTACCTAGAAGAGTTCTTTACCGAAGGCCACACCGCCTACATTTTTCCCACGGCCGTGTTCTACACATTCTCTTCCGCAGACCCACTCCCTTCCCTGCTTCTACTCTGGCTCCTCCCACCTCCGCTTATTTGAATCCTATCTATGCTTCTTCACATGCAGCCCAGTTACAAACTGGCCATAAAAAATTAAGAGTCGCATACCGCTGTAGGGAGAAATGACCAGTTCCACTGGCGACTCTTCTAGAAAACAAAATGACAGACGAGTACCCAGAAGTGAAAGAACTCTAAGGAATTTCTAACTACACATACATACATACATGTGTGTATGTTTATATAAAATCAAGATGGGTAGTTACTTTCGACCCAAAACAGTCTGTGACCCACTCTGAGGTGGCCCAGTGTCTCCCCATGTGGCCACAACAGCCCTGGCCCGGAATGTCCGCCTTGCCAGGTGGACGGGGGTGGGGGCGGCAAGCGGGTGCGGCTTTGCCCTGCTAACGCCACTCGTACTGGGAACAAGTCAGCTCTCGGGAGGCCCCAAGGCAGGCTCGCCATCTATCTGGCTGTAGCAATTCCACAACTTTATGGAGCTCTCACTACCTGCCTGCTTCATGCGGGGGGGGGGGCGGGAGTAAGAACGTTACAGATGATGATAAAAGTTGTACGAAACAAAATTTATTGCAGAAGCATTAAGCCGCTTGACTTCGCTCTTATTGCTGAACAATCATATGCACGCTAACCTAGCCCAAGAAGACTGAGCTCTCAGGCAAGTCCCCCCACCGCCTCCTGCCTTTTCCAATTAATAAAGGAAAACGGGGCCCAGAAGGTGTTTGCTGCTACGAACCGGTGTGACACATGTGTCACTAACGGAATGTAACGCGCAAACATTAACCAAAGCCAATTACAGGAATACAAAGAAACAGTTTTGCCAGTGCTGGGGAAATGGAATTAGACACTATACAGCGTGCTGATATGGCCGCCACAGGCCACACGTGGCTAGTCCGAACTGAAATGTGTATTACATATAAAATATACCCAGACACGAGAGTTTTGTACGGAAAAAAGAATCTAAGATATCTCATTAATGACTTCTATTCACTACGTGTTGGAATCATAAGATTTTGGATATATTATGTAAAACAAAACACATTAAAATTAATTTCACAGTTGCTTTTTTTTTTTAGCGTAGCTAATAGAACATTTAAAATTAGGGTGATGGCCACTGAGGAGCGCACCTGACGGGATGAGCACTGGGTATTGTATGGAAACCAAATTGACAATAAATTTCATGTTAAAAAAAATTAAAAAAAAATTAAAATTACCTATGTGGCTCACACGTTCTATTGGACAACACTATTCTAAAACTATTTTTTTATGGCATATATATTATTAGTAACCACAAGCACTAGCAATAAGTTTGTAGTTATGCAGACAACTGCCTAAAAATAAGATTTTTACAATATAAAATCTATTATTGGTAACATTATACATCCTGATTTCCAACCATGGGAAGAGTAACCACAAACATTAAAATGTAAAGGCCAGGGGCATCTGGGTGGTTCAGTCAGTTAAGCATCCGACTTCGACTCAGGTCGTGATCTCACGGTCCGTGAGTTCAAGCCCAGCATCGGGCCCCGTGCTGACACTTAGAGCTGCTTCGGATTCTGTGTCTCCCTCTCTCTCTGCCCCTCCCCAACTCACACTGTCTGTCTCTCTAAAAAATAAACATTAAAAAAGAATTTTTTTAAAAGGGTCTTCTGGAAAGCAGTTATCTATTCCAAAGGCGTCAGGAATTATGAATTCCACGAGATCCAATTTTGGAATGAATGGAAGTGCTGAGAAGTAATCTGTTGCTATCAGAAGCACATCTCCCCTTCCAAAGACACGGGAGGGAGGGAGGCGGCACAGCGCCTGGGTGCTCCGGCTGGCCTCCGCCCTGCAGCCCCACCTGGGGCTGCAGACAGGTAACTGAATGGGCACCAGTGGAGTCATGCCCGAGAGCAGCAAAGAGCTAGAGGCCCCGTCCTCGGAGAAGCAGCGGAGATGACCTCACTCCCGTGTGATCTGAGCACCTACGCTCTTCGGGTGCACCCCGAGTCTCCCTCTTTTTCTTGTAGAATGGAAGGAAGGGGCTGGAGAGGGAGGGGGGACTCCCGAGGAAGAGGAGGGCAGGGTGGAGGGAGGAGAGGCGACACAGGAGTGTCCTGGGACTCACTCGTGGAAAAGGGCAGAAGAGGAACGGCAGGGAGCTAACAAAAAGGCTCCCAAAGAGAACGATGGAGGCAGGAACGACGACCCCCCAGAACCGGACAGGACGGGCGCCCACGGGTCAGCAGCTTACGTGTCGGAGGAGAAGAGGCCACAGGGAAGAGGCTGATGTGGGTCCGGCCAGCGCACCTTCGGGAAGGCCCAGGGTGAGGCCCTCTCACCTCAGGCACAGAAACTCGGTCGGAGGAGCCCACGCCTCAAACGCTCAGTGGCACCCCGAGCGTGTGGGGGGTATGATATGAGTAACAGCATAAAAACATCATCACATCACAATCCAAAAACAAAACAAAACAAAACAAAACCAGGCTGCAGCAGAGGAAGGAAGGCATGCCGGTGTGGACTCAAGCCTATTGTTCCCAGAAATGGAGACGCAGTCTGGGCTCTTTGCTGAAGGTTCTAGAACAATAGTGGGCCGAGAGGACCCCAAGAGCCCGGCAGGACTGAAAACTCATTAGGACGTTCCGTAGGACGCTCTGCCCACACACTCCTTTCTCGGTGGCTGAAGCTGCTTTTTTCTCATCAGACAAGGAGTTCTGATTCATAAACTATTAAAATTCAGACCAGGGTTTCAAAAACACTGCCAAGTTCTCTCTTCTTGGTGGGAATTACCTTAATTCCGAAATGATCAGTTTTAAAACTTGTGCCCGATACAGCCTCAAGTACGTGGCTGGGTGCTCGGTGCTCCCCACCTGGTTTGGCAGCAAAGACGCGTCTACACTTGGTCTGTTACGCCGGGCTCCAGACCCAGCGTGCTTGCCGCTTACCCTCTCTCTGCACAGAAGACCCAAGGAGCATATCACATCTACTCTCTCCCTCTTTACCAAATGAAGAAATGAACTAAATAGGAGATTCCTAGGTGGGCCCTCCCGATGGGCTGCAGGAGGTCCTCGGATCCCCAAAAACTGGACGCAAAGTGTGGTGTATACGTGGGTGCACCAGGGCAAAGGCGCAGGGCTCCCCCCGAGGCCCTCCAGGTGGCCTGGGGACGGAAGCGGTGAGCCCAGTAGACGAGCTCCTTGCGTCTGTATACCGCTCGTGCAGGGGGGCGTCCGGACTCCCAAGCCTTGGCTGAGAGCACGTGGCCGAGGCAGGGGCAGTGTGAACCTTCCTCCCACCCGGCTCTGCATCCTGTGGGCCACACACACACACCCCTGCGCACCCGGTGTCCTGCCACGTGAAACGGTTCTGCTTTAGAGTATTAACGTTTCGTGTTCCTACCATGTTAATGCTGTAATAGAATCCACGAATTCTGTCAATCCAAGATAGGAGCACTTAGACTGTTATTATAAAATAGGTAAAAAAGGTCTTCTTGTACATGATTTACTCTTTCGCTTTTAGAACAAAAATACAAAATATTACTTCCAAATTCATGAACAGCAGCCATGCATGGCACTGGTCATTTCACGTAACTTAACAGAAAATTATTCCTGGCATTTCCATGGAAGAAACTCCGCAGTCACACTGCATACTTTGAGACTGATTTTAACAAGGAACCAAGAAATGCCTGACTTCATTTCTTTGATTAAGTCTTTCCCACGTGGTCACACTAAGGACATTAAAGAACATAGGAATGAAGGTCTCAAATTCTTCAAAGGACTAAATTGTAGTTCATGGCAGAATTCATTCTTCTAACAGTGAGGTGGTATATTAATAAACATTGTTTTCACCTTCTTCTTTAAGGCATAGTAATTTTGTGTTTTAAGCTAATTAAGTAAGATTTTAAAACTTAAAATCCGTGTGTGTATGTATATCGTCTAAAAGCATACAACACCTTTAAAACACTATTCGATTAATCATTTTTAAATAAAATAAAATATCCTATGTACCTTTAAAACTGTCATTTTTATGTTCACTTTTAGCAAACGTGGGTTTCAGAAAAAGCCTACGGTAAAAACCACCTACTGTGGCCACAAGAAGTTACACGGTGGATCCTCTTGTAACGTCCTCAGCAAATTACACAGCAGCAGCTTGCCATTATTTCAAGCAATTTTCACCATATTACAATCAGCAGAATTAAATTTATATGGGTTTTTTTCTGGTACAAAAAGCACACAGAAACCTTGTATTTCTATGAACCTTAAGAATTTGCAACGTTAAAATACAGAGCAACAAACCTCTGGGTGTGTAATTACAAGCTACGTTCACCGGTTGCCTCATGAGCGAGTTAATTATTGGCAGGTTTAAACAAGTTACAATGGAAGAAAACGCATTCTTGGAAGCATCACAGGTAAGACCTTGCACAAGAACATCCAATTCCACAACTGCACCCTGGAGAAACTCACCACCGATCCTGTTCTTCCGACAACAGAGAACCACATTCTGATCTCAGGACTACAGCAACTTCTCCAACAGAAAAAAGACACAACCGTCTGTTCCACGCCGCTTTCAACAGCAACCAACACAGCTGGTCTGTCGAGACCCGGATCAGCACAGTTCTGAGCTGGACGTTAGGACACCGTATGGCATTTATCAACACGGACTGGAGCCAGTGCCACATTCAGACTCTTACGTAACCAGTCAGCTCTCATTTTCGTTCACTTTGTACTTTATTAAACTTTAAAAAGAGCTAGAAAAATAAAGAGGGGATTGTTTGTATTTTACAAAATCCAAATTAAACAGGAAGCATCGTGCTGTCCCCCAGATGAGTAAGAAGGAGAACACTAAACTTCCCCAAAAGCAACGTTTGAAAAAAGTAAACTGCACACACATACTGTCCCAATCATCTGGATTTCATAAAACTGAACCACAATGTGGAAGGGGCGTCAGGGAGCTGAACATCAAAACATCGTCCAGGCTCACAGCAGCTAGCCACACGCTAATTAGGGAAAAAATCAAAAAAAGACTGGGCCAGATACAAAGACCACAACAGCTTACAGAGAAAACAAAATACACAGACACAAGGAAGAATTACTGGGGTAAAGCTAACCAGGGGGGGCCCACAGGCCCTCGTGTGCAGAACACAGAGCCGCAACGAGAGAACAAAATGACAGACGACAGCACTGGGTCAGATCTCTTCCGTGGCTCCTCTCGCTCGATGCTGGCCTGCCTTGCACTTAAGATACATTCCTGAAATCTCGAAAACAAATCTGCTGGACCGCTGTAATTTACGCAGACCTGTGCCATGTGTCAGCGGCACCGTGGCACTTCAGCAAAGCCTGTAAACTCAATGACTCGTGATTTCTGGTGCCGAGCCTTCCTTTCCAAGCGAAGACATTACAAAGAAGCTGGAGCAGGCAATCGGGCGCGCCTGGGATCCTCGAGGCTCCCGTCTCCTGGGACAAACAGGCGTCAAGGCCACATTCCCGCCTCCTACGGCGGCACGCTGGCCAGTCAACAGACCAGGCTCCCAGAGCTCCGTCCTCTAGAGCGTCTGCGAGCCGACGCCCACATCGCTCTCTGGCTCCGGGGGCGTCCCCTACGCCCACATGCGACCAGCTGCTACACGGTATGCTCGCTCGCCCAGCCTCACGGGCACCCCCGACCTCTCACCTACCACCTTCGGGGCCGAACACCTGGCTCTCTGCCCACACCCCCACCCCCAGCTCAATGGCTGAGGGCGAGCCACGGGGCGGCCAGGGCGTCTCCCTTTCACCCGCTAGAGCCGATGCATCAATCGCGGGGACAGCTGTCATTTAACAGGTCCTAGCACCTGTGACGCACTAGAGACACCATCCCTGTAACACTGACCGAGACCAAGTGCCTGACCCCGTCTAGTGAACGTCCCACTGCTCCCCACCAACACGTGCCCCGGGCTGGCCGGCCGCCGTCCCCACTGCCACCTCCCCTCTGGAAAACCAGTAACAGACTCCTTACTCCTAGCTGTTTCGGCTGCACCTCTGGGCCCCTGGAACCCGCGCTCTGTAGAGAGCTGTACCCCGTTCACGTTCCGCCTTTCTCCGAACCCCTTCCATGGCGACTTCTTTTCCCTGTGACAAGTCACACCACTCCATCAAGACCTCGGGGGCTTTGTAAGTGTCAGTGGGACACAGCCCCACTCCCCCACCGACCACCACCCCACGCCAGCTCTCCCGCCCTGACGGGACCTCCACGGCTGCGGCACAGGCCACGCGGCCCACACGGCGTAGCACCCCGCGGGGGGACGACTCTGCTCTGCAAGAAGCGGCCTCACCTCCCCTGCCCCGGGTCCACCTCGGAAGGCGTGCCCCCCTCACTGTGCCCCGGCCACACGGCCGCGCCTCCGCTCGCCGCCTCCCACCTGACCAGCACCTGCTCACCCTGGAGGCTGCAGCTCAGTAGGCGTTTCCTCGGGGAGGCCGTCCTCGACCTCTACTCTGCACTGGTGTTTAGACAGTCCGTAAGCACCCTTGGACCAACACCGGCCTCTGATGCCATCCGCTCATTTGTATTGTTTTGCCTCATCCCTCAAGTGATCGAGGGATCGCTGATACAGGCTCGGTGGGAGAAGAAAATAGAGCCAGGAGCACGCTCCTCTTTATTAAATCTATTTTATCATCTGATGCATAAACCACCTTAGCGTTAAATCTGGAATCCTTTCGAGAAACTATTACTTTTCTTCTAGTTCTGAATTTATACTTTCGCTGTGGAAAGTATTTAAAAAGACCAGAAACAAGAAGAGTGTTGAAATGCTGGGAATGCTGGAGAGAACGCCACCTTCCCAGTTTTGGAAAGGACCCCCCCACCCCCACCACCTGCTGAGTGAGGCGCTCTGCTTTCTGGCCCTGCTCCCAGAGGAGGGGACGCCTGTGGCTGCGGCAGGGGGAGAGGAAGGGGAAGAGAGTAGGTTTATTTCAGAAACCGGGTATCAGCCGGTCTGCTACAGATGCGGCCCCGGGCACGCTCTCCTTGCCGGCTGTGGGTGGTAAAAAGGTTGATCTTTGATTTCTACCTAGCTTCTGTGTTCTTCCTATTCCCCAAGAAGCCCCAATTCTAGAATCCTATGTCCCAATTAGAGACACTAACACTGGTATTTTCCATCTACAAATCTCTCTTTTTTAAACGTCTTAGTACAGAAAACACCAACAACAAAAACCTAGAGTTCTAAAGATGAAAACGTGAAAATTACACTCTGTTTTCACACAAGAGGCACTCGACATTCTCTCTTGGAATAAATGTTACCCTAACAACTAACTACCGCTTTCCTACGAAGCTTCTCCCAATATTGGCGAAAACAACAAAAGACCTCATCTTAAGCTTACTACTTACCTACCCCGAAGCTAAGTCCTGCATATTCCAAACTACGTGAGGCTAATGGGACTCAGTCACTGTGCTGCGCCGGTTTCTTACCACAAATGCTTTTGTAACGTCAAGGATTCCAGAGTCGTTTCTATTTTTACGGCAAAAGCACTCTGTACTGACTACGCGGAGGGAACAGCGTTTTGCCGTGCTTCCTCGCGTGAACGCGAACACACACAGAACGCACAGGCGCTCGGCAGAGGCGGCCAAGTGCAGGGGGCCGCCAAGAAGACACGAGTGCAGCTGTGTGGCCAGCAGCCACGACGGTGGGCGCGGGCCGGGTGCAAGCAGCCGTCAGCACTGGTCCCGGCTCGGCAGCTCCGCGCAGAGACCTCCTCACGGGGCCTCACCCGTGCCCCCACTGCCTCACTGCGGTTCAGTCCTTTCGCCGCCCCGGTCTATTAAAGGGCTCCTCCTGACGTTGAGAAGACCGTCCTCACTGCCTGCCGTCTGACCCCGAGCAGGAACCACTCCTTGGGGGAGAACCAGGGCGCCGGCACCCTCTCCCCGTCCCCTCACCCGCAGGTGCAGGTAAGCGACGAGAGGCGCGACTGGGGCTTCGATGTGTCTCCCTGTCCTAACCACGCAAGAACGGGGGCTGGGGGCCAGCCAGGGAGAGGGCCGGGGGCGCCCGAGGCGGGCCTCCCTGCATAGATGATGCCCGTCCTGTCCACGTGGCAGGGTGCCAGAGAGAGAGGATCAAAGCCGCTTACGTGTAAGACAGACTTAAATCTTCAGCAAACAGGTAGTTCTGCACTGAAAGATAATTTTTTAAGCCGGAAAAGATGGAGTCGCTGATAGATGGTAGCTCCTATCACCCCACAGATGACTGTTTCAAATCCCAAGAGGAATATTTGAAAGAGGATTTATACACACCCCAGAAAATATAAAGGTTAAAGTTTTCTGGTATATCTGATTGCTGCAAGGTAATTTTTTATCCTAACGCTTTTTTTCCCTCAAAATGGGCATCTGATTCGGTTGGGCGGCAAAGACAAAACAGTCCACCTCTAAGGGTGACCCCGTGTAAGCCGGTGCTTCGGAACCAGACCGCTGTGCCCCGCACAGCACCTTCCACGCACGCCCGGCGGGCGGGCGCTCGCCTCGGCCAGCTGACTGCCAGCTGGAATCCCCCCGTGGCCCCCCGTTCCCCTATCGGTCCTTACACCACAGCCCTGCGCGACACGGCATCCTGAGACGCCAGCTCCGCCACGTCCCTTTCATCCTTCTTTGGGGACAAGACACAGTGCGGAGACCTCGCTCGTCAATCAAGAATCTCGACTCCCCAACTCCCAAAGCACGGGGCTCTCCCTGGCAGTGCGGGGGCAGGTCCCCAGCCCCCAGGCCCGGTTTGCTCCATCCCTGCCTGTTCCCGGCGCGTCCCCTACTCCTCCCTTCCCGGTACTCACTATGCGGCGGGAAGGCTTCCCTCCTGATGCCCCACGCAGGCAGCCGCACCTGCCGGAACGACGCGCAGCCCGTGCCTCTCGCCCCACTCTGACCATGTGCGAGACCCATCTCCCATTTCAAACCCAGGAATCCCCCTCTTCCCACACCGGGGCTCTCTTGCCTGTCGCGGCGCGTCCCGTTTTGACTCAGTCTGCTCCTCGGGAGCACCGGCCGCCCCACGTCGAGGTCGCACGCCCTCCAGCCCCGGCTTAAACTGAGAGCAGGCCAGCCCTCGGTTAAAGGAGCCTGAGCACGGCGGTCCCGGCCGCAGAAACAGCCCAGAAACAGGACCGCACACGCACCCGGCCCACGGGCGGGGAACGACGCCCCCGCGTCCCGCCGTGGCCAACAGCTGATTCAAGGTCTCAGGAATGTGGTGTGCCAACTTGCACGGTGCCAACTCCGTCCTACCTTTGCCGCGACAATGCTGAGGCCCATTCCGTTTTGCTTTTTGAGAGTCACAGTGATTATTTCAGGTTCTTTCCGCAGAGGCTGAGCCTGAAGAATAAAAACAAAGGTGTGTCTTACGGCTGAAACGAAGCGTTTCTAGGCTCGCCACCTCCTGACCTACGCAGCGATCCTACGCACCGGGGCGCACGGGACAGAGGCAGGGGGCAGGGAGCGGGAAGAAGACCAGTCAAGGACTACAGACACTCCTCGTGCGTGAAGCCAGTACAGTAAGTGCCCGTACTCGTGTCAATACCTTGAAGATGAATTAGTCACACATGCTACTTAAACGTGTTTCGAGAGCCTAATTTCTCCAACAAAACTAAGCTTCCATCACTACCAGATTAGAAAAACCCAACCATAGACACAATACCAAGTTTTCACTTTATTACCTTGCAAAGTAAACTACGAGGTGTTTTTTAAAGAAGCAATTTAGACTCCTTTTACACCATCTATGGGGAGGTCAGCCAACAACCGCTGTCACCAAACGTCCCCGTCTCTCGGGAAGATACGGCTGTCATTTTATCTTAGCAAACACACAACACCCACACAATGCCGCGGCAGTGCCCACGGTGCTGGGTCACCACGTTGGGTAACAGACCCGAAGGAGCTAAGTCGCGGCTCGATGAGACACGCCAGTTCTTGAAATGATCCGTAACCGAAGGAGAACGAGGAATTACCCACCGCAGTTACGTCACACACAAGTCGCACCTCACACGGAGGATAAACAGAGCTGAAGAAGAAAATCACCAGCGCATACGCACTAAGGGAGAATTTAATCAATTAAATACACTAAGTACAAAGGCACACTGCCAACAAGTGGTAATTACATATGGCTTGCCAATTTAGGACCAAGGTCAGTGAGAGAATAGTTTAAGGAAAATAAACAATGGCTGATGTTACAATTTTTTTTTTAGATTAAGACCTGGAATCTCCCGAGGGGTCTTGGAACAAACCAGAAAGATGAGGAATCCCTGGTCTCATCTACCAAGGTACTTCTTCCCTGTAAAATTTGGGAGCTGTAACTGCTGTTGCGTGGGACTCGGCCACCAGCTAGCAGGTGGACGCGAGTATGAGAAGCACGTGCGTGGTGGCAGCAGTTAGGGCCCAGCTATTTGGCCTAACCGGGCGACTATCAACGAAGTCAGGCGCTGGAAACACGCACTCAAATCTGAAGTAGGCTACTATGCCATGATAAAAGTCCCTTTGAATTCAATACACAAAATACACAAAACACTATCTTACGTTAAGTATACCACCTTACGAAAATCTACGTTTTCTTGGAAATTATATATAAAATGGGCAAAACGTTTGGACTGACTACTGATTAATAACTGGGATAGTATAACGAAGTCCCGTGGCTGTTTTCACACGCAGAATCTCTAAACCTTCGCTCGGGCACACGGGGCCTACTCCATGCCTTCTGGGGACAGGCGGGCAGTGAATAAATGGCCACATCTCATCACAGGTAATGCACTCACGCCCTACCCACAGGAATCTTGACAAAGTATGGTTACGTTTGTTGTTCCTTTGAACCCTGAAGTGGTTTAAAAGATGAAAATGGCAATTATAGCAAAATATTTAAACCGAGCAACTCAACAAAAGTTCAAGGAGGAAAGATTTCATTTGCTTCTATTTTTTCTGCACTCGTATGTTAATGAAACACATGTCAGTACATGTCACGTTCTCAGGCACGGAAAAACATTCTTTGTGGTCTAAAACTCCTTGTAGGGAGCAAAGGAGAATCTTCCATAAAATGTATGAAGCTAACAAATACGGGGATTGACTACTCTTTCAAAAGATACAAAATGTTAAGTGATGGGATACAAACTTAATACAGGGTAGAACCAACTATAAGGAGAAAATATTTTTACCAAAGAAAAATATTCCCTAATAAAATTCATTAAGGCTATTGTATTAATATGTGTCTAAAAACACGTATTAACAGTAAGACTGATATAGCTGTGAGCAGAAATATTTTTTAATTTTAAAAGTATCATTTGTTTATGGAGAAAAGTGTATAAACATGGCATGGGAAAAATATACACAAATCATAGTTTCAGATTTTTAAATAAAATTGGTACTTAAAGGTGTTTTTTAGGGCCCCCTGACTGGCTCAGTCGGTGGAACGTGTAACTCTTGATCTTGGGGTTGTGAGTTCAAGCTCCACATTGAGTGTAGAGAGTACTTAAAAATAAAATCTTAAAAAACAAAATGATTAAAAAAATTTTTTTTTTTTTTTTTTATCACAGCAACACTCTCTACAATCAAGGAACGGGTTTGCATTCCATTTTCGAATCATAAGGAATACAGGTCGGTCTCTATCCCGCCCATCACCCTTCACGATACTTGCCAGCTCTGTGTTCTCACGCAGAAGATGGCTCTCATAATCTGCACCTTCAAAATAGATCGTCCAAGTACCTGGTGAACGTGCATGAGGAATTAACCTGCAAAACCCTAAGGAGAAAACAAGCAAATTATAAAACTGAAAAGTAAAGCATGTCAAAACAATCTTCGAGGGGCACCTGGGTGGCTCAGTTGGTTAAGTCCGACTTTAGCTCAGGTCATGATCTCGCGATCTGTAAGTTCGAGCCCCGCGTTGGGCTCTGTTCTCACAGCTCAGAGCCTGGAACCTGCTTCAGATTCTGTGTCTCCTCCCTCTCTCTCTGCCCCTCCCCTGCTCTCTCTCAAAAATAAACATTAAAAAAAAATTAAAGAAAAAACAAAAACAATCTTCAAGAAGGGAAGCAACATTAAGCATCAAATACTTAGTATCTAGTAACAGCGTTTACTTTTCTTACTCTATACCTTTATTCCCTCTCAAAACGGTCTTATCAGATAGTTAAAATCATTATTTTTTGGTCTAACGGATCAACATCAAGACGAAAAGTGAAACTGGTCTCCCCTCCCGCCCCCCCCCCCACCATTTATTTCCAAAGAACTTTTCCCCTCACTTCTTGGAGAAATGACTGAATTATGCTGTCCCTCCTTCCTTGCTGACCTGTGTGTGCTCCTGTGTGTGGGCGATGCCCTGCACAGCAGGACCAGGGACAATGCTAACGCAGGTGTTTGCCCGTAGTCAGGCGGTATGGTGATGGCCAGGGTGTCATGTGACCTGTGTGGTGGTTCTGCAGAAGGATGGGCCCCTACTCATTCATTACCCTTTGTCCCAATTTCCTTACTAGTTACCTAAAGCTCTTACAAATAAATCTTAGAATCATTTTGTAATGTTTTAAGGAGCATCTTTGGTATTCCCATCATGAACAAACGATATCTTTACAAAAGTAAGCCTTTCAATTTATGTCATTCTTCATTGAGATCTTATTCTGTGTTTCCCAGAAACTTCTTGACAAAGTCGTATCACGCAGGCCTTGCACAGTTCTTAAATTCTCTCCACGGCAGTCTCATTATTATTAGCAGTTAGCAGCTCTGAAGAGCACCCCCCCCCCCCCAAAACGTGTGCTCTTCAGCGGCCCTCCCGGCCCCAGGGTGCCCTGAGGACCCAGGACTGGGCAGAGTCCCAGTAGGTGCTGGCGGGCCCTCTCCCACACTAGGATTCCACCAGTAAGGAAAGTATGGCTCTCTGGGGCACTTAGGACATCTTTTTGCGGTAAAGGGAAAAGGAGACGTCACAATTACTTGGTTAAGATAAAGATATAAACGTATAGTCTTTTTTTGTTGTTAAATCACTGTTTCAATCCAGTTTCATTCAAATAAAACCTGCAACTTCTCTCTCTCCTGCTTTAGGGAATTGTAATACTCATGTAATCGATTAGCACACTTTTGAAATTCACAGTTTTCATCATTTTCTTATTTTTTCAAACATCAGGGTTCCACAACAAGGCTGGGTCATACGTCAAGCAGACAGTTTCTGCTGCCTCAGCTTAAGGAACGCATCTCAGGTCAGGTGTGAGTCCGAGCTGGTTTCACAGCCTTCTCTCACAGAACTGCAGGATACGACAAAACAAAAGGAATATACACGGAGAGGGCACAGTAGTTCTTTATTTGGCTTACAAAGAATTAAGCTTGAAGAATCAAAAACATTGATGTCATAAAAGAAAACACCCAGTTCTTTGTAAGTCTTTTAAAGGCATCTGTGTAATAGGCTGTGTTACCATCTAACACATACGAAATGATGTGGGGATGCCAAGACCATGATGAAATATCACCTATGTCCTGAAATCAATCATGCAAGGGAGCCTCAGGGGAAGGCACGAGGTGCACTTCACCATCAAGGCAAGACCGGAGTCTTCCCAGCTTGGCAAACCTCTCTAGGGCACGTACCCCAACACTGACAGCTGTGCACACACCACAAATTACACGTACACATCCGAAGAATGCTAGTAAATTAGTCTTCCCTCGTGCTCGTTCTCAAGGAATTAATGAGAAGCGGGGCTTGTTGAGCCCTGGGCGCCCAGCAGCCCGCCGCCAGGTGCTGAGGGGTACGGGAGCCTGACCCCGGACAGACGTATTCACGCGCTTCAAGTGCTCTCACAAGAACCCTAACCAAGAGAACACAGAAGCCCTTGTGGAAAAGTGGCTTCAGTGCAAGGAGGAGGCTGAGTTTTCTTGACAAAGGGTTGCCTGATGCGGATTTAAAGTAACGAGCAGCAGCAACAGGGAGCAAGGCACAGGGGCGTCCGCGGGGCCGTACGACGCGCGGTTCAACGCTGACAACGAGGTCGAGAACTAAGACCACGTGGAGGTGGCTTATCGCGCTTGGCCGCCGGCGTGCTTGATCCTGGAGGTGGCGGGGCCGAGCCGGGGGCAGGAGAGCCAGCAAGCCCAGCGCTGACGGGCCGGCCGGCCGCGGAGGGCCGCGGGGAGGAGGAGGTCTGGGAAGGCGCCCGTCATCACCTCCCCGGGTGTGTGAGGTGCTGAGGAAACACGGCTGATGGGTGTGGTGCCAGAGACCAGCTCAGCCCCAGTCTGCCGGGACGTGGGGTCCCCCTGACAGGAGCCGTGGCCCCGAGAGTCCCAATCTCGACCGCAGCTTTCTTAGACGCATGCTGCGGCCCGGACCCCCTCCTGCCCCCGCTCACACAGGCTCCGTGCCTGCCCCTTCATCCTTCCCACGAGGTTCCTTCAAGCGGCACGGGCCGCCTCGCCTCCGCCTCCCCGAGCCCCCGGTCACCATCCCTGGGGGGGAGGGGAGGCTCCAGCCACATTTGCTGGGGGACGTAGAAGCACGTAACCCTTCCGTTACAAGCAGCAGCCTTTGTGAAGTGAAAAAATTTTAAACCGTCAAGATCTTTAAAGACAGGAGAATCTATGGATTGCAGCAAGTGGAATATTCGGTGAGATTACAAATCACGCTACATTGATATACTGACGGACACAAAACCTTAACTTTGCTGTTAGTGTTTTTGTTTAAACGAACTCCTGAATTTCGAATCTATCTTTCTACTCATCTGAGCCCCGCGGTACAAAATAAGGCAGCAGACTGGGACTGCAACTTGGCCTAATTTAAAAGTTCACGCTTCAGGTCTAAGTGTGGCATTTTTATCCACACGCACCAACAATACGTAAAAAGGCCCAGGATCAAACCAGGGACGCCCGCTGCCCGGAGACGAGACAGGCTGGAGCCCGGCCAACAAGCACGTGGCAGGCCCCCGCAGGCACCGGGCACGGTGACGGCAGCGGCCACGCCGGAGGCTCACTCTGCCACTGAGCGCCTGCTCGGTCCTCACGACAATCCCACGAGGGGCACGCCATCCGTGTGTCCGTTTCACAGAGGGGAAGTCACAGGTGACGAGGCTGAGGTCACGCCTCAGACCGTCCGATTCCAGACCCGGTGCCGCCCCGACACGTCTGCCGCGTCACCCCCCCGGGGACGATTCCGTTCCAGGCCCACGAGAAACCAAGGGAGGAGCAACCAAAGGCCCTTCCCACCAGCCCAGCAGACGTGTGGCCGTGACACCGAGCGTGCACAGTAAGTGCCCTTGGCGGCTGCACGTTTCCGACCCCTTGTCGCCGTGGAGCGCTCCCTCCCGAGCCCCAGAACGCGGCCTTCTCGGAAAGCACGGGCAGGGTACACGATGCGGGGGACCGCACGCGAGGACGCGGCACGGCCTGCTCTCGCTTGGACCCGGGCCGCGGCGCAGACCGCAGGCGCAGCAAAGGCGACTCACCTCTCTGGCACAGAGGGTCCAGAAATTCTTGTAAACCGTTTGGAACGTTCCTGACGACGTCACAAGAATAGCCGTCTTCCGGCAGAAGAAAAGGCAGCTGCAGATCAGGGTCCTCTTGCAGCTGCACCTCCCGCCCATCGCTGCGCGCCAGCTCGTCGGCCGTGTTTTCGGCCACGGCCACGACGCTCTCTATCAGGTCCTGTGGGGGGAAGGGAGGCACGAGTTAAGAAGACACGCCACGGGTGCGGCGGGCTAACCGTTCAAAGAAGTTCTGTCGCTCGAGTGGCTACACGCTCCGGCAGGGCCGCGGAGGGAGGGTGAACGTATCGATTTGCACACCACCGGTTCGCAGAGCAATGGAACGTCGACGGGGCACACACTTTAACATGTGAACAGGAAATGTTTGTTCCCCTTTTCATGGGTAATCATTTTCTCCTTGCAATTTTTTCATATCCACTTGCTAACAGCCCAATTTTTTCAGAACGTTTAATGACAGGAAAGGCTCACACAAGGGTGAGTGTGAACAGGATAAAACCACACACTCGCAGCCGACAGAGGGAAGGTCCCAGCCCCTCACTAGGCAGCTCCGTGGACAAGTGCACCGGCTCATGGAGCAGAGGCCTCCCCGTAGAAGCCCCCCGCGCCCAGGATCAGCCTCCCGGGCCCGTGCCGCCACAGACGTGCCTGTCTTCTCTGGAACCCGGACAGGTGGTGGCGCACTGTATCCGCAGCCACTATGTCCCCTGTGAACGGGGTGGCTGCACCGCGCTCCCACGTGCCGTGTGTTGGCCGGCACCTGTGGGTTTCCCACCCTGGGCTACTCTGTTCGAGTCCTTCCTTGGCATCAACCCGGTCCCACAGGTGGGCACGTCCCCCCCAAGAACTGCCCCTCTCAGGAGGCCTGCGGCGAGCAGACGGGGTTCGGCTGTGACCACAGCACCTGCCGTCTTCCTCCCTCTGTCCTTTCAACGTCTTTCCAAGAACCTAATTCCCTGAATTAAATCCCTCCCTACTCTAAATGCTTGTGGAGTTTCTATTTTGTTTTTTTTTTAACATTTATTTTATTTATTTTGAAAGCAAGAGCGAGTGGGGCAGGGGCAGAGAGGGAGAGGGAGAGAGAGAATCCCAAGCAGGCTCCACACTGTCAGTGCAGAGCCCAACACAGGGCTGGAACCCACCAACCGTGAGATCACGACCTGAGCCGAAATCCAGAGGAACACTTAACCGGCTGAGCCAGCCAGGAGCCCCTAGTTTCTACTTCTTGTACTAAACCCTAACAGCTACACCAACAAAAATGATCTTATGAGATGATTAAGCATATTAGCTTATTTGTTAAAGAAAAAAGATAACTATTAAAAGCCCCCTAACTGGAATTTCCCTACGCAAACGTGTGTCGTGCCATGTGGCTAACGGCGCCTCACTCACCGTGGGGATAAAGGGCTCATCGGGCGCACAGTGGTAATTCTGTAGCAAGGCCTGCAGCTGCAGTGAATTTAACTTAAAGCAGGTGCTGTTGATATTTGGGGTGTCCTCAGGAGCATATTTATCCATGGTGAGCAAAGTGGTCGCCTGGTTGGAAGAGTAACAGGAGATACGATTCAGGAATAGTTCACAACCGTTCCCCTGTATGTAATGCTTAAAACGGTAAGAACTTGCTAATTTCATTTTGAAACGCAGAATCTTTTTAAGTAAACACACTTCTATTGACATTGAACTGAGCTGAAAAACATGGTCTAGTAAGGGTTTAGATAGCCTCATAATTTTACTGAAACATATATACGTTTATATTTTACTAAAATACAGAAGCGTAAATGACGTTCAATTCTTTATGTTCACAAAACTTTTAAAAAATTCTGAGAAGCTTAAAAGTTTACGTAACTAGTCCGATGACCAATTACTGGGGTCTGAATGAAGTTTCCCTGTAATGACCTTTCCCACAAGCAGCTCCCGCCACGCGAGGAAGGTAGCAGCCTCCTTTGGTACTAAATTACTTTAAAAGAGATTCAGAAATTGAGAAAAAATACAGAGTTATACTCTGTGATGATAAAAGTCTTGGGTTTGAGGTTGTGGATCCTCGTTCCCTCGATTGTGGAGCTGTGGTTTCCGGTCGTTGGCCGTGCAAGGGCTCCTGGAGAACGAGTCGGGCCCGCACTGTCACGTGCGCCTTGGTCCTCCTCCTCGTGCTCCTGTCCTTTGGGAGGTGGGGACTGCCAAGTGCTACGCTCAGACCCTTCTCTTTACCTTCCGTACGTCTACTATGGGTTTTTGCTTTGTGCTCTCCCGGCTCCACGTGATGAAGAGCAAATTATTACCCAGTCTTTGGCTGGAATCCACCTTTCAGGAAGGACTTTTATGAAATACACCTACTGGTCTCAGTAAAAAGAACCTCTGAACGACACCTATGCTACTGGTTACAACCTGTTATGGGCTGAACTGTAGCCCCTAAAGTTCATACGCTGCAGTCCTCACCCCGTTACGTCAGAATGGGGCCTTACTTGGAGATGGGGTCATGGTGGAAGGAAGTGAGGGCGGCAGGTCTAACGCGACTGGTGTCCTTACAAACAGTGCACATCTGAGACACACACGCACAGAGGGAAAACACCCTGAAGATGAAGGCAGAGAACCACCTTGCCGACACCTTGGTCTTGGACTTCTGGCCTCAACAACCGTGAGACCGTGTCTGTGGTCTAAGCACCGAGCTTGGGGTATCCTGTTACAGCGACCCAGACACACCAGCACAGCACGTGAAAAACCCCAACGGGGGCTACGGAGGCCGTGCCGAACCCAAGTTCTCACCCCGCACCGAATGAGACACACTCGTAACGACGTCCATGAACCTGCGCGAGGAGACTCGGTTCAGCCCACCTGCACTATCCGGCTCAGGTGACAGTCGGCCGCCAGCTCTAATCCCTGCTTCTCTGCCCAGGCTTCCACGTGCCCCAGCTGCTGGCGGATGATCGCCCCCCAATAGTGAGAGCACAGTCCCGACTCGGGGTCGGTCACCAATCTGTTGAAGAGCCACATGTTGATGAAGTGGAAGAGCTGAGAGAAAAGCTGGATGGTCAGAGCAGCATTGACCCTGCAGCGCCTCAGCAGCGCCATCGCTCCCGTGAGCGTGTGCAAGACGTCATCTGTGCAGAGATACGGGATGAAAAGACGAGTCTGTGAATCAACGGTGCACTTGAGAAGACAGCGATTACGGTAATAATACCAATTTAGTCATGTTGAAGATACCAATCTATTCAAACAGGAAGGAGTCACACCCACACAGGTGTTAACTACACTTAAGTTCACCCTAAGAGACTTTTTGAAAAACAGTCACATATAACACCCCGTGCTCATGCCAACAAGTGCCCTCCTCGATGCCCATCACCCATCTAGTCCATCCCGCCCACCCACCTCCACTCCAGCAACCCTCAGTCTGTTCTCTGTGTTTAAGAGTCTAATTTGTCTCCTTCTCTGGTTGTATCTTATTTTGCCTTCCCTTCCCCTATGTTCATCTGTTGTGTTTCTTAAATTCCACTAGGGAAATCATATTTGTCTTTCACTGACTTATTCTGCGTAGCATAATACACTCTAGTTCCATCCACGTTGTTGCAAGTAGCAAGACATCATTCTTTCTCATCACTGAGTAATATTCCATTGTATACAGATACATCATTTTTTTTTATTATTTTTTTTAACGTTTATTTATTTTTGAGACAGAGAGACAGAGCATGAACTGGGGGGGGGGGGTGGTCAGAGAGAGGGAGACACAGAATCTGAAACAGGCTCCAGGCTTTGAGCTGTCAGCAGAGCCCGATGCGGGGCTCGAACTCACGGACCGTGAGATCATGACCTGAGCCAAAGTCGGCCGCTTAACCGACTGAGCCACCCAGGTGCCCCGAGATACCACATCATCTTTACCCATTCCTCAGTTGATGGAAATTTAGGCTCTTTCCATACTTTGGTTATTGTTGATAGCACTGCTATAAACATTGGGATGCATGGGCCCCTTCGAATCAGCGTTTTTGTGTCCTTTGGATAAATACCTAGTAGTACAATTGCTGGGTTATAGGGTAGTTCTATTTTTAATTTTTCGAGGAAGCTCCACACTGTTTTCCAGAGTGCCACACCAGTGTGCATTCCCACCAACAGTGCAAAAGGGTTCCACTTTCTCCACATCCTTGCCAGCATCTGTTGTTGCCTGAGTTGTTAATATTAGCCATTCTGACAGGCGTGAGGTGGTATCTCACTGTGGTTTTGGTTTGTATTTCCCTGATGATGAGTGAGGTTGAACATGTTTTCATATGTCTGTTAGCCACCTGGAGGTCTTCTTTGGAAAAGTGTCTGTTCATGTCTTTTGCCCATTTCTTTACTGATTAGTTTTGGGGGGGGGGGCGCGGTGTTAAGTTCTTCACAGATTTTTGATAATAACCTTTTATCCAATATGTCATTTACAAATATGTTCTCCTATTCTGTAGGCTACCTTTTAGTTTTGTTGATTGTTTCCTTTGTGGTGCAGAAGCTTTTTCTCTTGATGACGTCCCTATAGTTCACTTTTGCTTTTGTTTCCCATGTCTCTGGAGACATGTCAAGTAAGTTGCCTGCAGGCGAGATCAAAGAGGTTGTTGCCTGTTTTCTCCTCTAGGATTCTGATGGTTTCTGGGCTTAATTTTAGGTCTTTCACCCATTTTGAGCTTTTGTGTATGGTGCAAGACAGTGGTCCCGGTTCATTCTTGCGCAGGTTGCTGTCCAGTTTTCCCAATACCATTTGCTGAAGAAAGTCTTTTTTTCCACTGAATATTCTTTATTGCTTTAAGATTATCTGGCCATATGTTTGTGGGTCCATTTCTAGATTCTCTATTCTGTTCCATTGAACTGTGTGTCTGTTTTTGTGCCAGTACCATATTGTCTTGATGATTAAAGCTTTGTAATACAGGTTGAAGTCCGGAACCGTGATGCCTATAGCTTTGGTTTTGACTATTCGGGGTCTTTTCTGGTTTCATACAAATTTTATAATTGTTTGTTCTAGCTCTGTGAAGAATGCTGTTGTTATTTTGATAGGGATTGCACTGAACATATAGATTGCTTTGGGTAGTATCAACATTTTAACAACGTTTGTTCTTCCAATCCATGAGCATGGAGTGTTTTTCCATTTGTGTCCTTGATTTCTTTTATAAGCTCTCTGTAGTTTTCAGTGCATAGATCTTTTACCTCTTTGGTTAAGTTTATTCTTAGGTATTTTATGGGTTTTGATACAATTGTAAATGGGATCAATTCCTTGATTCTCTTTCTGCTGCTTCCTCATTGCTGTATAGAAATGCAACAGGTTTCTGTATGCTGATATTACACACTGCAACTTTGCTGAATTCATGTATCAGTTCCAGCAGTTTTTTGGTGGAGTCTTTGGGTTTTTCACAGAGTATCAGGTCTTCTGCAAAGAGTTTTATTTCTTCCTTGCCAATTTGAACCTTTTCTTTTTGTTGTCTGATTGCTGAGGCAAGGACTTCCAACACTGTGCTGAATAATAGTGGTGGGAGTGGACATTGTTGTTGTGCTCCTGACCTTAGGGGGAAAACTCTGTTTTTGCCCCATGAGGATATTAGCTGTGGGTCTTCCATATGAGACCTTTATGATCTTGAGGTGTGTTCCTTCTATCCCTTTGATAGTTTTTTTATCAAGAAAGAATGCTGTATTTTGTCAAATGCTTTCTCTGTATCTATTAAGAGGATCCTGTGGTTCTTCTCCTTTATTAATGTGATGTATCACATTGATTGATTTGTGGATATTAAACCAGCCTTGCAGCCCAGGAATAAATCCCACTTGCTCATGGTGAATAATTCTTTTTATGTGTTGTTGGATTTGGTTTGCTAGTATCTTGTATGAGAATTTTTGCATCTGTGTTCATGAGGGAAATTGGTCTGTAGTTCTTTTTAGTGGGGTCTCTGTCTGCTCTTGGAATCAAGGCAATGCTGGACTCATAGAATGAGTTTGGAGGTTTTCCTTCTGTTTCTGTTTTTTGGAATAGTTTCAAAAGAATAGGTGTTAAGTCTTCTTTAAATGTTAGAATTACCCTGGAAAACCACCTGGCCCTGGACTGTTGTTTGTTGGGAGTTTTGATTACTGATTCTATTTCTTTAATGGTCATGGATCTGCTCAAACTTTCTATTTCTTCCTGTTTCAGTTTTGGTAGTGTATATGTTTCTAGGAACTTGTCCATTTCTTCCAGATTGCCCAATTTGTTGGCATACAATTGCTCACAATGTTCTCTTATCATTGTGTTTTTGTGGTGTAGGTTGTGATCTCTCCTCTTTCATTCATGATTTTATTTATTTGCATCCTTTACTTTTCTGATAAATCTGGATACAGTTTATCAATTTTGTTACTTCTTTCAAAGAATCAGCTCCTGGTTTCATTGATCTGTTCTACTGTTCTGATTTCAAGATAGCTGATTTTTGCTCTAATCTTTATTTTGCTTCTTCGGCTGGTTTTAGGCTTTGCCATTCTTTTTCCAGCTCTTTTAAGTGTAAGGTTAGGTTGTGTATTTGAGACATTTCTTCCTTCTTTAGGAAGGCCTGGATTGCTATATATTTCCCTCTTATGACAGCCTTCGCTGTTGAGTTTTCATTTTCATTGGCTTCCATCACTTTTTAATTTCCACTTTAATTTCTTGGTTAACCCATTCATTCTTTAGTAGGAGATTCTTTAATCTCCCAAGTATTTGTGGTCTTTCCAATTTTTTTCTTGTGGTTGATTTCTAGTTTCATAGTGTTGTGGTGTGAAAACATTCAAGGTATGATCTCAATCTTTTGGTACTTATTGAGGGCTGATTTGTGACCAGTATGTGATCTATTCTGGAGAATGTTCCATGTGTACTCAAGAATGTGTAGAATGAAATGCTGCTTTAGGATGATGTGTTCTGAATAGATCTGTTAAGTCCATCTGGTCAAATCATTCAAAGCCATCATTTCCTTGTTGATTTTCTGCTTAATCTGTCCATTGCTGTAAGTGGGGTGCTGAAGTCCCCTATTATTATGGTATTATTGTCAATGAATTTATGTTCATGATTCATTGATATATATATTTGGGTGCTTCCAAGTTGGGCGCATATTTACAATTGTTAGATCTTCTTGGTAGATACACTCTTTAGTTATAATGCCCTTGTTCATCTCGTTACAATCTTTGTTGTAAAATCTAGTTTGTCTGATATAAAACTTACTTTCAAATCTGCAAGTGCCGTAAGGTCTAAAATAAGTCTTGTAGGCAGCATACAGATAGGCCTTTTCTTATCCTTTCTGATATCCTAGGTCTTTTGGAGTATTTAGTCCATTTACATTTAGAGTGATTGAAAGATATGAATTTAGTGCCATGTATTTAGTGCCGTGAATTTAGGGCCATGTAGTGCCGCCTGTAGAGCTAGGTGTTTCTGGTGATGTTCTCTGGTCCTTTCTAGTCTTTGTTGCTTTTGGTCTTTTGTCTTTTCTCCAAATAGTCCCCCTTAATATTTCCTGCAGGGCTGGACAGTGGTCACAAACTCCTTTAGTTTTTGTCTAGAAAACTCTTTCTCCTATTCTGAATGACAGCCTTGATGGATATAAAACTCTTGGCTGCGTATTTTTCAGATTCAGCACGTTGAATATATCCTGCCACTCCTTTCTGGCTTGCCAAGTATCTGTGGACAGATCTGCTGTGAACTTGATTTGTCTTCCCCTGTAGGTTAAGGACCTTTTTTTTCCCCTTGCTGCTTTCATAATTCTTTCCTTGTCTGTGTATATTGTGAATTTGACTATGATCTACCTTGGTGACGGTTTGTTTGTGGTGAACCTAATGGGAGTTCTCTGTGCTTACTGGATCTTGATGTCTATATCCTTCCCCAGGTAAGGGAAGTTTACAGCTATAATTTGCTCACATAGACCTTCTGACCTTTTTTCTGTCTCTTCATCTTCTGAGACCTCTAGGATTATTCGAATGTTATTCCTTTTGAATAAGCTGTTAAGTTCTCTAAGTCTTGTATCGTCATCTTTTACATTTCCCTTTTTTTCATCATTTTCCATAATTTTTGTTCTTTTCCACAATTTCATCTTCTACCTCACTGATTCGCTGCTCTGCTTCGTCTATCCTTGCCATTGTGGCATCCATTCAAGATTGCATCTTGGTTACAGCATTTTTAATTTCAGCCTGACGAGATTTTAGTTTTTTTTATCTGAGAAAGGGATTCTCTGGTGTCTTCTATGTTGTTTTTCAACCGCAGTTAGTATTCTTATAATCGTGGTTTTAAATTCTAGTTCAGACATCTTATATCTATGTTGATTAAGTCCCCGGCTGTCATTTCTTCCTGTTCTTTCATTTGGGGTGAATTCTTCCATCTTTGTCATTTTGCAAGAAGAAAAAAATTAACTATAAAAGAAAAATTCAAAACAAAACAAAAAATCAAATAAAGCAAGCTATATCCTAAGTGTGTTTCAGTCTGCTTATTGAAAGAAGCTTTATGGAAGAGAGAAAAAAGAGACAGGAAAGAAAAAAAAAAAGTTTAAAAAAGTCAGGAAATTAAAAGAAATTTTAAAATCGTAAAAGAAAATAAAAATAGATTGAAAAAATTTTAAAAATAAAAAAGAATTTGCTCTTTCTGTACCTAAGAGGACAAAAAGAATGAGGGAAAAAAAAAGATTTAAACAAAAACAGAAGCAAAGAAAACAAATAAGTGAGCCAGCAAACAATGAAAACCAAGTGAAGTTACATCCAGTTTCCCCTAGAACTGAAACTGTGAAGCCCTCTATGATCTGTACACTAAGCAGATGGAGGGACTTGTGCTGGTCTTCTGGGGGATGTGCTTGGTTGGTACGTGTGATGGCTCCATTCTCCACTAGACGCCACTGCTTAGCTTAGCTTCTGGGGTGGATCAGGAGGGGTGGAAATGGCTTCACCCAGCTCCTAGTCTCTGGTGCAGGAATCTCGCACTCTCACCAACCTGCAATCAAGTACGCCTCCTTTGTCTCAGGTCAGGCCTCGGTCCACTTCCTGCCTCTACCCTGTCAGTGTCCAAGCCGTCCCTTCCAAAGTTTCATCAGGCAGCACCTCCCTCCAGAGTTTCATCTCAGATGGGATTGTGTTTCAAAACTCCATACTTCACCAAAATCTACAAAGAGCTCACCAAACTCCACACCCGAAAAACAAATAACCAAGTGAAGAAATGGGCAGAAAACATGAATAGACACTTCTCTAAAGAAGACATCCAGATGGCCAACAGGCACATGAAAAGATGCTCAACGTTGCTCCTCATCAGGGAAATACAAATCAAAACCACACTCAGGCATCACTTCACGCCAGTCAGAGTGGCCAAAATGAACAAATCAGGAGACTATAGATGCTGCAGAGGATGTGGAGAAACGGGAACCCTCTTGCACTGTTGGTGGGAATGCAAACTGGTGCAGCCACTCTGGAAAACAGTGTGGAGGTTCCTCAAAAAATTAAAAATAGACCTACCCTATGACCCAGCAGTAGCACTGCTAGGAATTTACCCAAGGGATACAGGAGTGCTGATGCATAGGGGCACTTGTACCCCAATGTTTATAGCAGCACTCTCAACAATAGCCAAATTATGGAAAGAGCCTAAATGTCCATCAACTGATGAATGGATAAAGAAATTGTGGTTTATATACACAATGGAGTACTACGCGGCAATGAGAAAGAATGAAATATGGTCCTTTGTAGCAACGTGGACGGAACTGAAGAGTGTTATGCTAAGTGAAATAAGCCATACAGAGACAGACAGATACCATATGTTTTCACTCTTATGTGGATCCTGAGAAACTTAACAGAAACCCATGGGGAGGGGAAGGAAAAAAAAAAAAAAGGTTAGAGTGGGAGATAGCCAAAGCATAAGAGACTCTCAAACTGAGAACAAACTGAGGGTTGATGTGGGGGAGGGGGGGGAGGGAGGGGAGGGTGGGTGATGGGTAGTGAGGAGGGCACCTTTTGGGATGAGCACTGGGTGTTGTATGGAAACCAATTTGACAATAAATTTCATGTATTGAAAAAAAAAAAAAGAAAGAAAGAAAAAGCAAAACTCCATACTTCAGAGACCCCTGTGGCTTGGACCCATGTCAACTCTCTGGGGGAGGGTCTTGCTGAGCAATGGCAGGGTAACGGCTTGCCCCCGAAAATGTCCACGCAATCACTGAGCAGCAGCAGCTCTCAGATTATAGCAAATCACAACACACAGCTGGTGTCAGGTGTTGCCACACTCTGGCCTCTTTAGGTCTCAATACCAGCAAACATGGCTGCTCTCTGGGGTCCACTGGGACCTATGGGAAGAGGTCCTATGGCCTCTACCAGATGCACAGTGAGAGCTAGTCTTAAGTCAAACAGATGGTAGTTACAACTTCTTAAAGAATGCCAAATCAAATAGGTCATCTCATTTATTTTTAAGATACCTTCCTCTTGTGTATATTAAGATACCTTCCTCTTGTGTATATTAAGTATTAAAATAAAGTTAAACAAGAAGGAGAGAAGAAGGAAGCAGAGGCAGGGAGAAGGAGGGATAGAGGAAGAAGGGAGAAAACAATATTCTAACCTATTTTTGGTCTTTGTAGACTGTTCTCTTCAGGGTCATCCAGAAAAGCCGGCATGTAGTTATTCAGTTCTGACTGAAGACAATGAACCAGATATCTGAAAATATGTGAACAATTTTAATAACCTCAGCAGGATGCACTGCCATTGTCAGACAGGGCATCACAGACGAAACAGTTTACACGTTCCGTAACATTTTCCATTTAAAATATAGTTTTACTCTCAGGATTCTTGAAACATAGCTCAATAACTTCATTTTACTAAATCAACACATCTGGCATGTATTTATGCTTCTTGATATTCATCTCCAGTTAGGGTAAATAAAAACCTTTAAAAACTCTCTACGGAACAGTGTAATCTCCAAGAACGTGTTCCTTACTTAAACGCCATTTGAACCAAGTGTGCTAAAACATCTTGGGCGTCCAATGTGATTCGACTAAGATCTCGGTCCTGCTTAATGAAGTTGAGAAGCTCAGATGCGTTGGCCATCCAGAAAGCAAGCGCCCCTGCGATATTCTTCTGTTTCTGTAGATAGAACACATTCCTATAAGCAACCCCAAGACAAAAAAAAAAAAAAAAAAAAAAGAATGAAAATAAAAAGGAATGCTCTTGAAAAGCTGCTGAAGATAGACCAGTACCTTCCCGTTTTCACCAAGGTATTTACCACAGATACCAGATATTTGCAAAAGAATTTGGATACATATATAGCAATGGAATTGCAACCTCTTCTTGGGATACATGGATCCGATTAGCTACAATTTACAGAATCAGTGCAAAAACAGAGATACCAAATCATACAACACCCAATTGGAGATCGTGCTTTATCTGGTAATCTGTGAAGTACGCACGCATCTATCCATGGTTACCCACAGCCACCCTGATACTCGCAGTCGCTGGCTGAGATGCCGAGCAACTCAGTATCAAGTACTGATCTATCACATCATCTCCCGACCACATGTGCAGGCCAGGCAACTTCAGATGAGATCCAAAGAATAGGAACCAAGGATAAACGAGAGAGAGGAGAAACAGAACTTTTGTCATTTCATATCCACACTGAGTGCATTAAGCAGAAATTATGAAATGCTGATAAAGGTTGCACAGTCAGAAAAGGATTTAGTACTGCATGTTTCAGTTGCTGAATGAGTGTTATGAACCGCCCAGTCCGCTTGCTGGAGTGTTGTGTTTTGACATGGAAGCAGCGCGAGAAACTCAGCTAAGCCGACACAGCCAGGACCAGTTCCCAGCAGCGCATCCTACCTGATCAACCTGGTCTACTTCCTGGAGAGAAACAGACGAGGGGAAATCAAGCAGAACGAGAGAAAGAAACTTGTAAACAATCATGATAGTTTAAAAAAATCAAAACACTAATATGAAGGCACGACATGAAGGTACGACATTTAGTTATGTTATTCCCAAATTACACATTCATTCACGGTTCGGAAGCATCTCTGGAAGTACGTGACATAAAGGATTAGTTTTATGTTCTTAGAGTGGCGCAGCGAGTGAGCGACCTCCAGTTTATACAGGGAAGGTGTTACGATATACACACGAACACACTGATCTCCTTAAAAGATTTAGAACACAAAGGACTTAACGTCTTTTAACGATATCGTGTGTCTGACTAGCTAAAGGTACACGAGAAGAGGGTCTATCCCCTGGATTAATAGGATGAAAGAGACAGAGAAGACCAACAGTAAAAAACAAAACAAACAAAAAAACTAAGAATTAAAAAATGTATAAAAAACATAACCATACGAAAATGGAACAAAGTCGTTCCTGAAAGTAGGTTTTTACGAATTAAAGCATTTACTATAGTTCTTTCCCAAAATTTTAGGAGTTCTCTAATCACAGATTAACCCTAAATCTGAAGTTTAAAAGACCTGTGTTGATAATGATGATCTCACTGACTAGTTCAAATTCAACAAGACGAAGTCTATCAAAAGTAGTCTGATGACAGGAGTTTCCCCAATTTGAAATAGGCTTCAGAAATGCAAACATGACGGAAGACAATGGCTTTGAACCAAAAGGAAATCCATGTTTGTTTATAAATTACTAAGAGAGAAACACAAAATGGTATCCAAATAAAATGACAACACTTTTTATCTACTTCCTCACTTGGTAAAAGAATCATAAGCCCATTACATTCATATGCTAACCACTCAAACCTAATAGAAACATTTCTTGAAAAGTTGTGGCCTTTGACAACAATTCTCAAGGAATTAACAGATTAGTTAGCTCAAGCTATCCTCACAGGAGAAAAACAACCCAACTGTCTAATCACATTGCTTAATGATACATAATTAGAGTTTTATATTTTATAGCTGAATAATAGCACTGATCAGGGGTCTGGGAAAACTTTTTAAAAAATCTGTAAATTTACTTCTAAGGACTTTAAATCTTCAAATTGTGATCTGGCAAACTGCTATGCCAATTTGATCCACCACAGGTGAGGACGACTTAAAAAGAAACAAACCATTCTACAGAGAAAACACCCTTACTTCTTCAAACTTCCAAAACAGTCTTATGAAGGAATCTGAACAGGACTTTCATCATAACTGAGAAATGTCATGTCCATCACGCCTACCCAAGTGCTATCGAAAAACCCAGAGAGTTCCCACCAGCATCATACGCTCCTTATAAAAAGGGCAAATGCCTCTGTAGAGCCCTTACACGATTGTGGGCGGGGGAGGTTTATGAGGGAAGCAGCTGAATGGGCGGACAGGAATCGGGGTGGTTGACAGAGAAGTTCTGGAATCAGAAGGGGCGGCCGCACAACACTGAACGACCTAAATTCTACTGAATTAGTCGCTTTAAAATGGGCAGTTTTACCTTCACGTGAAATTCATCTCAACAAAGTATTTTTTAAGTCTAAGAAAACCCACAAGCGTCAGTACTTTCTCACAACTATTGCACTTTTAAGGATTGTTACCATATGCTCGTCACGTTACCACGTAGTTTACTTTCCCTTATTCTAACACTTGTAGAAAAAAATAGACGTTTACGTTCCTTTTCAACTTTTCAAGCTCTACAATTTTCGGTGCTACTTCTAATAGCTTTCGTTTCAGAAAAGCCTCTCAAAGTCGAACACGTAAGCACACGGAGACATGGCAGAACTGGCTTCGCCGACACATGCGAACAAGAAGCACGCGCACTGAAGCAGCGGGGCCCGGCGTGCTGGCGCTTACCTGAATCACCCCCTCCATCATGCTCACCATCTTGTTGACTATGGCAATCACTTTGTGAGTACGCTCTGTAGGACTGACATCGGGTCTGTACTGGCTCGACAATACATACCGACATGCCATATATAATACATATGTAGGTGACAACTTAAAATGGACTGTAGAGCTATTAGTATAATTTATAATGGCAGATAAAAATGAATCTTCAGCTGTGAAAAGATTTCAAAAAAGAAGAAAAAGAAAAAAAAGAACAAAAAAAAAACCCATGAAAATCAGATGGAGAAAAATGGAACAAGAAATAATTCACTAACAATGGAATCTGAAATTACTCACAACTTTCCCTGAATTCAATGCTTGCAGGCAGTATGAGTTCAGGCCCAAGAGCATCCTGAGTTCTGAAAAAAGAAAGAGGCCGCCTCTTAACATCAGATCACATGGCTACTGACAGTCAACCTATGCGTGTTTCTGCAACTATTTTCAAAATCTCTACACAGTTCGTACACATAATAAAGAGCCCGATGACTTGTTTTCACATGGAAACCATTCAAACATGCAGATGAGCGTACTGGGAGCGATCCTATCCCTACACCTCACAGAGGTCGGTTCCTTGCAGTATCTGCTTCCACCGAGAGAACAGACCCGACCACGATTCTCTATTATGCATGAAGACTGCGCACAGCGGGGCGACCAGGCTGCCGCGCACCTGCCACGGCAACGGCTCGAGTAACAATGCAAAGACGCTGCTGGGAGACACAAAGGAAAACTAAACCACAGTGAGCTTGAAACTGAGCTCTTACAAAGGAGAACAAGTTGCTAAGAGCCAGACGTTGCCCTTCTCTTCTGATAAAGGTTACCCAAGACGATTCCTACGGACCCCTTCGGTCGCTCAGTATTAGCATGTCTCAAGCTCACAGTGAAGCACACCTTTAAAAAAAAAAAAAAAAAAAAGGCCTCCTACTCACATTTTTTTTTAAAGTCACATAAATTCCACTTTTCATCATCTAGCCTGACACTACAAACACAAGGAATTGCCAAGATATAGAAACCAAGAGCAACTAGAATTTGTAACCCTTGTAAGAATTAGCACTAATGTTTATGTGTTTCCAGGCATCCTGATCAAAGTGATTCAAAGGTTAGGTACATTTCTGTTTCTCTAAGAGTTCTTCAAATAGTGGGTCACTCTGTCCCCACGGGTAGGATCAAAGGTTCACGGTCCTGTGAAAGTCTCCTTTCAGTATGAATATATGCATATGGAGGTTATGTGTCCACCAGCACACGATGTAAAATTTGATTCTGTGTCGCATATTGGTCAAACAACGTCTGAAAGCCATTAATAAGCACGGAATTTCTACAATGTGTAAGACGAATAGTTACCAATCCGATTGAGATCTCCTCACTGCTGCAGTTACACTGTTCTCCACGGCGTTCAGTTTAGTTGTTCTTTCGCGCAGACACGGGATTCGAATCTCAAGCAATTTAATTATTACTCTAAGTTAGTCTGCTACTAACTACATTTTGTGTAGAACACAGGTAAGTCCCGCTGCCCTAACGAGCTGGCAAGTGATCGGGTTCCTTAAGAGTTTAAACCTTTATCATTTTAGCTCAGCTTTAACAGAGATGATCAGGGTAAATCTTCTGAAAATCTGTCCTCGACTAGATGAAGGAAACTGACAGTAAAAGCGATGAACCGTGTTGCGTCTTTCCACAAACTTGACTGAAGGGTAAAGAGTGAGGCTATGAGGACTTAGACCGGGAGGGAGACAACTATTGAAGTAAATACGGATCAAACAACAGGGAGGTCAATATTCACATGAAGCGTCACATTTGCTGAAGCGGAGCATCAACATCGCCGTTGATATTTAAGAACCTGTGAGGGACTGAAAGGACATTTTCAGCAGCAACCGCTCACGCATTTACCCTGGACGTAACAACTTCTTCAAAAATGAAGAGAAGAGGGAAAGAATGTGTGGTGGCTGCAGGTCTCCACGACCACAGACGCAAGTGGCTCCTTCCCGCAGGCCCGTGCTCCCCTCCCGCCCCTGCGCACTGAGGCCTCGACCGGGAGAAAATCCAACGCCATTACCCCGGACTATCAGACTCACTAGAAGGAAAAACAAGATTCTTTTCAACAAATTATGTGCTTCAAAACTTCTCATCTAGTCTGTGATCTGGGATTTGGATTTAACTCGACAATGCAGGTATAAAAAAGCTCTTCAGACAGAATTTGTATGCTCAACTATGTTAACAAGTCTGTTAACTGCCACACATACAGACAGCTAAAACTGCAGAGATCTTTCAGTTCATTAGTCAAACAATAAACTGGGTGAACCTCACTTGTCTGTTTCATCCATTTGAGAAATCTGGTAAAAATAAGGAATATAAAATCTCACTGAAAAAGTAAACGTGTCAGTGGTAATTTAAAGAACTCCATTATTCAAAAAGATTTTTTCCTTGACTAAAACTAGTGTTTTTAAACATATTTATTAAAGTAACTTCGGTTTTTATGAACAGACCAATGAAGTGTTGCTTATGCCCACATTGGAGATGGAAATACAAAGACTGGAAGCAGAAGAATCATGTTTCCGTCACGCTGTAGCACCAACCAAATAATACGTATTTATAGGTCAAATAAAACCTTTAGTGAAATCTTTGCTGGCAGGATAAGATAAATTCTAACACGCAACTGGCCATCATCTGACTCCTCTGACACCGTATTAATATAGTTTACAGTGCTAAACATCTTATTCTAGAATACGCCACCAGAAACAAGCACACAGAAAGTAGACTTATTACTACATCTAAAAACATTCACAATCAACAAAATTCTCGTAACGAAAAGCCCACAATAAAAACAAGGTAAAAACCTGAGATTTCCACAGGAACCTAGAAATCGCATTACTGTGATGAGTGGTATTAAAGTCTTATAACACACAGCGCCCTCTACTGGAAGGCAGAAGATTAAAGAACCAAATCAGCTGCCTGTCACCAAATTGGTAAGTGACCTTGGGCCAGACATGGGCCTCAGGTATCGGATCTGAAAGAGAAGAGTTAGAGCGGCTTCATGAAAACTTTGAACGGATTTTTGGTGGGCGCCTCGGTCCCCCTGCTGACACCAGCCCGCATGGTACGAGGACACAGGAGTGGTCTTCCAGCCGCTGCGTCCGTGTAGATGCCTCTGCCGAAGCGCTCTGCGGCTCCGGCTCACCAGCGCTTGAACTCCTCACTGGCTATCTGAGGCACTGACATTACTTTTCGACATTTAAACAATTTTAGAAATCGCAAGAAAGTAGAATTCTAATTAAGGTAACGTGTACTTAAAAATCCTAAGAAAAGGAAATAACAAAAGGCAGACAGAACTTCTCTCTTCAAGAACGAGGACAGGAGACAATATTCATCCCTATCCACCTCGGCAGGAAGACATGCCACGTCAGAGCGGGAGACGTGGTAACGTGGCACTCAGAATTCTTAACTCCACTTAAAATCGTTTTTGGCTTTTAACATGTGTATTTGAACATGTAAGGATTTCATCTACAAACAGGTGAAATGGCCGGTTGTAGGGTGTCTTAATATACAAATGATCAAATATCAAACTCCTGTAAAAACTTCCCTTCTCCTTGTTTTTATAGACTAGCACGTTTAAAATAGAAGCATTTTTAATTCAAAGTGCCTCCGGCTTCACCTGGGCAGACGGCACCTGGCACAGAAGCAAGGGACACACACAGCTGCTGACGATGCCTTTTCTTCCAGTTCGGCAACACGAACAGAAAATCCTCTTTACAACAACGCTAACATTCTCAAAACATCAGCCAAACCCTCAGCAGTCGCTCGGCCATCCCCCAACCCTCCCCCCGAGTCCCACTGGTCCCCAAACCACCCCCCCCAACCCGTCCGAGTCCCACCCGTCCGACTGCACAGGAACCGCGCGCTACCTGTTTTCTTGCCGGCGGCAGTCCTGCTGCTCCAGTCTCAGCATCGGCTTCACTGTCCCGCGCTCGGCCGTGCCGGGGGCAGGCGGTGCCCTGTCGCTGTCCAGCCTGGTGGCGCTCTAAGCCGAGAGAAAACACGGAGCGTTTACAGACAGCGTGCAAGCCAGCCACGCTCACGCAGACTGCTGCAGGGGAACAGCTGATGCCAGGCTGCCCGTCAGGGGGAGGCGAGACACAGATGCCGGAGGAGAGCGGGGAGCAGAAAGGGCACGGCCGTGCCGAGGACGTCAGGTGCACAGACGCACGCCCGAGAACACGGTCACCGAAAGAACAAACCACACAGCTGCTTTCCTGTTCAAAGAGCTAAAGGCGGGCTCTAACACACAGGCGTGTGGAGGTGGTGCGTGTAAACGGGGCTCTTCAAAACGGGCAGGGACGGGAGCGACTCCTCCCAAACGCTCTCTCAAATCAGAACAGAGCTGAGCGTGTGTCCACTCTGAAAAGTCAGGGTCCTTCTTTTACTTGTAAGGAAAGGAGTCAAAAATCTGCTCATGACGGCTCAACACCCAATGAAGAACTCAGGACAGAGGCTGGTTTGGTTCTTGCCCTTCATCAGGAGAGAAAGAACACAATACAGGGGCCCGATACAGTACACTTCAGTCCTTCGAAGGAGGGCACGTCCCTAACCCCCTGTGGCAGAAGGAAAAGCTACCCGGGTTATTAAGCAAACAACAGGAACAGCATCATTCTACTTATACAAAGAAATTCACCGTAGCAAAAATGTTATGTGAGATTTCTCACTGCATCTGTTTATTGTAGAAATTGAGCTTGACAACAGAAGCCATTCTTATCAACTAGAGAGTAACTTTGGGCCGTATCTTTACAGTTTTTCATATTTTCCATAAAGGAGGCTATACAACCCCCTTCACAAAAAATACTCCTTTTCATGTGTTGTAAACATCGGATGGTATTTTTATGTCACAGAACTGTAATGGCTGCGTAACAGCTGTCTGTTTACCAAAGTTCACTGAACTAATCCTTTGTTAGGCTGCTTAAAATGTTCACCAGTCCAGGGTGTCCTGGCAATCACGTTTGTAAATACATGCATTCATACACAATAAATACTTTCATAAAATACGCTTATAAAAATAAAATTCCTTGGCCAGGATGGCAGCACAGACTACAAAAAACTGTTATAAATGGATAAGGAGGCAATGGGTAAGTAAATTATGGTACGTTTATAAGCTAACATATTATAAAACAATTTTAGGTTGTTTTCAAATAAAAGGCTTACAAAATAATAACCAAAGGAAGCAGGACAGAAAGGTGTGGATGTGTGCAGATACTTATTTTTTTTCATTTTATCTTTAATGTTTATTTTTGGGAAAGAGAGTGCGAGCGGGGCAGGGGCAGAGAGAGAGGGAGACACGGAATCCGAAGCAGGCTCCAGGCTCTGGGCAGTCAGGCAGAGCCCAACACGGGGCTCGAACCCACGAACCGTTAAGATCATGACCCGAGCCGAAGTCGGACACTTAACTGACTGGGCCACCCAGGCACCCCTCATTATTTTTAAATGTATAAATGAACACATCTACAACAGAAAGAGATTAGAAGAGGATCCACGAAAATATTATCAACAGTCAACTATCAACTGCAGATGAATGATTTTCATTTTTTTCCTCATTTTGCTGAGTTTTCTGTTTCGAGCATACATTTTTATAAGAAACTAAACTTTTTATGAAGACAGCTGCATCTGGTTCCAAGAGTACCTGCTCACGTACTTCTCAGAGGGGTCTCTGCTGCAGCTCCAGTGCCCCAGGCACCTTCTCACCACGAGAAGAACAGCAGTGAACATACCGAGTGGGACCCTTACCTCCACCAAGTCAACAAACAAGGCAAGCATCAGCTGGCACAGAGAATTTAAAATAAGGCGCTGTAACTATGAACTATGAACCAAGCATGAACTACGCCTGGACGCTCAAGAAGATTTCAAGGAGGAATGAGCAGAAAGGAGCCGGCTGCACGAAAACCAGCAGGAAGGACAGTCGAGGAAGAACAAACTGGCCCCAGTGCCCGGATGGGAAGGAGGCGCGTGTTCTGTGCACAGGCCAGGTCGAGAGGAGAGGTGGCCGGGGCCGAAGGAGCTGTGTGAGCCAGAGGGAAGTGTGTGACATTTGGGATGAGAAGCCACTGGGGGCTTGGAGAGCCGGGCGGTAACGGGCTCTAAGTCGTATGTTCAGAACACGAGCCTGGCCGTGGGGAGAAGAGTGACGAGCCAGGGCAGCAGCAGAAAGGCCAACTCGGAGGCCATGCAGCATTTCTGCCGTGTGACGACTGCAGCCAGTGTCACCCACAGAAGCAGCGACGGGGAGAGGCAGGTAGCTGCGGACTACTCCGGTCCAACGCAAACGGAACACGCCGACACTGAAGGCTGAGAAGGAAGTGAGGACAAGCAGTGACGGGCTTCTGCTGGAACGATACCACGGACGAGGGTACCACTTACTGACGGGGAAGGGCGAGGAGGCTCAAGAGAGCCCAGCCCTGCTCTAGCTGTGGTGCGTGCGAAACACGTGTCAGACATCACCATGGCCACGTCAAGCAAGCTTCTGGGGTCCGGAGAGGTCGGGGCCAAGGATACAGTCAAGGGTAATGAACACATCCGTGTATTTTAACTACCAACGGCCTAAGATCACCTAGGGAACAAGTACAGACAGGAGAGAAGGGGCCTTGGGTCTGAAACCGAGTTTTGAGGCCAAGTGGAGGGGACGGGGAAGGAGGAGGCATGGGCAGATGAGCCAGAGGAGGACTGAGCACCGATGGGGGAGAAACCAGGAGAACGACGCCCTGGGGGCCGAAGTCAGGCAGCGCCCCCAGTATGCAGTAGGGGCCCAGGTTAGACAGAGGAGACACAGGCCACGGACTCAGCCGTGCGGAGGCCATCAGAGACCGGGACACACACGGTCCCTCCGACAGCAGGAGCCAATGGGAGCCGAGGGGAGGAGACGGAGTAACAGGGAGCGGACCGCAGATTGTTTCCTCAAGAAATCGTGCTGGGAAGAGAAGCAGAAAGCTGGGCAAGGGCTGGAGCGCACGGTACAGTTGTTAGAACAGGAGACGGAGCAGCGTGTCCGCATGGCGGCGGCTGTGCCGTGGCCTCAACGAACCACAGCCTCGGCGGCCCCTTCCGGAAGGCGAAGGAAGTGGGTGCTGTGTGACACCCCAGGCCCAAGCCTAAGCAGGCCGGTCGGTTCCACGATTCCTGTGAGACACCCAAACGTCTGGCCACCCCTGTGGAGAGACGAGCAAGCTGTCCCAGGGAGAAAACAGGAGAACACGTGGAGAGGGGGGCCCGGCCACCTGCGTCCCGGCACAGCCGGGCCACCTCATCGCCCACTAGCAGCCGAATGCAGCAACTCGAGGAACCCCCAGCAAGACCGGCCAACGAACAGCCCGGGTGAGTCCAAACCACACGGCACAGCTGTGCACAAGTAAAACGGGTGCTGTGCGTCCTTGGTCAGTTAGGTTGGGGTGGTTTGTTACTGAGCGATATAGATAACCAGAACGAGGACACAAATCCCCCATCACGCGGAGATACAGGACAACTGTGGGGGCAAGGTCCCCGAGAAGGTAAGCTGGCAGGTAGAGGAGAGGGGAAGTCCACGGTCTCCAGCGGTCACCTGACGGAGAAGGGCTGGTTCCACAGGGGATAAGCCTGGGCCCCCCGCTCGGAGGACACAGCCCAGCTCGCCACCCGCGGCCTTTGGTGTGGCGCCAGGAGACAGCACAGATCAGGACAGCAAGCCACGGTCAGAAGCCACTGTGAAGTCGGCTTTCGCAAGATCTCCAGGAGCATACTCCCAACACTTTGGCCACAGGGTCCAGAATGTTCCAGAATGCTACACAAACTCCCTGCTACAGGCAACGTAAAGTACCCACCTTGCTCGCTGGCAGCGCTGCCCCGCTGTGAACATCTCCCCCCAAATCGAAAGTTGTCTCCTGAACAATTCTGCCAGGGTAAAAAAAGAAAGACACTGAATTAACAATTCTCAAATGAAAAGGCATCGTTCTTCTTAACACAAAAGGAACGGCTAAATATCCCAACTCAAAGATCAAGACGCCACTTTATTTTCAGCATATAAAGTCACAGAATGAAAACGCTGTTAAAACTTTATGAACTTTTCTTACTGCTCTATACTGAATACTCTCAGGATGCTTTTAAAACTATATTTTAGTAACAATAAATTGGAAAGAACCGTCCAAGAAACAAGCAAGCCGCTTCATCACATAATGGCACATAAATGAAGTGCCCAGTCTGTGGCGCCACGAGCCCGTCTGTCAACACAGGGAAAGCGACACTGACCTCAGGAGAAGACGGCACAGGCACTAAACTGCCTTCCTCTGAAAGCCAATCTGATGAGAGCTGAAAAGCTCACGGATACCACCACTTGGGCCACGATACAGAAATGGGGAGGCACCTGGGTGGTTCAGTCGGTCAGGTGTCCAACTCTTGATTGTGGCTCAGGTCACAGTTCACGGTACTGAGAGCCCCACTGCAGGCTCCGTGCCGACAGCGTGAAGCCTCTCTCTCTCTGCCCCTCCCCTCCTCATGTGCTCAAGCTCTCTCTCTCAAAATAAATACACGTTTAAAAAAAAAAAATTTAAGTCCTACTCAATAATGAGGGTAAATACAATCCATTAATCCCAGCCCAAGAGAGAGGCCCAATAAAAGGAAAACAAAGGGCCCTAAAAACATCTGGAAACCGACAAGATGGGTTAGTGCCTACATTTCTGGGACTTCTGCACAAGACAGTCAAAGAGAATGATAACCTCTTTTGTTACAGTATTTGAAAGACAAGGGTCTAGTTTCACAGCACTGTGGTAACTTTAAACTCATGTTTAAGCCCAATCTATAGAATGAAACCGCAAAGAGATGAGGAAACTCAAAACAATTCTTCGAATTAGAAAATCTGATACAAATTCCTCCTCTACCTCATCACTAAGAAAATAAAATCATCTGGGGGGCACCTGGGTGGCTCAGTGGGTTGAGCACCCGACTTCCATTCGGGTCATGATCTCACGGTTCGTGGGTTCGAGCCCCCGTCGGGCTCTGTGCTGACAGCCCAGAGCCTGGAGCCTGCTTCGGATTCTGTGTCTACCTCTCTCTCTGCTCCTGACCTAGTCATGCTCTGTCTCTGTCTCTCTCAAAAATAAACAAACGTTAAAAAAAAAAAAAAAGAAAGAAAGAAAGAAAAGAAAATCATCTTGAAATGCAAAATAAAAGGGTGCCTGTGGGGCTCAAGTCGGTTGAGCATCCGACTCTTGGTTTTGGCTCAGGTAATGATCTCCACCTTCATGAGTTCAAGCCCCAGGTCGGGCTCTATGCTGACAGCGTGGAGCCTGCTTGGGATTTTCTCTCTCTCTGCCCTTCCCCCACTAGTGTGGGCACACACACTCAAAACATAAACATTAAAAAAACTACAAAATATCATCACTTTAAAATAGGAACTTGAGAAAATACAAGCGTTTACTAAAAGTTACATCTTCTCATCTATCCTGTGTCACTAAGATATTTACAAAACATAGAAACTGTTCTCCTGGTTTCTAATGGTTTGAATGGGAAATTCAGTTTAGCTATTCTGTCTCTGGTAATGCAAAAAAGAAGTATGATAGTTCACCTCCCTCTGTCATCTCTCAAAGCTACATATACACCTTACCCATCCCTGACTCCCTCTTATCGACATAAATATAGCCAAAGCTTTCTTGACTCCACCTGTAATTATTCTAGAACAACAAATTCATTTAACACCATGCAAAGCTCATTATTTTTTCACCAAAGCTGACAAAACTAAAATTTAACATGGACTCAGCTGTATTACATTCTGGATACACTAAACGATTACAAAGTGACTTCATTCATGACTTTGATGACACTATCTCAGTATGACCTGTGAGGGCAAGAACCAGGTCTTGATCACGTCAGCACTCAGAGCACAATGACACATGACACTGGTGCTCAATGAATACAGACTAGATAAATACATAAGTGAATAGATGAATGAATAAAATTCCCACGCTGGCCATCAGCATCAAATTGTGCTACCCTAGGGGCACAGTCGGTTAAGCATCCGACTTCGGCTCAGGTCATGATCTCGCGGTCCATGAGTTTGAGACCCGCGTCGGGCTCTGTGCTGACAGCTCGGAGCCTGGAGCTGCTTCAGATTCTGTGTCTCCCTCTCTCTGTCCCCTCCCCTGCTCACACACAGTCTGTCTCTCTCTCAAAAACAAACATTAAAACAAGAAAAAAAAACACAATGAGAGGTCATCTCACCCAGTTAGAATGGCTATTACTGAAAACATTAACAAGAGTCATAGGAGGGAAATACCAGGTGTCGGCGAGAATGTGGAGAAGAGGGAACCAGTGCGCAGTGTTGGTGGGAACGTAAATTTGTGCAGCACTGCGGGAAACAGTACGGAGTTCCTCAAAAATGAAAAACACAAGCACCATATGACCCAGCAATTCCACTGCTGGGTATTTATCTGAAGAAAATGGAAACGTGGACTTGAAAAGGCAGATCTGCATCCTAGGCTCACTGCAGCATAATTTACAGCAGCTGAGATATAAAAGCAACCTAAGGGTCCCGTGACAGATAAATGAATAAAGTCGCGGTGTGTGTACATGTACGTACGTACACACACACACACACACACACAGGAGTATTACTCAGCCAGAAGAAAGCAGCTTGCCATTTGCCACAACAGGGATGGACCCTAAGAGCACTGTACTAAGTAAAATAAGCCAGACGGAGAAAAACAAGTACCATATATCTCGCTTATACGTGGAATGTAAAAAGATGAAAACAAAAACAAAAGCTCATAGACACAGAACAGACTGGCAGTTGCCAAAGGCAGAGGCTGGGAGGCTGTGGGTAAAAGGTAGAAACTTCCAGTTATAAAATAAAGAGAAGTCCTGGGGACGTGACGTACGGCATGGAAACTATAGTTAGTTACTACTGTACTGCAGGTCTGCAAGTTGCTAAGAGAGTTCATCTTAAAAGTTCTCATCGCAAGTAAAATAACTGTGCGCAGGTCTGGTGACGGACGCTACCCAGACTGTGTGCCCACTTACACACCGCATCAGAATGCTGTGCACCTGAAACTAATATATGTCGATTACACCTCGGTTAACAAACACACATACACACGTCTGTGAAACATTAAATACTTGGGTTATTGGGTTATCGATCTAGAAATGTGTGTAACAGTTGCACAATAGAGCAAAATGATGTGTTTATTAAGAAATGACACTTCTTTCTCATCTATGGATGGACACGTAAGCGCTGGTAGATTCAACCGGTGAGCAGTTTCACCAGGTTGATAGGAAAAAGATGTAATACTAATTAACATAAAATTTCACAGCACATTCCTGTCTAGGAGACCTAAGCCACGTCCTTGACACGACCTCTGCTTCCGGCCAGAGACACAACAAGGAGACGACTGTCGGCCCCCAAAGCAGGGACCATTACGGCAGAACAGCCGGGAGTGATCCCTCCCTCCACGGAAAACATCCCAGGGCAAGACGTCCCAGGGCAAGACGTCGCGGCGGTGGTGCGCCCACGCTCAGCAGCAGATGCAGACCGCTACCACCGCCACCAGCAGACACGGGACCCGCGACTCAGGGACAAAGCACAGCTGGGGGTAACCGCAGGAACTGCTGAAAATCAACATGGAACACACCAGAAGAACCCGCGCCGTACGATCACGTCTTTGGAATGAGTGTGGCAAGAAAACCCTCAGGCAGGCAGAGAGGTCTCTGGTGCTGAAAGAAAGCAGCAGAGCTGAAGAAGAGCTGAGGACTAAAATGGAAAACATTAAAAATAATGACAAATGAAAGGAAATGAAACAAAACCATCTGAACATGACTATGTGCTAAAGAAAAGAGGCTACGTATAGGTCATGACACAGACAGTAAAGGAGGATGTGCCTGATAAATAAACAGGACCTTAAAACAAGAAGAGAAAAGCTCCTCCCAGAGGCAAAACAGAAGGGTGAGGTTCGACACGCACTCAGCTTAAACTTGGAACAGCATCGGGCAGAAATGGACTTTGAGTGGGAAAGCCCTTGTTGGTCTTCCTTAGCAGCGGAGATCGAGGGGTGGGTCCTGGGTCGCAATTGGGAGCTCCGAGTGAGAGGCGACCAGCCCGTGACACGTCCCACACGGACACGTGTGAGGATCCCCAAAGTGTCAGCGTGCAGAGAGACGTCACGTCTTTACTCGTACCAGCTGCCTCTGATCGCTTCCTTGGCCAGGACTCCACAAGGACCCAGGACGAACTGATAACCCACCAGGCACCATCACAGTAGGCTTTATAAAGCCGAGAAACTGGCAAGAGACAATTCCAAGCAGCTACAAGTTCGCACCTGGCCCACAACGCGAGCTCTGAGCAGCGGGGCTGAGCAAAGGCAGGCCCAGGAAGGAAACAATGGGCCGGGCAGCACAGAGCGCGGCCCCACGCTGTCCCTGGCCCCACATCCTGTTCCCGGCACGCTCCTGGAGCAGGGCTCCTACCGCAGGCTCTCTGGTGGCCATCAACGGCACGAGCCGTTGGGCTCGAAGGGCCACGTGGCTATTTTCCCAAGACCCGTGCCCCAGCAACCTGCGGAACGGATAACAGAGTAGCCAGACAGCGAGCACCTGCTTTATAAAAAACGATCAGTGACCTAATGAAGTCCTACTCCCTCCCCACTCAGGAACTCTTACTGGATGGCCAGTAAGGACTTTTGTTTTCTGGTGACAGGCCCACGTGGCAAGGCCTCAGAAAGGCACCAGGTGGAGCTGAGACACTTCTAATGCCGCACGTGTTTCACTAACGCGGGCAGAAAAACACCGCCACAAAAGTGGTAGCTCCACGGGACCATCACGGAGAATACCACCAGTTCTTCCTGAGAGAGTCAAGTATCGGCCAAAAAGACAAACCCTGAAAATAATTTAAAAACCAGCCCCAACTTCCAATGTTCAGATAAAGTCAAGACCTCTTTCTTCCTCCTCCAAAACCAGCCCAAATCAACAAGAACAAACCCCACTTGGAATGTTTAAAAATAAAACCACCTGTAATAACGCACGCCTGATTCTGATCGCTTCTCACACGATCAGACACCCTGAAACTCTCACAGCTGACATAGAATTACCCAGGCTTCTGTCTGGGGCCCTTGGCCGTCAGGCCTCCATCCACGGGTCTCTTGGCCACAGCGTGGTCCTGGCTGGGGTCCACAAACTTGAACACGTGTGATGCCCCAAACTGCACTTTCATCCCGCTCTGCAGCATGGTCGTCTCGGAGATGCGCTGTCCTTCCACGTACGTCTCGGCGTCCATGCTTCTCGGAGTCACGGTGACAACTCCATCCATGTTTGTGAGGTCACAGTGATGGGGCTGAATTCCTGATCCAAACAGCTAAGATAAAATCAAAGAAACTTCCGTCACAAAGGACACAGTACTTAAAAACAGAAGTTTTGGTACTTTTTAGTGGATTTCCTCCCAACAGTACAAACGTAAACACTGTCAAAATAGCGTCAAATCGAACACATTAATTTTAGCATCCAGTAACCTGACTGAAGACATACGGGGTTGAAAAGCACACGGCCACCTGAAACATTTATCAGATAATTAATAATCTGTACAGATCATTAGGATCACACACCCTTTATCTGTCTTACCGCTATGCTGAAGGAAGGGATGTTAGAACAGGAAAGGACACTAAGGACCCGACCCATCATTTGCAGTCGGCAAAGGGCAGCACAGGAGAAAGGGCGGTCTGCCGGAGTTCAGCTGAGTTCTATCAGGTAATGAACCCGAACTTCCTCTTTAAAGAACACTTCATGCTGTTTTCATTTAGTACCTGAGAACCACATCCTGCTAACATTTTAACTACCGTTCAGGAAGCCCCCACTGCTACGGGCATCAGTCCCAGCAACAGGACTCTCACACAGGCCACCTCCTCTAATCCTGACAAAGACCCATGAAGTCATCACCACCTTCTGGAGAAAAGCAGTCTCAGAGGAACACGATGACCACATCAAGTTTCTAGAGACAGAGAGGGGACCTAATTTCACAGTCTGCTCTGTTCACAGTGGAGCATTTCTTTATGTTAGAAGATAAAGTCTTTCCTTTCTGTCCATTCCTTCATCCGCTGCCGTGCGGCAGGCCCTGCGCTACGTGCCCTCGCCCACCCAAGTGTGAGCTACGGAGGGAGCTAGACCTGTGGCCACCCGCGCACCTGGATGGAGTTCTCCTCGAACTTCTCTGTCCCGACCTCAGTGACGCTCAACTGAAGGCGGTAAAGCTTGGGCTTGTCCCTGGAGTCAGAACCATCTGCAAAAGGAAAAAGTACAGAACTTCATTTGTAAAGGGTAATGTTCTTGTCATGTCATTTGAAACAGGCCAACAAAGCAAACAAAAGCTTGTCTTAGAATGAACGACAGCTCTCAATTCTCAGGATTTCTTATCAAAAACTCCCCAAATTTATGCCATGCAATTTAACTAAGTGGATATTCAGAAACTTCCACTTAAGACACAAACACATCAGCTGTTTCGTGTGACTTAAGGTGCCAACATCATCATCTATAACCATCATCTTCTTACCACACGAAAAGAAAGCTCTCCGCCATACGGCCCTGGATTTTTGTTAACGATTCTGAAGAGCAACTCTATTAGCAGGTAAAGATGACCAACACATACGGACTTCCCTTCAGACCAGATCCTCCTCCCAGCAAACCTGCCATGCAGACCGCACACGGCAGGCACCAGGTGCACGGACGGGGTATAGCAGGGTCACTGGTGGAGGTTTTAAACATACCACCTCATGGCTCATCCAGACCTTTTGGACCAAGATCTCTGGGGAGGAGGCCCACGCACACGTCTTCCGAAGAATCTCCCTAGGTGATTCCAATGCCCATTTCTGACATTAAGTTCCAGTAAGAACTACCATCAAATGTGCTTAGCTCCATGGGAACTTGGGGGTGGGAGGGGGGGTGGCCAATCATTTTATACCTCGGTGAACTGTAGGTCTTTTTAATTTCCCTGTGCAGGATCTCTGTGGTGGGCTGGGGACGGGGATGGCGTGGGGAGGAGAAGGGAGAAGAGCAAGACAGCTGTTCACTTGTACCCAGATGTTCACTCACTTCTCGCCTACTGTGCTCAACGCAGGATACGGATCAAAGATTTCTTCAGATTTCAGAGTTGTGAACGTACAAGGAAACAGGCCTCACAGGATCAGTGAGTCCTGACCCGCCTCCGGGCCGTGGCCATCAACCTACACCAGGTCCTTAAAAGGCCGAGCGGAGCCTCCCTGACCTACTTCACCGACGTGCTACTACCCTGCAGCCCCACTTATGGGGCCACGAGTCACAATCTCTAGTCGCTGGGATCAGGAGGCAATCGCTTCCGAAATTAAACACTGGGAGCGCACGTGGGGTGTAGACTGCTCAAGTCTCTTAGCTGTGGTGCGGCCTGAGCTCCCGCAGACAAAAGACCCTGCGAGCGCACAAGTTCTATGAGCACTGTTGTCAATTTCACAGTACACACAGAGTAACATTCCGATAACATTTCCCCCTTCTGGCGTATTTCAGAAACCTGTCAAATCTGGATGAAAATAACCTGTATTTGAGAGACACAACATCTCATGTGAATGAGAATTCATCATCTACCACACTTCACAGCTGGAATATTCTCATCATGTGCGGTGCCACCTGGAGCATTTTTTTTTTTTTTTTAAACAGTTATTTCAACTCCAAGTCCTGACCCAAAATGAGGCACTGGAACCATCCAGGGCTTCCCCTGGACGCGGGCAGTTCCCTTCCATACCCGCAGAGTCCAAGCCCCCTAGGAATGTGTGGGATTTTGGCGGCTTTAAACAGCACAGGCAGTCCCAGTACATAGTCCCGGTCAGGAAGTGGCGTGCGACGTCCTCCTCAGCACCACGGATCGCTTCATCTTCCTGCCGCTCTCCCTGGCGCACGAGTGTTTTATTTACTTGCCGCCCCATCTCCGAGCTCCTTGGCGGCTCTTTTTTAAATCTCTGTATCTTGGCATTTGGTACAGCGTCTGCTCCACAGTATACACTCAACAAAGGTTTAGTTTATTAACAGGAAACAATCAGTGACGGAAAATGAAGAAAATAATGCAATATGGTCACAAAGAAATTACACCAATGCATTACAAAGTAAGCAAAAGCAGCAAATAAACGATGAAGAACAATGGTTTCCATACAAAGTTGAAAAATACCAAGAACATGAAAAATACCAGTTTAGGGATGAAAGAAAAACTTGACATGAACATTCTTCTGCATTCTGAGTGCTTCTGAGGGGTACCTTGTGAGCTAAGAGGTGGACAGGTTGTGCTTTGCTACATCAGCAGAGTTGCAAGTATAAAGCAACGGGGAAGTACGGACCTCTTGCCCCTCCCCCCCATCTCGCTGTGCGGGAAACCTCCGACTGACGGATCAGAGGGAAGCTTCTTCCCCGGTTCCTCAGTTCTTACGACTTCACAGTAAGGGAAAACACAGATACGGCCTCCAGGGGTGGATTCTGAGTGAGCCAAGTGGCAGCGACCAAACTCACTGGATACAGTGGGGTTTGGCCGGAGCTGGGGAGTACGGGCAGGGGAGGCAGGTCATCTTCAAATGATGGACATCTTTCTTTTTGGAACATTTCACTCCTCTGTCCTTAGTAAAAGGACAGGGACCATCTCAGGGGTGTTGACGAACACGGAAACGTGGTACCTGCAACAAACCCTTGCATTTCCCCCCCTGCTCACTCAACAGTGCTCCACAGACCGTTCACTCCCGCCTGAGCACCTCTCTTGCGCACACAGGACAGACCTGCAGCGCCTTTAAAGGCACAGACGAGTCTAAGTAACTCTCCCTCCGACAGCAGTGCTTCTAGCAGGTGGTTCCTTTACTGTCCTGACAGAAAGTCAAAAGTATATAAAATATTCATGTAGTTCGAAATTCAAAAGGCACAGAAAGTACACAATGAAAGGCAGCCTTCTTTTCCTGGCCTAATTGTCCACCCAGAAGCAAATCCTGAAAATCTGTTTTATGCACATACAATTAAGCAACTCAACACACATTTTTTTTTCTTTTTTCTGGACAAACATTAGAACACTCTTCAGGGTTGACACATGAAATACAGGCCATCTAGTCAAATGGGCAATCGCTGGGCCCCATTCACACCAACACCGGGGTTTTATCTAAAATTCAAGTCTCTGGATGTCCTGAATTCTATTTGTCGACTCTGCTACCCCTAAATTACCATTCGCACTGTTCTGCACCTTGTTTCTCTGCTTTTGCCTTTTTAATTTGAGATATAACCCCAAGTTTTCCTAGTACCCTAAACATTAAGAGAAAACAAGCCCTTATACACAGAAGGCCATTTTGTCAAGAGCACTTTTGTTCGTACCCTAGGACAATGCTGCCCTTCCAGCTCTGCTTTTGCCTTTGCTCGTTTCCCAGGGCGAACTTCTGCAAGTTAGTTTCTGGTACGAAACACGGTCTGCCATACCACTTACAAAAGGGGGAGCGATGCGTTCATTGAAAGAAGGCTGAGCCACAGAGTGTTTCTTGTGTCCCAGGGGTGGTGAGAAACTGAACGTACATTCACATCCCCACAACTATCAAATTTTTGAAGCTTACTGAAACAGAGCTTAGAGCGTATTTTCACTCACTATTTAGAAAAACAAACAAACTAGCTCCTCTTAAAAATGGAAAACTAGAAACACTCTGGTCAAACTTGAGGAGTATATGCTTTTTTTTTTTATACACAGCAGGTTAAAAAAAAAAAAAAAAAAAAGGAAGTGTTTTCTCCTTCCTAGTGCCCCATAACTTTACAGTATGAAATTAACAAACACATGAAAACATTAAAGAATCCTTTTCAGGAATAAAAAAATACAAAACACACAGTAAAAACAGGTCTTAGACTCTATGCATGTAGAATTATCAAAACAGGTGATAAACATCACTTGCTGAAATGTTCTTTACAAAGAACAAATGCCGAAGTTCCCAGTTCGGCTAATAACCAATGAAAACGTGCACAATCAGTTTGGAGGAAATGCAACAAACAGAAGATGCTAAAAGGTGGGTAAACTCTATACGGCATGGGAGAGCATTAGAATGTTACATTAACATGTAAAAAAATAACATTCAAAATATAAAAACAAAAAAAGAAATATTTCCATAAAACCAAAAACTACCTGTATTATGGAACGTCACAAAGACGCACACAAATTTGAGAAATTCTAAGTAAGAAAGTACATCTTCGCTAACAAGAAACAGATTTCAACCAGGAGAACAGAGCTAACCCTGGAAACGTCCTATAACGTGGTCGGAACATAAGCTGAGGGTGGATTCTCTTCCCCTTCAGCCTCCCAAATGTTGTCAGACACACACCACTGACTGGGACAGCCCTCCCCGCCGGCATCACAGCCAGGGTGCGTGACAGCAGGGCACCTGCCGCTCGTCTGGGCCTCATTCTTACCCACCACCCTCGCTCTCTTCCCGCCCCTGTCCCCTCCTCCCCCAGCTTCTCCCGGCTTCCTAACCTGCCTGGGCAGAGGAGGGGAAGGACAGGAATACCATTCCCGCCCTTCTTTGGCCGCAATCTCTCACTTAAGACTTAACCCGAATAAGGGAACCAGACGTTCCTATAAAAAACGCTTGTATTAAATGAAGCGAATGCTGCATACGGAGCACTTACTGATCCGGATAAGGTGACAGTACAGTCCGTTTCTTAGCATCAAGTTATTCGTATCAATTCAAAAACTCATGCAGAAAACGTCTGGTCAGGTAACACTGTTCTGCCCAAGACGTCCATTAGCGCTCTAGTCCCAGCAGTAGTAGGAAGCATAGCATTACCTTCGTAAGTGTGATAGCTGTAGTAGGCAAAGTGACTCCTTCTCCCTGGGACTAGGCGCACATGCACGGGGCCCAGGTGAAGGCAGCACCGGCAGGACAGAGGCCATGCGGAGCACGTGAAGAGGGAAGGAGGAGAGAGACAGGAGAGGGTGAGCTGTAGGAGGACACCTTTCAAAGGGTGAAAAGCACATTTCTCCCGCAGTTTTCAGGGCTGTGAGGACAAGACAACAGCGCTCCAGGCAGCGTGTGTGTTAGAAACCAATGCACACTGTTAAGGAAACACCAAGACATCAGGTCACGGAGCAGAAGAGCAAGGGTTAGTTCATCACATAGAAGACGAGCACCCAATGTGGCGGATTCCTTCTGTTAAAAGAACACACTTAAATCCAAATCAAAGAATAAAAGGACTTTTTACCACCCCTCCATCTCTGCAAAAGCCAGTGAGGACAGTATGAGCACACACCCACACCTCGGAAACACCGAGCCCGGGCCCAGCCTTGTGGATAGGTGCTTGGTGGGTAACACGTCCGGTGGAAATACAACACTGATCTGTTCAGACAAACCCACATTTACCAGCATTATTTCCTCGTAAATGGAAACGAAATCCACCTCAGTCAGCATGCTGACTGCTCAACTAGTAATAACGTGAACTTGCAGGGCCCCCGGGGGCTCAGCAGGTTGAGTGTCCGACTTCAGCTCAGGTCATGGATCTCACAGCTCGTGAGTTCGAGCCCCGCGTCGGGCTCTGTGCTGGCAGCTCGGAGCCTGGAGCCTGCTTCGGATTCTGTGTCTCCCTCTATCTCTCTGTGCCCCTACCCACTCGCATTCTGTCTCTCTCTCAAAAATAAATGAACATTAAAAAAAAATTAAAAAAAACAAAAAACATGAACTTGCAAAAACAGCATGGCCCAGAAAACACAACATGGCTTCGGCGAGGAAGGCCTCGGCCCGGCTCTCGTCTACCCGGGGGACCGACCGTGTGGCCGATGTGAATCACAGGCTCTTGTGGAACAAGGGCGAGGGAGGCGAACTGGCGGGCAGCCCGAGGCACTGGGGAAGGAGGTCAGACCACAGGTAGGCACCTGAGGGCTGGGGACGGCTCTGGTACCTCGCCCTCCCCGGAGCAGAAGCTCCACCGTCAAGGTGGGTAAAGGCAGCAGGGCGCCAGCAAGGAGGGACACATGCGACCGAGAACCCCACGCACGCTGCGCCAACATCTAGAGAAAGGTTTCTCTGCAGGGTCTGTTCTCGTCCCACACACGTGCCTACGAAACTCCTTTGTGTTTAACAGGGTGACTACAAACATGAAATGAGCAGGGAAAATAGCAGTTCTCACTAGAATGTCAGTGGTCCAGGTCTCGGCAGGTCTCATCTGTCTTGCTGTGGCTGTACCTCGGAGGCCCTGACCAGGGAGGGCCTGACACGTGGTAAGTATCAATAGATACTTGTGAGACAGATGCACGGATGAATGCTCGCCCCGGCTCTGCTCCCCACGCAAACCCCCTTCCCACTGTCCTCTGAAAATTACCCCATGTCAGCTCTTTATCAGGTCCCTCCAGACAGACACTCCTGAATCCTCAAAAATTTAGGTTTGGAGAAAACCATTAGCTTCTAGCATGCAATGCAAACTTTCAAAAAGCAGACCCAATGATCCTAGAAACTTCTAAGTTCCGACACACCGGCTGGCCCTCAGATGCCGTCACTGCCTCAGATGGCCACCGTGTGCACACGCCCTCCGGTCGCACAGCAATACCGGGCCAGGGCTCCAAACCACAGCGACAAGTTTAAATGGACTTTTCGGTCAGAGAACCGAGGGACAAAGCAACACTGACACATTCCTCACAAACAGCTCACCGATTCTGATAATTCCTCAAACGTAACAAGTATAAAAACTACCACTTACAGCACACCGCCACCGATCATAAGTTACAGGGCATCGGCCCAAACCCTACTTTCCCGCGTCCACAGAGCCTGCCTGTGCCACCGGGTGCGGGACCACGTCTCGTAAACACCAACGCTCGAGAACCCAGGAAGAGAAGGACAGAATTCCTGTCTGAGCAACTCCAGACGACCTACATAGTCACTTGGGTTTGCAGCTTCTTCTGTAATTACTAATTGAGCTGTATCAGAAAGCAGTCCTGGGCACGAGAGCGCAATCTCTGTTCTTCAAAGCATTTCAGAATATGGGGGACACTCCACCATTTTAAGCCAATGAATAAAAAAGGATATAGTTGAGCTGAACGACCAAGAGGTCATGTGTGTATTTATATACATCACATACACACACATTTCACTCTACATCCACATGTGTGTACAAAACACCTCTGTAAGGACGTTCATAGAGTTCTTTGCCTCTAAGGCTACTTTAGAACAGCTTTAGAGAAGAGCTCTAAAAAGAAACCGAGCACTAACATGAAAAGAAACCCAGTCTGTTAGGATTCTAAAACCAAATATCCTCCCTCTTCTAGGTGGATTACTGTTCTGGTCAACTTAAAGGTACTCTTTCTCACACTGTTCACACATTCAACAGGACACTTACCCCACGTGTACCTGCTTGAATTAAATTTGCCCAAAGAGTACATTCCAGTTTGTCATTTTTAGGAGACTAAGTATTTTATAAGGTTATTTTGGGAAAAACATTTTTTAAAGACGTGTATCATTTGTCCTTAAACACCTCATACTCACGGTTTTAAATTTTGTTTTTCAATATTCATTTTTATCCATGTGAACTTTATTTTTATGCGTAAACATACATGTCCCATATAACCTCAAGGTTCTGGGTTGTTTGTTTTGTTATTTTTTTTTTAAATGTCATCTTATGAGAGTAACTTTTTAAAAAATAAACGGTCTAAAAAAGGTTTTCAGCCAACTGAAAGAGTACTTAAACACAATTCCTTACAGGTAAAACATTTAAAGCTGAAACAACGTGCACCGATCATCCTTCTCACCTGGGCTGAGCTCCACCAGGTAGGGCAACTTCTCGGGCGGAAGTGCTGAGCCGTAGCCGGAACCCTCGGCTCTCTCTTTCCCTTTCACCAGCTTCCCGTCGACATGTTTCTTCGTTTTCTTCGGGACGTAGTCTGGCGGCCTCCTCTTCAACTGAAAGACTAAAACCCCTAGAACAGAATGTTGTAAATCATCAACCAGACTCAAACAGGCGAGGATGGCTGAGTGACTGATGGCCAACTCCCCTAAGATTTATCAGGAAAATATAACTTAATAACACCTTTCAAGGAATGATCGAGTGAAGGTTTACTCAATTTATACTTTTACTCAGTGGAGGAAATATTAGTCACTCGTACTCTGAAAAACTCTGGTAGCCATGTGCAAAGATTATTTTTTTAATTTTCAATGTTATTTTTGAGAGAGCGGGCAAGCAAGCGAGCACGATGAGCAGGGGAGGGGCAGAGAGAGAGGGAGACACAGAGTCCGAAGCAGGCTCCAGGCTCCGAGCTGGCCGCACAGAGCCCGACGTGGGGCTCGAACCCACAAACCAGGAGATCATGACCTGAGTTGCAGTCAACACTTAACCAACTGAGCCACCCAGGCGCCCCTGCAAAGATTATTTTAAATCAATGACTACCCAAGCATATTACATGCTTGAAAAATACCAGAGCATCAGTTTAAGAATAAATAAATGCTTATATTGGTAACTAACCCTATGATCAGTTTACACACACACACACACACACACCACCACACATACACAAATACATACACACAAAAATGTTTTTTAGTTGATCTGATTTTTAACTGAATTCACTCAGAATTCAAAGCAATCTGACTTTATAATACAGTTCACTTTTAAACAGTCTAGAGAAAGCACTAAGCACAAGTGTACTTTTTAAACTACCAACGTACATTCAAGCACTGATAGGATGAACTGGCAATAAATCTTTATGTCTTTATTACACAAAGGTCCTCCACTGAACGACAGTCAGCTTATCACGTGAAACTGAGAGCAAAATGAGATTTCATCAAAACATAGCTTTCAACCTTCCTGCTCTGAAACAATCAGCAGAAACTAAACAGTGAAAAGTCTGGTTTATTATCTGAAATGACCGAACTGCTGACAATCTTCGGGGCTGCAGGTTACAGTCCCCCCTGTAATCAATCCGCCCACCTGGTCAGCACAGACAGGACTCCGGCTCCTCCTACCACAGCGTGACAGCCCACTCCGGGCCCACACCCCCGCTGCACGTGGGCTGAGTGTGGCCCTCAGGACAAGGGACCAGAGGAGCCATTCAGCAGGTCTGGGGAGGAGGGCACAGACAGCCACGCCCGCTCTCCTGCACCCCTGGCAGCGTCACACGGCTGACACCCCAGGCAGAGGTTTAATGTAGCATATAAGCGATTCTGTCACGAATAAAATTACCCTTTACCTCGGTCAGTTGGCCACTCCCTGAAGATCTGCAAAGGACACTCGTCATCGTCGAGGATCGTTTCTTTAGCACCGTTTTCATCCGAATGCTGGGCTCCAGGAGGCAGCATAACCTGAAAGGAACAAATAATTAACTGTGACGACACCAGGATTCAGAAAAAAGAACTTCCCGTAAATAAAAGTCACAACAGAATTAAACGGACCAAACCCCCAGTCCTCAAACCACCAACAATGGTGGAGGAGCACTGCGCGGAAGCGGCTTCCAACGCGGCTCAGCCTGCTGGCTGTGCCGCGTCTACTCACTTGCCTCTCCGGCCCCCCAAAAAACTAGCTGAGTGATTGTTTTGTTTTGTTTTTTTAAACAAACTCTTATGGAAGGACTGTACGTACTGGTCAGATTGTGAGCAATTTCCTCAGGAGAGATCACTCTACTGTAGCTCCATCCCCCTGGTCCCCAACCCACTTGCGCACTCTCCGGTAACCATTTTTACAAAATAGTTTCATCTAAGGCGGGATCTCTCAGGATAGCCGTCACATAACGACAAAACAGAATAGCTCTTTCTTGTAGATAACAGCTTTATGATTAAATTTAATCAGATCATTTAGATATACTACAGGGTTATTCACGCAACAGATGTCTTTAAGTGTCTGGTTTAAAATGCTGCATTCACGACGCTCTTAAAATTCATCATGCCATAATACTTACTACTTTATGTTTTCATGGTAGTCAAACAGTTCTCTGAATAACCTGGGAAAGCCGCAATAATCCAGAGCAAAAATGAAGGGGACGGAGGCCCAGGGACCTCATGCACCTGCTGGATCGGCCCACCCTTCGTTCAATTTGAAATACTAACACGTCACAACACGACTACAGAAAGTAAAATATGAGAAGCCAAGCCAGTGGCATCGGAACATTATTTTCAACGTCCAGTACTGCAACAGAGTTCTGTTCACAGGCCCTACCACCTAGATACGGCCTCACACTCACACACCAGATGGATGAGACTCTTGTGCAGAAGCCTACAGCATCTCCACACTGCTTCAGATTACCTTAAAAAGACAAATGCATTACAACACACCCTCTTGCTAAAGTAATTCATCTTTCCTCGTACTGCTTTGTCCTGAATTTGGTACCTTGGGCTTAGAACACACAGTTCAGGACCTGACCTTCACTCCTCTTTTGCGTCCCGATCTTTGTCACACACCCTGGTAGATCCGGGCACGTAGAACTACTCAGAGCTCTCAGAGCAGGCCATGAATTCCATACTTCCCCGATTTCTTGGGCCTGAAGGCCGGTGACCCACTGGCCATGTCTAGCTCAACTACAGCTCTTCCAGGAGGCCTTCCCTGATTGCTCTCATTTCAGCACTCCATGTTTCTCTTCTCATTCTTGGCTTCTCTGTAAGTTCCTTTAAAGACAGCTGTTGTTTTTGTAACCTAGCAGAGTATCCAACAAGAGGAACTTAAATATTTGTAGAATAATTGAACAGCCAGAACAACGATGAGCATGGAAGAGCTACGTATCACGAAGCTAGCAAGATGGCAAGCCAAGAAAGAAAACAGGATTAAAACGGTAATCACCTCCGTACTGCCTACGAAGCAGAATTTGCAAGGATGTGATAGAACAGAAAACCCAAAGCAGGAGACCCTCAAAAGAGATTCAAGTGACCTCAAAGAGGCCCGTCACTACAAGCCCAAAGCAGGCTCTTACAACCTCATGACCCTGATTAAGGTGCCCTTACACTTCTGAAGTTCATCCGTAAAAGTACAGCAGAAATGAAGGACAGGGAAAAGATGATAAAGTTCATTACCATGTATTATATCGAACGCACCTTTACGCGGAACTGAGTATTATTTAATGGTCCACGGTCCCCTGGCAGACACTTAAGCGATCCCAAGTACGGAGCACAAGGTCAGGCCCCGGTAACCGAGCTCCTGCCCCGGGTGACCACAGAGTAGCAGGGGCAGGACTCGTACACTACCGATTTACTGACTTTATTCTGACCAGGAACACCGTTTATAGCCGCTGCTGACCCCAAGTGTAAGGAGCGCGTATCCAAATCCACCCTTATCCGTGGGCCCAATTAGGTGCTTCCCGTGGGTACAGCAGTTCCTACCACGCGCTCCTCAACGGAAGGCAAGGGTCCCCAGGGCCCAACTACTGCAGGGCGTCCTCTACTTCAGACGTCACCGCCAGGAGAAAATGCACCAGAACGTCCTGGATCTTCAGGATTTTCCCTCCAGAGGGAAGACACAATTACCTTGGTTACCTGCTCTCCCGACCTGACCCGAGGCACCCCCCCCCCCCAAAGTATGGTGGAATTTCAGGTCATGATACAGTTTCTCTATGAACGCTAATAGCCAGAAACCCAGTATAAAATATACTTTTGCACATCTGGAAGCACGGTTTCCCCTTGCAACTCACCAATCCTAGTTCTTGCTCTTCCCTAGTAAGACCAAAGAAACGAAAGAGCACATCAACACCAAACACTCGTGGTCACCTATCTTCCCCACCCCACGGGACACACGAGCTTTGAGGCGCTTCGTCCCCATTCCCAATCATGCAGGATCACTGTGAAAAAGTGAAATACAGAAAAGCCCAAGGAAGAAACGAACCCCACTGTGAGAGAACTATTTTTACGACCACGCTTTTGGCAATGACCTTCACCCATCTACCTCACGTAAGAGGCTCACATCTGCATCGCACGTGGTATTTCAAAATCTTCCATTCCCTGCCCTTCCCCCTCACGTCGGCGGGTAGTGACCTGGAACGTACCCTTCCCACGCATCCACCGTCACGGATGCACGCACAGGGGTTCACGTTGCTTCATTTTATTTTACGGTAATTGTTTTTCCAAATAAAGGGTGTTTTATAAAATGGGTTTAATTCATCATGTTTCACAGCCACAGGTATTCAATGGTACAGACGGGCATCCCTTCAGTGATGGGTGCGGAGTTTGCTTCTTACTACCTGCTGTAACACACGGGAATGAGAACAAGCCCTCACAGAAACACACTCGGGAATTCACTAGCCCCTTGTTTTAGATAGACCGTGACACTTCTCACCTTATTTATAAACACCATTCTCGATCTCAAACGCTACGTCCACTCTGAAGCGGGTGCTCTGTAGGATGACTGCACAGATGCCCTCCAGACCCTCCTTCGCCACCACTGCTGGGATGACCTCCTGTGCCGGACTCTATTCTGGGAGCCTGGCTGGATCTTTCCCTTTCTTGGCCCACTCCGCCCATCTTGCCGGAGAATACCCTGCGGTACCTTTTTGAGAAAGGCTGAATGGGTGGTAAGTTTGGCCTTACGGGTTTTGAAAGGTCTTCGTTCCATGTACCTACCATTTAACAATCTGGACTGGAAACCATTCCACTCTGAATTAGAAAGCTACATGTATTCCAGACTCCGTGACCACTACTGAAATGACTGGCAGCAATCTTGCCCCCCAATCCTTTATATGCGACTTGAATCTTTCTCCTTGGAATCCTTGCTTTCTTTTCTCTAGTTTTCTACAATTTCAAAATAGTATGCCCTGGTTTGGATCTTTTTCAGTAACTGTACCATTATTCAGTGGGCCTTTTCAAACCAGCAACTCAAACCCTCCTGTTCTGGGAGATATTCTAGTACATTTCTTTGGTAACTTCTCTCTCTCCCCATGTCCTCTTGCTTTCTCTATCTGACCCTCCTTTAGGTAAGTGTTAGGTATTCTACTGCGGATCTAACTCTCTGATCTTTTCGTTTTGTTCTACACTTGGCATGTTTCCTTACCTTTATCTTTCACCCCTTTTATTGATACTTTTCTCCTATCCCTTATTTACTTACATTTATAAACTTCTAAGGTCTGAGTGTCCCTTCTTACAGGACTTATTTGGTCTTATTCCACAGATACACGGTCTTCCTTACTGTCCGAGTCTCTCGGTCTTTGAACACTTCCGTCTGCTTTCTGTCTTATCTCATCTGTGTTCTTTTGCCTGTTTGGGTTGGTCTTTCGTCTCAAAGGTGTTTCAGTGTCTGTTGAACCTTGGCCGTCCGTTCATGTTCAACAGTGAGTCACGAGAGACCTCAAGGTGAGGGCCGTACGTACGTATGTATGCACGAGGATTCCTGCCAGGAGGCCTGAGGTTACTGGACCAGCGCTTCCACAGGTCAGTTTGCATACACATCCTTCTCACGTGGTCAGAGAGTGCCTTCTGGGAGAAGTCCTTAAATCTTCTGGCCGTCAGCATCCTGGGCAGAGGCTTCCGCTCCACCCTCCCGCTTTCAGTCAAGGCCCTTGCTGTGCCCTGTGTGCCCGTTACCCCCAAACACAAGGCCTCCTCCCCATCAGGTCGACCACAGCCTTCACACGGAGACAAGAGACGGCAGTTGGAATGGGAAGGAAATCTGGTGGAGTCCACTGCTTCTGGAAACCTTCAACCCAATATGATTTAGCTCTGCTTTCAATGTGGACTCGGGAAGTGCTAAAGCAACTCATTCCTGGGTCCGCGTGGGCTCGTGACATGGGCACTAGCAAGCTCCTCCCTGGCGGGTTCTCTCCGTAGGCTTTCTGCGGCCCAATGAGCAGGACACCTGTCACCTGCTTCTTCAGAAATTCACTCACAACCCTATCTTCCGCCATCTCTCCTCTCATTCTCTTCGTTCTTGAGCACTTAGACAAGTTTTTATTTCTTTGTTGTCATTTTAATGGGAAAAAAAATCTGTTCTCTCATCTATTTTCAGCTGACAATTCAACTATATTTATCAAACTACAAAATCTACCAAACCGTTTTTCCAACTGAATATAACTTCTTAGCTTTTCAACAAAATTAAAAGGCATAAAACTCAACAGACTCTTTTACTTAATTCAATCTAGCTAATAAAAGAGGTCTTAGACCTCTACTCCGAGCACTACAAAATACTACTGGGAGCACAGAGATCACACACACAGAGGTGCACTCTGTCCACAGCCTAGAAGACTGGAGACTGAGGACAGGGTGTCCCCTGACTTATCTAGAGTCCATGCAAATCCAGTCACAACTCCAGCAGGTTCTGTGCAGAAATGGACAAGCTGATTCTGAAATTTATTCAGAAACATAAATAATACAGAATAACTGAAGCAATTTTTAAAAGCAAAAACAGGGGCCCCTGGGTGGCTCGGTCTGTTAAATATCCAACTTTGGCTCAGGTCATGATCTGACAGCTCATGGGTTCAAGCCCTGCGTCGGGCTCCGTGCTGACAGCGGGGAGCCTGGAGCTTGCTTCAGATTCTGTGTCTCCCTCTCTCTCTCTGCCCCTCCCCCCACCATGCACATGTGCGCGGTCTCTCAAAAATAAATATTAGAAAAAATAAAAGCAAGAACAAAATTGGGACTTATTTACCTGATTTTAAGACTTATTATCAATCTAGTTATTGATACAGTGTGGTGTTCACAAAAAAATAAAATACAGATTAACAGACTCCAGAAATAGAACCACACACACATACGGCCAATTGATTTTCAACAAAGACGTTAAAGCACTCAACAGGGAAAAAAAGAAAGTCCTTTTAACAAATGGTGCTGGGTCAACCAATTATCTGCACCGGAAAAAATGAACACCTGCCCTGATCTCACACCAACATATAGACGCTAACTTGAAATGGAACAGAGACCAAAACGTAAAAACTAAAGTACAAAACTTCAGGAGGAAAATGTTTGCAACCTCAAAAGAGGTAAATTCTTACAGAGAACACAAAAATAATAGAAGGCTTAAAAAAAAAAAAATGTATTCTCTAAAGGGCATCATTAAAAAAATGAAAAGGCAAACCAAGCCACAGACTGGGGAAAAATATTCACAACACATGTATCCTACAAAGCACTTAACACAGAGCTATCAAGAGGGAAATTAAAACCGTTTGCCACACGGACATCCCATTATACCCTATCAGAAAGGCTGATTTTTTTTTTTTCTCAAAAGTATTTACTTTTGAGAGACAGAGCATGAGCGGGGCAGGGGCAGAGAGAGAGGGAGACACAGAATCCGAAGCAGGCTCCAGGCTTCAGCCTCCGAGCCATCAGCACAGAGCCTGACGCGGGGCTCGAACCCACGAACTGCGAGATCACGGCCTGAGCCGAAGTCGGACGCCCGACCGACAGAGCCCCCCGGGCGCCCCAGAATGGCCGATTCTTAAAATAATTGACAGTATCAAACACAAATGAGGAAGCAAAGCAACCACAACGTGATTTAATTGCTTTGGAAAACAGTTTCAAAGTTTCCTAAAAAGTTACACATACACCTGCCACCCAGCATTTACTTAAGAAACCAGGTCTGTGAGGACACCTGCACACACATGCTCAGAGCAGCCTGACCGTAACCGCCCAAAACCCAACACCGGGAACAACCCAAATGCCCGTCAGCAGGTAAGCGGGTGAAAGCACCGCAAACCATCCATATAGCGAAATACTGCTCAGCAACCGGAAGGAAGCCAGTGTAGACACGCCAAGCACGCGGCCGACCCCGAGCTCCCGGCGCCGAGTGGAGGAAAGCAGGCAGAAAGACCGCTGGCTACACGACGCCATTTATGTGCAGTTCTAGCCCACGAAACCGAGCGCCAGAGAGCACTACCTGGGATGGAGACGGGGTAAGGGACTTTCGAAGGTGGGGGGGTGTTCCTGGGGTGGGGGTCGGTACTGGGGACACCGCAGACTTCAAATACGCACGGTTACTGCCTCTACTTACTGCCCGGTCATCTTGTGCGGCGGGGGCACTATGGCAAGTCATACATCACGGTTTCGTAATCAACTGCTAAGATGGGGAAAGGAAGGGATTTATTTCTTCTAAAACTCCACTGCCAGGAGGAGATTTTGCCAGAGAAATCCCGGTAATGAAGAAGTCAGCATTTCCTCGTGACTGACTTAAGGGTTAAGAACTTTCCAAGGAGTCTGCCTCGGGAGAGAAAGCCTGCTTGATCTCACTTAGTGTCAGCCACTCAGCTGTGAGGAAAAGCATCTCATGGTCTCTGAGTACCAGGGTGAGAGACGCAGGCCTTATCTCCAAGACAGTCTGGCTACTAAACACACCGACCAAACGCTCGTCAGAACAGCAAACTGGAGTCCACTTAAGAGTGGGACTGTCACGAGGTATCTCAGTGAAAACCTTAAGACGACAGCATGAAAAACACGAAGTCACCTATGTACACAAAATAAGAACTAAAGATATGTGTATACAAAAGCGTGGGCAGTGGTTATCCTTTGGTATTAGAACTACGGGTGATTTTATCGTCTTCACCTTTTTACACTTTTTCTTATCGTAAGAACATGTATTACTTCTGTAACAGAAGGGGGATTTAACACAGGGTTTCCACGTATTACATTTTAAATGATACAGTGCGAAGAAAACCAGCCTACGCTGAACTTCACTCAAAGGCTATCTTGCCACTTGAACGAGAAGTGCCGGCATGTGTAGCACTGGTAAGTTCTGGCTGGGTAGTCACTTACCCGGGCGATGCAGTAATCTTTAGGGTTCTCCTTCTCCAGACCGTATTTCTCTAGAGCCTCGGCCACAGCAAAGTCAGCAGGATCCGTGGTGGACAGCAGGATTGTCTTGTAGGGAATGTTCGGTTTTAAGCTATCTGCATAAATTCTCAGTGTTCCACCTGAAAAAAAACATTCAGACATCTTTGAGCACTCCTTTATTTTATCCCAGTAACCGAGACAGCTAACGTTTATGATCACTTTAAAAAAGGGCATCTAAGTTCCGGTTGTAATGAATGCAACGATGAAATCTGTGTTCCTAATTCCATACTCCTTTCCTGCTAGGCAACACACGTGAACAGTCACCTGCTGATCCAGTAACACCGTATGCTGACTAGTCCTGTGCGACAGAACGGATCCTGTTCCCTCTTCAAGCCCAAGTAGTTCTTATAACGATGAACCCATTTTCACCATGGTTCAAAGATGAGAAAAGGAAGAAACTCCACGGTGTTCCGACAGTGCTGCCTGTCAACGATTTAGCACACGCGAACTCACACAGAGGCCCGTGTTCCGATGCTGAGGACGCAGCCATGAACAGTCCAGTGTCCTGCCCTTCAAACAGCTTCTACTCTAGGTGTGGGGTGCGGGGGGTGGGGGGAAAGAGCGACAAGAAAACCTAAGATGGTGGCACGCGTTGTGAAAAACACAAGCATGGTGGTAAGAAAGACCGTAACCGAGAGCTTCCTAAGCTCGTGGGACTGTTAAGCCTTCTCGAAGATGGACACCTGCCATGAGCCCTGGATGGCCAGCAGCGGCGGCCTCATGGCCACCTGAGGACCTCTCTGGGCAGGGGGCGAGCAGGTGCTAAGGCCTTCAGCTGGCACAGGTCCGGAAGGCTCACTGGCCAGAGATGCACCCGAGGGAAGGCAGGGAAAATGCAGTCAGGCTGACCGAGGCCAGACCACGTGGGACTTCGCAAACCATGATCGTGAGGATCGTGAGGGTCTGGGTTTTACTCTAGCTGAAGTGGGAGCCACCGGAAGGCCTCAGTTGCACGTGTGCCCGTGCCACGTCGGGAGGCGGGCACAATGCCACCAGTGCTCTCCTAAGCGGCCGGGTTTCCGGCTGAAGCAGAGCCGCAGAGGGGGACGCCGTCCCAGCAGGGAGGCCAGCTGTTAAAGCGCGTGCTCCACTAGCCCAAGGTGCTCCCTTCTGGCTTCATCGTGCCCCGCTGCCAAAGGCACATTCGGGGCAATTTATAAGGAAAACACGTACAAGAGAACGAGTAAGAACCATTTTGCAGACACAGGCAACCTGTCCGTACTGTGCCCATCAGACAACCAAGGAGCAAACCAGAACGCCTGTTCTGAAAGCTGATGAGGGGGCCTTGTGCCCTCCCTTAGGAGGCTACCAAAACATGCGAGTGGTCAGACATCTAATTTTTCTGAAAAATGTGGCATCTGCTCGAAGTCTAGACAAGTACTTTGCAACCCCAAGGTACAGACTGCAGAGAATCAAACACTTTTTGTCTGAAAAAACTTAAGGTCGGGGCTTCCCAGAAAACCATTTTCAAGAGTCAGTGTGGCTCCTACAGATACACAATTTCGAGCAGCATTTCTTCTAAGGGACACGCCATGATGAGGCGGCTGGAAAACTCAGGCTCACGTGGCCAAACTTCAGTACTGGATGGGTTACTTTTGGCATCCGTTTACCCATCTACATCTAACTTGGTTTCAGTGTACTGAGTGTTGAGAGGGTCTAATTCAAACAGTTTCCGGTTTATAAGCCTAACACCACGGTGTGTTTGTCACGGAGGCAGGCCCCACCCTCCGTGCTGAGGAGGAAGAGTGGAGCAGCTCAGTAAAATGGACTGAAACTCATTTGCATCAATGTACGTTTCGGTCTCTGATGAAGGCAGGACTGGAGACGAGTACACGGAGGCCCGCACCTCTCCAGGACCCCGAGTACGGGACCCCGGTCACAGCTGGCACTCCCAACACGGGTCGTGAGGACGCCGAGGCGGGAGAATTCCCACACGGTCGCTGACGGTGTCGCAGTAAGAAATCCGTGGCTGTAACTGGTGCTCATGCCCCGTGCCACGCATCAGCTACCTGAGACGCACGGGACGCTTCCGGGCCAGCTCCTCGGAGGACACCACAGAGCGTGCCTGAGTGCTTAACCGTGCTTTACAAAGCCCAGGGGGGAAGCTTCCTACGGGCCGAGTCCGATGGGCCGTGAAGGGAGTTCAGTCATCAGAACCGAGGGGGCAAACTGTCAGGCTGACAAGACACGGAAGTAATAGACTGAGCGGTCACTCTCGTTACACTCACCCGCACGTGACCACATCCCACGGCTTCCACCGACAGGACAGCTAAACCAGTAACTGTAACAGGTTACGAGAATACATTTTTGGTTTTTTTTAGGTTTATTTTGACAGAGTGTGCACAAGCAGGGGAGAGGAAGAGAAAGAGAGAAAATATCCCCAGCAGGTTCCACACTGTCAGCACAGAACCCCAGGTGGGGCTCGGCCCCACAAACCATGAGATCATGACCTAAGCTGAAATCAAAACTCAGATGTTTAACCAACTCACCGCCCCCCCCCCCCCCCGGGCGACTAGTCACATTATATGATCACTTTGCAGTGTATAAGAGGGTTGAATCATCACAGTGTATACCTGAAACTAACAATGTTTGTCAATTCTACTTCATTTTATTAATTTATTTTTTTTAAGACAGAGTGCAAGCCAGGCAAAGGGGCAGAGGGAGAGAGAATCTCAAGCAGTCTCCATATTCGGCACTGAGCCTGATGTGCGGCTTGATCCCACAAACCTTGAGATCATGACCTAAGCCAGACGCTTAGCCAATAAGCCACCCGGGTGTCCTGAGAACATAGTTTTCTAAGTCATTTATTAAAGACAAACAAAATAGCTGAACTTAATATATTTGACTGGTTAATATTAACCACAGCTATTTTGCTAACAATATTTAGGTTTTCAGTGTCTCCTGGAAGTCTGGAGAGAAAACTATTCCTTCTACCCCCATCCCTCTAAAGCTCTACTTCTTAGATGTTCTGCTAGTTTTCCTAACTCCTTGGAGACTGTTTTGCTTCGTTTCCTCCTTTCACTGCCCAGTCCTCTTAACAGTGGCCTTAAGTCTTCCCATTACCTACATACTTTCTACAAAAAGAATCTCACCCACGCCCAGTGCCATTACCTGGCAACCATAAATTACTCCCCAACTCTCTCCCTCCATCAGACACTGCTGCCCAGTGCCTGGTCTAGACACACTGCCCTTCCAGCTCAAAACAGCCCCCCGATCACACCGGCACCTCAGCAAAACCTATCTTCCGCTCACAAACGTCCTCTCGTTCCAGAGCAGCAACACCCATCCCAGGAAAACGGGCGTTATCCAGAATGCCTCCCCTCCCAAGTAGAATCCAGTCTGCTCTGGGTCTGTTAACTCCGCCTCTTAGGAACCTGGTGCACCCCTTCGCTCTCAGTGGCCGCGCTCAGAGACGGGTCCCCCGCGAGCAGCAGGCGCCCACTTCAAAGCAACTCCCTCAGATCCAACTTCTACTCTGCTCCCACAGTCACCACTCCAATTTGAAGCCGAGGCGGAGTTAAAAAGCTCTCTGAGGGGCGCCTGGCTGGCTCAGTCGGTTCAGCGTCCAACTTCAGCTCAGGTCATGATCTCACGGTTCACGAGTTCGAGCCCCGTGTCAGGCTCTGTGCTGACAGCTCGGAGCCTGGAGCCTGCTTTGGATTCTGTATCTCCCTCTCTCTCTGCCCCTCCCCTGCTCGTGCTCTGTCTCTCTCAATAATAAATGTTAAAAGAAAAAATTAAAAAAATACACACACACACACACACCATGCTGGGTACATCTGCCTTAGGAATTATTAAAGCACATTACATTTTTAAGAAGCAAACCTCTAAAACCAGAAACAAAATAAAACAAATATAAGTCAATATGCAGAGGAATCAAATAGGTGATTTCCAAACACAGTAATTTTTTCTCTTTTCAGATTAAATTCTAGTTAGTTAACATATTTGGTAAAACTGGCTTCAGAGGTAGAATTTAGTGCTTCATCACTTACATGCAACACCCAGTGCTCATCCCAACAAGTGCCCTCCTCAGTGCCCATCCCCCACCCACTTCCCTCGGTTTCTCTATCCTTAAGAGTCTCTTAGGGTTTGCCTCCCTCTTTCTCTTCTCCCCTTCCCATACATTCATCTGTTCTGTTCTTAAATTCCACGAGTGAAATCATATGGTATTGGTCTTTCTCGGACTTATCTCGCTTAGCCTAATACCCTCCAGTTCCACCCATGTTGTTGCAAATGGCAAGATTTCATTCTTTCTCATCACCGAATAACATTCCCTTGTATATATACACGCTACATTTTCTTTATCCATTCATCGGTCAGCAGACATGTGGGCTCTTTCCTTAGTTTGGCTGTTGTTGACAGTGCTGCTAGAAACATTGGGGGGGATGTGCCCCTTCAAATAGCTGTGTTGTTGTTTTTTTATCTTCCAAAGAAGATATCCAGATGGCTGACACACGAAAAGATGCTCAACATCACTCATCACCAGGGAAACACAGATCAAAACCATGATGAGATACCATCTCACACCTGTCAGGATGACTAAAATTAATAACCCAAGAAACAACAGGTGTTGGCGAGGATGGGAAGAAAGAGGGACCCTTATGCACGCACTGTTGGTGGGAATGCAAACTGGTGCAGCCACTCTGGGAAACTGTATGCGGTTTCCTTAAGAAGTTAAAAGTAGGGGCGCCTGGTTAAGCATCCGACTTCGGCTCAGGTCACGATCTCGTGGTTCATGAGTTTGAGCCCCACATCAGACTCTGTGCTGACAGCTCGGAGCCCGGAGCCTGGAGCCTGCTTCGGATTCTGTCTCCCTCTCTGCCCTTCCCTGGCTTACACCCTGTGTGTCTCTCGCTCTCAAAAATAAAAAAAAAATTAAAGACAGAACTTCCCTATGATCTAGGAATCACACACTAGATAGATATTTACCCAAACTAGTTAGTTATTTGACAATATAACCTTACAAGATACACTCACAAGCAAGTTTCCCAAGAAGCTTCAAATTTTTTCACGATCATACTGTTGCTAATAACAGTATCACTTTGCTTTTTCCTACAATAAATCGTAATGTCAAAATAAAACAATTAGATGTTATTGGTGTCAGGTGGAGAGAATTTAGCCTAAGAAAGGCTAGATTGCCTGAAACCGAAGCAGTAAGAAACACGTACTAGAAGTCAGCTAGCTCTGTCCACTGAAGAGGGGGCGAGCGAACACTACGCAGCACCAGGGAGCTCTCCGAGCAACCAGAAAGAGCGAGCATTTGTAAGAGAAACAGCCACCTTCCTAGTCTGGGGCAGCACATTCCCAAGGTGAGCCTCGGTGTCCTGTCACGCAGGGAGACTCCCCAAGACCACCGGGGACACGTCAAAGCCTCAGGTGCCAGGTGGAAGAGACCCTTGCTGTCTCAAAGTGACAATTCAGGAACCAGTAAGGAAGGACAGTAACTGCAACAGACGGAAAGACACTGACAAGTTTTAACTCCACGAATTCGTTAAAAAGCTCACAACCACTGCTCACCGGTGGATGCTGGTACGGGAGGTATTTCCGCCCCGCTCCCTCTCCCCGCAAAAAGCTACCCCACCTCCTCCCCTAACCAAGGAAGCAGAGCCGGAGGAAAACCAGGGTACACCTGGAGGCAGTCAGCAAAATCCCCAAGACAAATAACCCGGGTCTCCACCGCACACCAGTAAGGACGAGAAGCAGGAGGGCAGACAAGAGGAAAGGGAATGGCAACGAACGCCAGCCCGACCAGGTGCCACCTGCAGGTGCTATCTGGATCCCACTCCGGGGAGGGATCATCGGAGGCTGTCGGGAAGAAGCCAAGGACGACCAGACAGTCTGAGGCCCTGGGGGAACTGCCGTCAAGGCTTCGGTAAGGGACAACAGTGCCGTGCTTCCTATTTCCCAGGAACCTTCACCTTCGGGAAAGTGCACGGACATAGAGGATGAAATCCCGAGAAATCTGCGAAGCGGCGCAGATGTGGGAGCAGAGAGGAGGCCGGGGCGGTCGGGGGCGGAGACCGGGTAACAGGCCCACGGGGGGTTCGCCGCATCTCTCTGTTGTGTTGTACGTACTCGGAAGTTTCCAGAACCCAAGAATTTAAAACAAGAGCTGCACCGGGGAGGAGGGCCTAACCAGACCCATCGCTGACGGGCCCGGGCCCCAGGCAGAGACCCGGGGCGGGCGCGGCGGCCCCGCCCCCGCGCACGCGCACCTGAGTCCGGCCGCCCGTCCGAGCTCCGGAACTCCTGCATCCGCCTCTCCAGCTTCTGCTGCCGCCGGCGCTTCATGACCACCTCGGGGTTGGAGATCGTGCGCGTGAAGCTGGTCTCGGGCATGTCTTTGTAAACCTCGGCGGCCAGTCGGGAATTCTCGCTGCAAGAAAAAGAGGCGCCAGCGGCGTCCGCTCAGGGTCGCACGGAAAACCGCTCCGCCGCAGTCACACAGCGGTGACGGCGGCAGGTGCTCCCCGGCTCGCTCCGCAGCGGGCCAGGGTCTGCACGCACTGGTACCTGGTGCCCATCGGGACTGTGGACAACGCGGTCCCTCTTGACGCAAGCTAGTACACGGAGGAGAAACGGATCATTAAGATCTTATAGCCAGTTTACGTAGTAGCCCAATTGCTGTGCATTCGCTAACCAGGCTAGAAGAAAAACGTGCAAATTACACGTCTGGAATTTCCACCAGTGTTTTCCTAAAAATAGACCAAATGAGTGACAAACATTCCAACCACAAGAAATAAAGAACTGAATATACTTTTGGTAAAAGGCTTTTAAAATTATAGTAAATCTTGAACTCTAACAGCATGATTCTTGAACTAAAAGATTTAACATTCACTTTCTTGAAGGTAAATTTTCCTAAGAAAATTGCCCCAGCGGCTCCTCCGACAAGCAATCAACTGTCCAGAGGGCAGAGTTTTTGAAAACTGCATATTCAGGTAAGGCGGATAAAAGACTCAATTTCGATAAATACACTTTAAGAGGTCATTTTTAATCCTAAAAATCATTTAGTTAGGGGCACCTGGGTGGCTCAGTCGGTTGAGCGTCCCACTTCGGCTCAGGTCACGATCTTGCAGTTTGTGACTTAGAACCCTGTGTCCGGCTCTGTGCTGACACCCCGGGGCCTGCTTCAGATTCTGTGTCTCCCTGTCTCTCTCTGCCCTGACCCCACTCACACTTGGTCTCTCTCTCAAATGTTTAAAAAAAAAAAAAAAAAGGCACAGCTGCTCTTCTCACTGGTCCTGCCAACCCCTGATGACGTGTTCAGTGTATTGAAGAAACCACTACCAGGGCGCCGGGTGGCTCAGTCGGTTAAGCATCTGACGTCAGCTCAGGTCACGATCTCACGGTCCATGAGTTCGAGCCCCACGTTGGGCTCTGAGCTGATGGCTCAGAGCCTGGAGCCTGCTTCCAATTCTGTGTCTCCCTCTCTCTCTGCCCCTCCCCCTTTCATGCTCTGTCTCCAAAATAAATAAACGTTAAAAAAAAAAATTAAAAAAAAAAAAAGAAAAAAGAAACCACTGCCACCTTAATTTAAGGACCAAAGGAGAAAGGAAAAAAAAAAAAAAAAAAAACACCCAGAAACGAAAGGTCCACAACGAAGAAAACACTGACAATAGTATGCTAAGAACAATACTGTTCAGCAGGTTGATTACCTGAGATTAGCAAACCCGGGGAGAGGGGTCTGCCCCTGCCAGCCAGGAACCTGGTTAGGGGAGACCCCTCAGCTCCCCTCAGCACAGAAGAGCCAAGCACCCAAGCTCATTTCTTAACTGACGCTTGTCCTTCTCACAGTTTATCTGGTAATTTAACAAGGTCTGCTTCATTAAATAGGACAGAGACGGAGACGTTTCCAGAATTACTTACAGGTCATCCCCTTGGAAAGGCCGATCATCTTTCTCAGATGCCTGCCTCACTGCCTCTTTCTCTCTCTTCTTTTTCTCTTTCTTCTCTTTCTTGGAGAGAGTTCTCTTGAAGTTCTGGATAACACCTTCTTTCTCCTGCTTTTCAGGTCCGTTGCTTTGAGCCTTCTGATAAAAGTAACATCATCACTAAGGCAGCTGTCGGCACAGAATCACAGAAAGCCTCTCTGGCCTAGCTGACTTCCTCTTGATTACAGCCAAAACCCAGCTCCCGAGACAAGGAAAGGTCTGGGGAATGGAGAGGTTCTTTATCTTGACTGGGCTGACGGCTACAGGCGTGTATTTACCAAAACTTACACATTCAAGATCTCCGCATTTCACCACGTTTATCTTTTACCTCAATTCAAAACCAATATGCAAGCAAGCAAGCAAACGGAAAACCAAACCCAGTAAAGAAAACCGGAGTGGGACTCAGGAAACCAGATTTTCAATAAACAAAATTTAAGTTAGACATAATTTTAAGTTACTTAAAAAAAAAAAAAAGGAACCTAATCAAAATACAGAAATAGCCAAGTGTTTAAATCACTATCTACTTCATACATGATTTCTCTAACCTTAAAACAAATACAGGAGTAGCCATAAGAAACTGGCTTTTTGGATGCAAAACTAAGTACTGTTTGTGCAAAACTTTGTATCTTCTTTTCCAGATCTTATTTGCTTGCTCTTAATTTACAACTTGGCCTGCGAGCAGATGACACGGAGACAAAAGTTTTTTTTTAATCTAATAGGTTGACTGTAAACATTCGAGACTAGCAAGAAAGGCTACTGTACTGGGAACTAAACTGCCCTCCGCTTCATCTACGCTGGCGCCCCCATCCTTGCCACGCCCGTGCTGTCCTCACCCTAACAAGGGCCCGGATGCCCACGAATGAGCCTCTCTGGCCCACAGCGGGGCACTCAGCTGAAGTCACGGTGCAGAGATGAAATAAAACACGGACCAGAGAAGAAAGAAGAGAGATGCCCGTTACTACTTTAGAAGAATCTGCTACAAAAGCAACAAGCACTAGAGCAGAGAACAAGAAAGGCCAAGAACACTCCTCAACGTGGAGCACCCGCGTCACAACACCGTGAAACTCTCGTTTCCAAAAGGGAGTAATGGCACTCGTGTCCCAACCTGTTGGGGACTTTTCTCTTGACCTCTGCATTTGCTACCACTTTGTTTCACACAGAAATTATCGTCATTTTCCAACTTGACCCCTATTCCACAGTGTCCCACGGAAAACAACCAGCAGCACAGGAACTCCAGACACCTACTGCCTGAGAAAGTTTTAGAGTCACTCAATTACATTAACCCAAGAGAGTCTACAGACAACACAGAAAAGGTTTTCACTGTACCTTATGAAGTTGTATCTGAAAATTCACACATAAATAGGTTATTAAAACTTTACTTTCCCTTCTGATTTTTATTAAAACAGATTTGGACTTTATAACTCGGTAAAAAAAACAACTGGTGGTTATTTCATCATTAAATCTCTTAATAACAAAAGCTGACATAATGCTTCTTTGGAAAAGTAAAGGGCAACATTAGGTATTCGGTGAAACAGGATGAAACAGAGAAGCAGGGTTCTGTTTACATTTTTTTCTGCACGAAGGGTCATTCGGGTCATTTAAGAAGAGAAGCAAAAAGTGAAGCCCTTATCACATTCACAGGACAGGTGTGTTTCGGCAACGCTGGGCCCGGGACACTGTCAGCACGAGACCTGGATGGAACGTACCTTAGGAGGAAGGGCATCGTTCTCGTTCTTAAGAACGAATCTGCCCTCTCGGTCATCTTTATTCCAATTCAACTGCACAACAAGGGGTTTCTCATCTATATCCAATCTTCTTTCTTCTTCAAATAATGAAATGAAAAAAAATTAAGTCATGGTTACTTAACAGCACTAGCTAATAAAACGTTCTGACATACGTTTCATTTTCTCGACATAAAATCCCTTATTACCACCAGTACTAACAGGCTGAAATGTAATCCAAAACAGCAAGCGGGAGTTTTAATGATCTACTATTGTGTTGGTACTAGAACACATACTACCACGTACCCAATGCCAAACACTGACCAGGGATAATTTCCTTACAACACTTAGAATCCAGTTGGGAAAAGAGAAATGCACGCAAACTAGAAGAAAATAGAGGGCTCCGCGAAGCCTCCCTCTGTAAACCATCTCCTATGCAGCTGGAGGCTAAGACAGTAACGTTAAGAGGACACAAAGTTCCGCTGACCTCCGTGACAGCTCCTCACAGGCCCGGGAGCGAGTGACCGTGGTGCTCGCCCTCCTGGCTCCTCCCGATCCTCCCACGCTCGCCACCCAGCCCTCAGGTCACCTAGAGAAGCCACCGCCCCGTCCCGTCCCTCGGTGCCGACGGCGTGCCACTACGTTTAGCGTGTTCCTTCTTGCTCGAGTTCTAATAAGTCCCGGGGCCCACAGAGGGGCTCCTGCAGAGCCCGCTCACCCGGACCACCTACCGCAGCCTGCGAGGAGGTCTTTAGCAAACACAGGAGACAGAGGCCAGCTGAAGTAGTACTGTGGTCAAGGAAGCAGGAGTCAACAGGACAGACTTCAAACATAGACTGATAAAGACTTTAAGTACTATACGCAAGCAGATTGTAAGAATACAGAAATAAGTTCTGATTTGTTTTATGAACTGAAAAAATGAGAGATGAAAAAGCAGAGCAATAAATGAGGGACTGGATCAAGAAGTTTGAACCTGATGCTACAAACCAAAATTACCAAGTTTTTCTTGTCGCAAGATTTGTACTATATCAAAATCCTTCGCGTGCATTTTTTTAGAGAGCCGGTTTTAACAACAATCAAGTCTAAATCATAAAAGTAAAACAAAACAAGGGTGAGCCATTCTAACGTGCGTGTGGCAAACTGGGAAACGGAAGTACAGTCAGGGTCCCTACTACAACTTTGTAACTTGAAGATACCTTTCCGCCTCAGTGGGTTTTGTTTGTTGGTTTTAAAACAGCACAATTTTTGGAAAAGTATCTTCCAACTGAGTTCACCGAGGAATCCTACCCACAAAAAGGGTAACGGTGGAGTTTCCCCGGTGGTGGATGTGCGCGTCGGGCCCAGAACTCAGCCCTCGGGAGCGGCGGTCTCCAAACGTGCACCAAGGCTCCCTGCACACTCACTGAGGAGCCTTTTCGGTTTCCAGGGGAGCGAGTCGCACCCGCCACAGGCAGCCCGCGTGCACAACAGGCCGCACGGTCCCTCCCGCTGGCAGCGCCCCAGACCTGCCCGGAGAGGGATCGAGGGCCCCGCTCCCCACCCAGGGGCCAGAGGCACACAAACCCCATCAGGGAAGAACGGTCATTAAAAATGGAATGAAAGCCGTACTTTTCCTTTCATTTTCTGTGCACTATTTTCCAAACACGTACCAAGTTGTTAGCGCATAAACAGACCATAACTTGTCTGAATCTAACTACTCAATGAAACGAGCCCCGCCCCCGACGCCCCTAGGGCTCCAGGACGTGAAAGAGCAGAGCGCAGACAGAGGGCTCCTCCCCGGCGGCAGGGGCACAGGGGGAGCCCGCTGCTCCGAGTGCAGGGGTGCGGACGGCCAGAGCCACACGGTCCCGACGCGCCGCTCACCGTGGGAACAGAGGACACCGCCTCCAGACACCTTCGCCGGGTTTTCACCTCCTTACCGCAACACAGTTTCCTTTTTAATTAAAGAAAATTTTAAGGAAAAAGTTGTAGTTTCTTCTCAACAACCTAGTTATAGTGATTCTGAGCTAAAGGAAAAATTCAACCTCAGAAAAACCATCCAAAATTAATTAAGGTTATCCTCTATCATCAAATCTAGCTCTGGTGTGGTGTATGCAGTGGGATCTCCTCATAATGTTGACAGAGTAACAAAAAAATACGGCCTGTATCTCCTCTCCAGGGGAAAAGTGTTTGGCCATTCCTGAATTCCATGCAGTACAAGAATTCTTACTCTATTTCAAATATACAAAGAAAGCTGCAATTTTGAAGTCAAGACAAATAACGCACGTTCAAAGAGTATTTCTGGATGGAATTTAACAGGTATTTAAATTGGGTTTTGCTATATATGTAATCCTTTAGTTGTTGCATTAATTGGAATCTGTATTTTTAAAAAAATTTTTTACGTCTATTTTTGAGAGAGCATGAGCAGGGGAGGGGCAGAGAGAGGAGACAATATATTTTATAGGGGACTCAATATTTCCACAGCACTCATTAAAAAATGTATAAATTTCTACATCTCTAATGTTTGTTTTTGAAGAGTGAGCAAGCACACACATGAGAGTCAGAGAGGGGGGGTTGGGGGGAGAATCCCAAGAAGGCTCCACACTCAGCGCAGAGCCCAACACGGGGCTCGAACCCATGAACCGTGAGATCATGACCTGAGCCAAAACCGAGTCGGATGCTCAACCGAGCCACCCAGGCACCCCAAATTTCTACATTTCTAATCAGTCCAACTTAAATTGCGATCTCGTATGTAGGATATTTTCAAAAATTTCAAACATTAAAACAAGGAGAAATGACTACGTAAGTTTCCCCAAGATACCCTAAGTATTCCAAAGAATAAGGAAAATATACAACCTCACATTATAAAAATACTCATTTTTGTAAGATTGAGGATTCATACCCATAATATTTTAACTGGATTAAATTGTAGTGTCATAATCTATACATAAAAGTTACAGGAGGGGCACCTGGGTGGCTCAGTCAGTTAAGTGTCCGACTTCGGCTCAGGTCATGATCTCACCGTTCATGGATTCAAGCCCCGTGTCAGGCTCTGTGCTGACAGCTCAGAGCCTGGAGCCTGCTTCCGATTCTGTGTCTTCCTCTCTCTCTCTCTGCCCCTCCCCGACTCATGCTCACTTTTGCTCTCGAAAACAAACATTAAAAAGTTAAAAAAAAAAAGTTACATGAACTAGTTCTCCAAAAGCAAGTAACATATGGTTTCATCAATGTGTATGGGCGCCTAGATCCACTGGTGAGTTTTCAACATGAAACGTCATGCTAGTTATCTTTGAAGAAACTAAGTGTACAATACATTCATCCTAACTTCCACCAAATCTAATTCCTGGGATCCTGTCTGAATGTTTTACAGACGCACAAACGCCCCCCAACGTCCCCAGGAAGAGAAGGGCCAGCGGCAAAGCAATGCTGTGACAGAGATGCGCTCTGCACACAGGAGTGGTTCGGAAGTTGTCTACACAGCAGAGGCTACCCCGCCGGTACCCCGTGTGTGCACACTGACCTCCGCTGACGTGAACTTCGTAGAGGGAGTACTTTGGGGACGACAGCATCCGCATGTCAGGGCGGAATTTCTCTGCCAGCGTCTCGATCACGTCTTGCGTGGTGGCCGTACTAGAGACCCGAATGCATTTTGTTGCGAAGTTTCCAGCAGCTTTATCTTGAAAATAAAATCTCATTACGCCATGAAACTCCAAATCCTAAAGGAAAACAGAAAGGAAAAACATTCTAAAATAAGATTCAATTTCTAGAATAAAAAGTCATTCACCATCTTTAAAAAATGTTTCATTACTGCAAACATCTGAGACAGAAACGGAGAGACAGGGTCTAGGCTTCAAACTGAATCACGTGACTTGGGACAAGTTATTTACAACCTGCGCCTTACTGGTCTCACGTATACGACAATGGCCGCGGAGCAGCTGACGTCAACGACAGCTAATATTAACAAGTCTCCAGCCAGTGCCAGGCACACCCCGACACGCACTACTTGGCTGTGTCTTTAGAAGGACGCGGGTTAGCAGATTCACTACTAAACTCTATTTTCAAGATTCGGTCATTGAAACACAAAGTTTAAGGATCTTGCCCGGTTATGCGGCAAATCACGGTTAAAATCCAGACCCACAGATCCCCAAAGTCCATGCCTAGCAATCCCTGAGGTCCTGTCCAGCCTCAAAATCATAAAGCCTAAATGAAGGGACGACTCAAACCACAAAGGACAAACGTTAGCCCCAATTCTAACATGAAAGCGAATAGATGGAAACTCTTAGCCTTTGCAGAATCGAAACTAATTTTCATATGAACTACTGCCCGAAATCAATGAACACGGTTTTTCTCAAAACCGGACTTCTCGAGATAAATAGGGTGGGTCTTACAAGCAAAGGAACTGCAACGTGGTCTGGAGCTGGAGCCGTGCAACTACAGCATGCCCGTTCCCGTGATTTCTTTTCCCTTTCTGGTCAATTAAAATGCAGGTTATTTCAGGGAAACTCACGTCAGCTTCCAGGTCCTCTGCTATGACCCAAGACTCGGCGGTCCGTATCCCACAGGATGAACCACTACATCAGAGAACCTGGTTTTTGTTCTGTGGGGGACACTGGACCTGGGGATACAAGGGGGCAAGGTCCTGCGCTCCTGTGTACCCCACTGTTTCCCCGAACACAAGAAAAGCACGGCTCCAAACAAACTTCCAAGCCGCATTCCACCTCGTCTGCCCTCACTGCCCTCAGCACCGCTGACAACTCTTCCCTCTTCTCGCCTTCCACACCGGCACATCGAGTCATTCCACCCTCAAAATACATCTAGAATCCACCCACAATTTTGTTAAAAGTCAGATCAGGTCACTCCTCGGCGTTACTCCTGGCGATGGCTCTTGTATGGGCTCCAAGCCCATCACAAGTAAGCTTTTCTGTCCTCCCGACCTGCTCACTTAATTCTTCACTAATTAACTATGACCTAGTAATTATAACAATTACGGGATATTAGAATGTGGTTAACTATATAACCTGGATGAAAATTAAAACAGAAAACAAGACAATAAGGCATATTTATAGCCCCGAAGCTTTACTGTACTCGCTCAGGCCCCGTCCGAACGCTAGGCAGTAGTTAATTTCCCATTTCCCACTGTCCCAGGGGAAAATACAGAGAACGCGAGCATGTGTTAAAAAAATTAAGAAAAATAAAAAAAAATAAAAAAATAAAAGAATGCCATGGAACCACAGACCTTGGGCTGAAGTAAGGCCATGATTATGGAAGGGAGACTGAAAACAGCTTTATGAGTTAGCAAAATGGGAGCTCTATCAGTCCGCTCTGGTCTCTCCGAGTGATAAACTGCTCCTCTGCCCAGCCTGGTCAAGCAGAAGAGAATGTTAAGCAGCATCCTCTTTAAATGCTCTTCTCCGTCTCTGGTGTTACTCTGGCGATCCCCAACACCTTTGTAAAGTAACCATGCGCGTGAAAGACGGTCCTGTACCGGTTAGTATTCGTAACAGCCCACCCTCGCCAAGTGCCCGGTGGTGCCAAGCACCTGCCGTTACTCGGCGGCCCCAGTCCTCCTCAGCTCCTGGCCTCTCCCCACTCGAGCCACAGTCTCCACTTCTGGGTCTACGCTCCCCGTCCACCACCTCCTCAGACGTCAGAAAACAGGAATTACTGACGGTCTTTGGCTGTACAGATGTTAAGTCGTTATTATGGGAGTCCCATGTTTATCCCAGGGTTCTGGCGCTCCAGTCGCCACCACTCTGAGATCCTCTTCACCCTACAGCCACAGTCTCCAACAGGAGCCGGCAAAACCACTCCAGCTCTTCCAAGGGCTCCTGCTTTATAGACGAAGCAAGACCAACCAGGCAAATTCGCCTCCCGCCCTATCACTCTGCTAACAGGAGAGTTTCCAGCGTTTGTGACAAGACTAAAACTGACAGATGCACCTATGGATCCCAAAGACAGGAAGCACCCCTTTCCCAACTACCAGAAATGAAAGATTTGGGAAGGAACACCCAACTAGGCAAGAGCACAAACGGAACAAGAATGTACTGACGAGCATGGGGAGGAGGAGGTCCCTCACCCTCAAGAAAATCCCTTATAGAGAGATGGCTACTGTTTATAGGGAAAAAAGTGTAAATACAAGCCTCCATCATTAACGTGCTTCAGCTACTGATCTCACATAAAACGTTGAAGTAAATGGAAAAAAAAAGAGTAAACCCAAGGGTAGAAATCTAGCAAGTAACAGCACTTCCATCGGCAAAGAACTAGTATTTCTGTTGATGTTTTTAAAGAAACAAATTTCCAGGTTCTACCAAGCCTAAATAAGGTGGCCTACTAGAACTACCTTTAAATTCACTAGATAAGGGCTAATAAAGATTAACTGTGAGGGGCGGCTAGGTGGCTCAGTTAAGCATCTAACTCTTGATTTCGACCTAAATCATAACCTCACAGTTCACGAGATGGTGAGACAGGAGCCCCGCGTCCACACCCCTCACGGAGCCTAATTCTCGCTCTCCCTCTAGCCCTCCCTTCGCACAGTGCTTCCCTTCTGTGACTAAGTCCACAGAATTTTCAGACCCCAGAAAACTGATAAAGCCAAGTTCTTGAACCTAAAACTTCTGCATATAACGACCAAATTAACAGATAATAGTAACGTGTATTAAGGGCAACCATATGCCAAAACTAAGAGTGCAGCATTTAACACCTCAGACATGAATGAGATACCTTATCAAGGCGTTAAAAAAGAAGGTTCCCCAGACAGGGAGTGTGTGTAAAGTGTAACCACACAGCTCCCTAAGGGCAGAGCGACACAGGAGCTGCCCCCTAAAACCTGAGCTGTTAAACCCAAGCTCTGCAGCCCCGTCAGTTTCAACACTCACTCCATCCCGGGAAGGAGAAACACAGGACTTTTCCCCTTTATGACAAGCACATCTCAGCTGAAGACCGTATCTGAGTGACTTATCTGACACATGTGAGCTCAAATTTCCTTAACTATAATATGAAAATAAGACGCTTCTTTTGAGGAGTCAACTACATAAAGAACCAGCCGTCAGAGGTCCCACTTGAATGGTAGCTTTCCTGAGGGACCTCGTTCATGGTTCTAGGCCCTCCCTCGGTCTCTAATACGATGCTTCACAGGTAAAATGAAAAACAAATTTGAGTCAAAAGTTCCAGTAACAGTATCTGATTCTTCCAGCTTTGGTTTGTCTGTCCTCCACCGGTAACAACTCTGGAACAAAACTTTAAACCTGTGAGAACTATCAAGTCTCGATCACTGGACTAATGTTCTGATAATGTTGCAGACTAATACAGTTATAATTTTACAAAGACCAATGTTTCCTTAAAAAAAATCTTTATGCAAATTACCCAAGACAACAATATTTAAAATGAAAACACACTATTGTGGGTCCTCCACTCTCTAAAGAAGTGCCTACTTGCGAGCAGCATGTTTTCAAGGAAGAAACCTCTGTTTGGAGCAGGTAGGACGGCAGCTCCTGTGACCTTAACCTGCACGGTCCCTGCACTGCGCACTCTCGCCACAATAATCTGCGTGAAAGGCAGAAGATACGTCAGCTGTTTCCTTTCTTTATTCTTCCCGACAGGAAAGCAAGGTTCTTTCCTAAAGGTGTACATTTACCTTTGCATAAACCTCTGCCTGAGAAATATCATCCACAAGGATTATTACCGTGGAAATGAAACACTACTTCGGGTGGATTTAACGACAACTCTGAAACAAAATTTTAGTATTTATCGGAAACGATAGACCAAAATAACCAATACAGCAAAAACCCCCCACAAAACCAGAGACAGCCATTTTAAGTTACTAGAGAGCCAATGCAAAGAACAAAGGATTAAAGGTGGAGATTTGCTTTTAAATATTTTACCAGAGTCTCAATTAATGAAATCGATAATCAGTTGGCCTTCTCCAAGCCAGTGAAAACTCACCAGGGCAACCCCAAATCTCCTCTTGCACAAGCTACCCAGAACCGTTAGTTCTAAAGAGGCTGAGCACACAGATTCGCTTTTCTGCTCACCGTGTGCAGCACGTACGTGAGGTCCGTCTCCTGGCCTGCAGCCAAGCCACGCCAACCCTGACAGGTAGCCATCCAACCCCGCGCTAAAAAGGGCAGCAGACAGAACCCACCGCTTGCTTTCCAATGCTGGTGCCTCCAGCTACGTGCAAAGCATTAAAAAAAAACACAGCCACGCCTCAGAGCACACTCACATTACCAGTACAGGAAACGATCACCTGGACGGCAGCCTTTCGACTCCACGTTAATAGCTTAGGTAAAAGATGAAGAAAGAATACTTCAATACGGGTTTTTGGAATCTTAAATAAACATGGTTTCTTAAACAATATACTTTAGGAATACTCTTTAAAACCACATGCGTTTCATTACCTAAAACCTTCACAGAACAAACAATACTCTGGAAAGCTTAAAGAAACAGCTGTGAAATGTCCTCACCAGGCCCACACTTACTCCTTCCCACGGTGTTCATTCCGAAGAGGTCTTTTCCCCGCCCTTCCCACTGACGGCACTGATCAGGGGCGCCCGGCTGGCTCAGTCCGTAGAGCCTGCAACTCTCGGAGTTGTGAGTTCGAGCCCCATGTTGGGTGTGGAGCCTACTTCAAAAAAATCTAACAGCACTAATTATAGCACCTTGTAAGTGGCTGACCTCCCAAACCTCAAGAGGTTTCTGTAAAAATGAAGTAAATGGGTTTGTTTTATATTGAACCACCTTTCAGATAACTACAGAGTACAAATTAAGAGTTTCCTCTCTTCACTTAGGCTGAATTCAGATCGCATCTCTACCAGGAGGTGGCTCAACGTTCCAAAGTCTGTTTCCTCTTCTGTGAGAAGGGACTTCCACAGGGCACTGTCACTTTGTGGGCGGGAACGTGAACTGGCAGTCACGTGAGAGCAACCGCTCTCGGAGCCAGCAGTCCTCATCCAGGAAAGCCGAGTCTCCTCTTCCCCTGCATATACGCATTTGGTTTTTATAATGATTCCATCCAACATCTTTTTGTCTGAAAATGAAGGTGTGGTCTCCAACAATCACACCGTACACCTGTTCACTGGGAGCCTCCTACTTCGAACATCTTGATGCTAGTTCACCAAAGTTAACAAAGACCAAGTTCAGGGGCGCCTGGGTGGCTCAAGTCACGATCTCGCAGTTCGAGAGTTTGAGGCCCACGTCGGGCTCTGTGCTATCAGCAGAGCCTGCTTCGGATCCTATGTCCCCCCCCGCCCCGTCCCTTCCCCTCTCACTCACTCTCTCAAAATAAATAAACCTAAAAAAACAAAGACCAAGTTTATTGAAATGGGGGAAAAGTCATCTTCTAGATGAAAAGCAAGTTTTCTGGACTCAAACACCTGTACCGCCCCACCCCCCGACACACACACATCTCCCCTTTTATAAACTCTGAAAAATCCATCCAGTGCACAAACACCTTTAAACATTAAAAATAAAACAATTCCCTGCCAGAACACACAGCCTGCTGTGAAACCAGTAAGCCAACATCTTTTTTAAATGCCTCAGTTATACCTGCCAACAGCGTCTACTTAGCAAATATCTGCTGGAAGCGGCTAAACGTTGGTGAGCCCTAACTGGCAACTTTCATGGCAAGTTACACTTGGGCTCTGCTGCTAGCAATCTCTACCCAGCTCTAAGTCAGCACTGGGGGGGAGGGGGATCAAAAAGTGAAAGTTTCCCCTATGGTCCTCTTAAAATTTGTAAATCTCAAATAAAAAACGTTGAAAAAAAAATTTAAAATAAAATTTGTAAATCTCTATCTGAATAGCTACCACACATACATGTATTGGGGATTTGAAAGAAGGTCAATTAAAGAATATATTAAACCCATAGGACAAAAAAGCAATTATGATATTCATTGGCAAAGATTATGTCTATTTCTGTTATAATCTTTAAATACATTTGACAAATAACAGATACATAAAACAACCCCAAAAGCCACCTATCTAGTGCAGAGGCTATGACCAATTTTGCCAAAGATCCTTTGGAAGTCTAGTAAAGGCCCTCAATTTGCTCTCGGAATAAAAACTGTAAATGCATCCAAAAGACTACAAAGGAAACAACTGCATTAAAACTCAATTATTAAAATAATTTTTAAAAACTATCATATAGTAAAAATTAGTGCTTATTTATTAACATATTAAATAAGTTCTAGAATTGATTCATATAACTCTAATTTTGAAGTAGATTAGGAGCAGAAAACTCCTAAATAAAGAAAACGCTGAATTTCAGTTAGAGCTTAATAAAAACTTACTTACTGAAAGTGAAGATGTAATTATCTTCTCATCCAGGTTCTAAGACCCCATGATACCTATTCACAGATCTCACGTTCCGAGAACCCCTGTAACAACCCCAGTGGTGGTGAACTCCCTAGTCACGCAGTATGCTCTCTCCCTCCGCGGCTCAAGAGCAGGAAAGTGCCGTCTTGCACAAAAGCGCGATGCATCACACACCGCTTTACCAGTTGGGCTTAGTTTCATTCTCTGGTATCATTTAGGCCTATACTCAAACCATGGCTTATGACTGATCGTTGTTTCCCATTGGTTAACGACATGGCACACAGTCGAACCCATTTCTACGGGGTACGATGCGCTCCAGGTCAGGAAATGGGGCACGCGCTGGCTCATGAAATTTTAACTCCGGCTCCTCTTGTGTGTGCCCTGGGCTACGAGGTAAAACGCAGTTCTTTCCTTACTACGGGTCGCAGTCAAACCGGGTTAGTCTGAAAAAGGATTTCCTGACCTCAGCTCTATGACGTCTTGGACTAGATATGTTGTGCGAACTGCACGGAGTACGTGGATGATGCCTGAGACGTCCCGGGGTCCCTGCCCGCACACGCCCGTGCCAGCAGCACCCACCGAGCTGTGAAAACCAAAATGTCTCCGGACACCTGCATACATCCTCAGGGAACAAAGCTGTCCCCGCGGAGAACCATGCACCTAGAGCGAGCATTCTAGTTCCTCCAATTCTTCTCTCTCTGTGACAAAATTCCCCATCTACTTACCATTTTGTTCACGTCGCTCTTGAACACACTGGTGTTCTATCCACCCGGCCTGACGATGTTTTCAGAACCGATCACAGAAGTCCACACGTGTAGTTCTGGTCAACTGGAGGTATACTGCTATCTCTAATACTATACCTGTAATTGACGCACCCTAAGATTGCCTTAGTTTTTTGGCCTCCACCTAATATTGTTGATTCATATGAGGTTCCAGTCAAATTTAAATTCTTGAGTCATCTGCATGTCAGTTACCACCTGATAACATTTCTCCAGCTTGGTGCTAATCTGTCAAACACCCTTTGAGTACAACTGCTTCCTCATTCATCTAATTGCACCTAGACCCAGCCCGCAAACACAAGAACGTGACGAAAGACGTGGCTGACTTCTCTGATAAAGTCCAGACACATCGTGGCTAATGCAGTTCCTTGACCTACACACCTGGGAACCCCACTCCCCCTCTCACACACGTGCCCACACACAAAATGCCATCACCCTATCTACTGAGCCGTCCTGGGTCCTTTGAGCGGATTCCACGGCTTCCTGACCCCCGGGCGGTTTCCCTCGCAGTCTGGCCACAGTCACGTTTTGAGAAGAACACCACCAAGAACATCTCTAGGAGCGGCTGTTAAGTTCAACTTTTCTACAGTGTCCACACGTCCAGGTCACACGTGGCCTTTTTCAATTTGTACTGTGTAATAAACAAACATCTTTATGGAGATCCGTGTTTTAAAAATCATATATTAAAAATATATCATATAGCAACTGAAGAAACAGTAACAAATTTGACTACATAAACTTCCATTTGGAGACCAAAAAAAGCACACGACAGGTAAAGTCTAAAGACAAGTGACACACGGGGTTAAAACCTCTCCAGCTAACAGGGCAGAAAAACAGCTTTCTAACACATAAAGAGTTCCCGGGGGCTGGGGTGCCCTCCTCACTCTGCCAACAAGCAAGACCCGCCCGGGGTGCTGTTCTCCAGCGGGGACCCCGGGCCCCGCGGGCGCGTCCAGGCTGCAGCACCCACTGGGGAGAAGCTCCCCACCTGGCACGGACCGGCTTCCAGGTGACATTCCCAGAAGCAGCTTCACAGCCGAATGAACCACTCCAGAGGCCCCCCACCTCACAGTCAGCCCCCTGCCCCAGCCGCCCTCGAGCACCATCCACGGAGGAACGGAGTCAGCCGGCCCAACGCCGCCGCTCAGTCCTTACGCGGCCGCTGCTGCTCCTGTGGCTGCCACTCTGGCGGTCACACGGGCCCCTGGCCCGGCCCTCCTGCAACTGCCACACCAAGAAGTGGGGTCGGGGGGGGGGGGGCGCCTCTGCTACCGAGGCTGAGGGCCTCATCCTGTGAGAATAAACCGTTCCTTGCTCCCCCCAAAATAAAACATAATGGAGCTCCTCAAATTTGAGAAGAACACCACCAAGAACTCATTGAGGAATGTGCCAAAAGAAAGAAAAAGAGAAAAAGACACCAGACAGCTCAGAAAAGAGGTAAATATGACTCAAATAGAAAAAAGGATGAACTACCTCGCCAATGATAAAATGACTTCAAAATAAGACAATAATAAGATGCCATTTTTCAACAACCTAACTGGTAAAAATCTGAAAGTCTCACAACATACTCTATTTTGGGTGCTGGCAAGAAAAGGAGAATTTGGCGGTATTTGGTAAAATCAAATCGACATGTCCCTTCTGCCAGAGCAGTCCCACTTCTGTGAATCTATCCACAGAGAAGCTGGCAAAAACGTGAACTGCTTCATGCAAAGTTATTCACTGTAGCACAAGTCAGGGAACGCTCCAGCAAAGGGCACAGGCTGAATCAACCCTGTACTTGCACATTCTGCAATAAAGGAGGGAGGGAGCTCTTCACACGGCGACGGCGACGACAGGCGCAGTCAGGTGGAGACACAAACGCGTAACTGCACCTGACCACACCTACAGAAGGAAACCTTCCTTGAGCGGATAACCCGAAATGTAATAAAGACGGAAGCAAAGCTTTTCTAAACACAACTGATTCCACAGTTTCAACTTTGGAACCATGTGATAATTTTAAATCATAAAAATTAAATTTTAACACAAAGTAATCACTAAAAATTTAAACCAAACTGAAATTAATTGTCTAACGATATATCAGGTTGGTTACATCACCACACATAAAAATACCATTTTCAAGTGACGTTTTGACTTTATATTCCTAGCAGAGTCTAAGGACAAATATCTTACAAAGAAATATTAATTTTATTATTAGCAGTAATATTGGCATTATGTATAATATAGTTAACTATATGACACTAAAGCAAACAAGTAATTATGTCAATACAGTTATAAAACAAGATTTTCAACGTAAGAGAAAGAAGATTAAAATTTGTTTTTAAATCACAGGCGCCTTGATTTCGGCTCTGGTCATAATCTCACAGTACGTGAGATCGAGCCCCGCGTTAGTGCAGAGCCTGCTTGGGATTCCCTCTTTCCCTCCAAATAAATAAATGAACACTTGAAAATAATTTTTTTAAAGCGAAGAAATTAAGTAAAAACCCTATCAGGCCAAATATGAATTGGAAATGTGAGAAAAAATTCATAGATATTTTTTCCCACAAAGAATAAGTATCTCCTAGCTCTTTCCACTACAAAGGCCATGAAGCAAAAGACAAGTGGTAAAAAGGAAGCATTTCTAGCACTTAGACTGTGATCTCTAAATATTACTCTCCACTAAAAGGGGTCAGGGCTCCTTGGAGGAATGGCTGAACCTACATACCAGTCCGAAACTGACAAGAACAGTTTGGGACATCTTGTTTCGCCAGAAAAAGGAAGTTCTCAAAAATGAACTGGCTCATTCAAAAAAACCCTCAAGCCAACCAAAAGGTACGCCTGCCAAGTCTGGGGAAAACTGAGCACCAGCAAGAATAATGACGTCGACGGACTGGAACACACACACAAGTCCTCACACGTGCACCCCGGTGTTTGAGGAGCACCAGACAAGAGCCAAAGGACGGAAAGAGCCCACATGTCCAGTGACGGACGAATGGGTAAAGATGTGGTGTGTATACGACGGAGCATTAGCCACGAGACAGAACGAAATCTTGCATCCGCAACAACGTGGATGCAGCCACAGCGTATGATGCTAAGTGAAATAAGTCAGAGAAAGACAGATATCATATGATTCCACTTACATGCTGAATTGAAGAAACAAAACAGATGAACAAAGGAAAAAAGAGAGAGAGAGAAAAAAACCAACAATCAAACTCTTAACTACAGGGAACACAGTGCCGGAAACACAGAGGAAAGGTGGGTGGAGGGACGGGGAAAATAAGTGATGGGGACTAAAGAGTATACTTATCCAGGCGCCTCGCGGCACCTGGGCGGCTCAGTCGGTGGAGCACACGACTGTGGGTCTCAAGGTTGTGAGTTTAAGCCCCAAATTGGTGTTGAGATTACATTAAAGAAAAAAAAAGTAAAATCTTTAAAAAATATATATATACTTAAGATAAACATTGGGGGGCATCTGAGTGGCTCAGTTGGTTAAGCGTCTGACTTCACCTAAGGTCACGATCTCGCGGTCCGTGAGTTCGAGCCCCACATGGGTCTCTGGGCTGACAGCTCGGAGCCTGGAGCCTGCTTCAGACTCTCTCTCTCTCTGACTCTCTCTCTCTCTCTCTCTTCCTCCCCCACTCATGCTCTGTGCCTCTCGAAAAAAAAAAATTAAACAAAAAACATAAGCATTGAGTGATGCATGGAACTGCTGAATCACTGTATTGTGCACCTGAAACTAACAGAACACTGTATGTTAACTATACTGGAATCAACATAAAAAGCTTATTAAAAAAAATGAAAAAAATCCTCACATTCATAATGAAAGTAAAGAAAAACAAGAAAGCCAAAAACAAAATCAAAATCACTCTCACCACTGCATGTAACTAGGGTACCAACTTCTTAGCCTGAAAATAAGCAACTAGAGTAAAAGAACTCACAAACTGTCCTGCTTTCCTTAACTCAGATACAGAAAATTTGTTCCTCTTCGTTAAAGAAAACTTTCAGCCAATCGACGTGACAGAAATGATGGAATCAGAAAGCCAGTATTCTGTAACCACTGCTTGATTAAGCCAAGACCTACAACGATGAAACCAGCAGGTGCAGGCTGGTAGGAAATTCAGGCTTCCCAGCTTCACCTCCTGCTGGGCACCCAGTGTGATGCCAGATCCACAAACAGCACCAGTTGCCAAGCATTCTTATCCAATAGTGGGACCTGAAGCCCATCAGGGCTTTCACGCTACGGAAAGAAATCAAATACCGCTGCAATCCCTGGAAACAAAAAGGCAAGTCCAGAATGGAGATATTCTAAAGGGAAATTAAGCCAGTTTTTTTCCAGCAGGTCTGTGACACGACACAAGAGGCAGGTTGGAGAGGGGTGAGGATGCTCTGGATTAAGAGACATAAGGCAACTAGACAACGTGTGGACCTTGTCTGGATGCTGATTCGGATAAATTAACTGTAAAAACACATTTTTCAGAGAGACAGGAAATGTGAATATGGGCTAGATATTACAAAACAGGAAGGAATTATGGTTAACTTCGCAGACAGGATCACTGCATCATGGCTAGGTTTTCTGAGGTGCACACTGAGGCAGAGGAAAAATAACATGCCACCTTTCTGGATTTTCTCTAAAATAGTTCAAGCTAAAACAACAACAAAAACTAATGAATTGAGAACAACAAATGTTGAAAATTCTTAAGTCTGGGGGAGGAATATAAATGAGTCTCATCTATTAGACTTTCTTACTAAAAATGTTTAATATAAAAATAAATTACAATTACATATTATTAACTATAAAATAAACCTATTTTCATAAAAATACAGAGGCTCTAGAAAAAACTCAAGGAAGCTGATTCCATAAATAGATAATGAATGAACATCAGAGGCCAAGCATCTGTTGCTTACACTGAGCAAGCAGCAAGTGTGCGGAGGAAAGAGACAAAGCGAGGCAGGGCCTTGGAGATGGCCAGATATTAGTTAAAGCTCCAGTATTTTCACTTAAAGCTCATGTGGCTCTGTGCAAGATGCCGGAGTTCTCTCGCTTCCTGTCTGCAAAACGGAGAGGCTCCTCTCCTCCACAGGGTTTTGTGGTTACTGCACATCGATGATATATAAAAGCACCTGCCGTAAGTAAGGACTGGGCAATACAGGTCACTCACTCCCCATGTACACATTCTCAAGTGCTCCTATCAAATGAGAATTAGTTTGCAAGGTACACAGTCCCATCTCTAGCAGAAAACAAAAACAGATAAACAAACAAAAAAAGCAAAAAACTGAGCACATATTTCCAAAAAGTATTGGAAAAATGCAAAATATCAAGCTTTATACAAAAAAAAAAAAAAAATCACACTTTACAACATTTATAATTGTTTTGGAAATTCAATATCCAAAAGTTCAAATCATTTCCAACCATCTGACTGCAACCAAATCAACATACGTGAAATTTTGTAACGTCTTCTTATTCAAAGAAAATAACCATGTTCTTGAACTCTGCCTGGATATTATCCTCTCAAAAAAGAAAATCCAACAATATAAAATAAGAAAACTTGTTTTAATATCCTGCTTCCTAAATCTGTACGGAGATCCTTTTTTTTAAGTAGGTGAAATGTGAAAAAGGAATTTCTGAGTTTGAACTAGGGTAACGCACCATGCAAACTGTATGCCCAAATTGGTAGACTATCATTTACGGTACTTATGGTAATTTTCTCACCAAAGCAAAATAAATACTCTGGTGACTGATTCAAAGAAGCTTCCTATAATCAAAATGCTTCCATCTGTATCTTTTCACTACAGCAGCAAGGTAGAATAAAAATTGAATTCACATTATTCAACCTATTTGATTAAAAAAACAAGCTTCGTGCAACTTACTGTATTAGCAAACACACGTGCAATACAATTTTAAAACACAGGCTGTTAGTTTGAGTCCTCTGTACCTTAAAACCTTTCACGTATTACACAAGACATTTCAGAGGGGATGGGACAGAGGTGAAAAGAACAAATTAGAAACAAAATAACTTCTGGATAGACGGAGCAACAGTAGGGACATGAATTATTACCGTCCTATAGCTGGGATTTTATAAACAAAATACTTCCTTTGATGCACATACCTGGCATTCTCTCCCTTGGAATCATGAACATCTTGAACCGCGTATCTGGTGCCAACCAGCACCTCCTGACTTTACTTCCTGTTTCGCTCTTTGAATTACCAAATGACCCCAGCAGACTGGAATGTCACTTAGTACCAGGCCAGAGAAAAACAAAAAGGTAAGGTACATAAATCAGCCCAGGGACTTTGAAAAGCACTCCTGTTTTTGAGGAGGATTTTTAGCAGCACTAATTTACAAAAGGAGCATAGAACCTCTAGTAGGGACAAAGTCACATGTAACAGTTCACAGTTCAATGAGAAGTTTTCTTAACATAACTACAAAAGAGAATTATCATAAAGAGAAGCAATCACTGAAGAGATTCTCATTTAACATTACTGGTGGGGCGCCCGGGGGGCTCAGCCAGTTAAGCGTCCGACTTCAGCTCAGGTCACGATCTCAGGTCACGATCTCACGGTCTTTGAGTTTGAGCCCCGTGTGCTGACAGCTTCGAGCCTGGAACCTGCTTCAGATTCTGTGTCTCCCTCTCTCTCTGCCCCTCCCCCACTCATGCTCTGTCTCTCTGTCTCAAAAATAAATAAAACGTTAAAAAAAATTTTTAATTAAAAAAAAATTACTGAACTATTCCGCTTGCTAGAACACTTTCACCTCTTATTCTAGACTCGTCCGGCCACACTGTTTAACATACACCCCAGGCTAACACACACATACATACAGGGATTATAAAAAGGACATTCTGGAATAAATTCCTGAGGTAATTAATGGAATGTCATAAGCATGAACTCAAAAACAAAAGATAAAAAAAAAAAAAATACGGTGTTAGGTTCCATGAAATAAAAACCTAAAAATCACTGACTGTGTTTCTATGAAGTTACACTTTTCACAAAATCTCAAGAAGAATCTTAAGAAGATTTTTGAAGACGATGCTACTGTGTCCAGATGTCACTGCACCCACGGTAAGAAACAGCGACAAATAAGAAATTTTTTTGCAATTTAAGACATGCAACGCAGAGTGAACCTAAAACATACAGTATCAAACCTAAGCGCGTCATCGGAAACCTCTCTCCTACAAATAACACCAACTGATACAAAGATTAGCAGGCGGATCTAAATTTCTGTCCTGAGATGAACAAGGAGGATGTTCCGCTACAGCAAACAAAAAAGGGGAAAAAAACAAAACTCAAGTAGTAACGATGATAATACAGTACGAACGTAAAGAGCATTTAACATCTCTAGGTATTCATCCTAAGACTTTTCATTCGTCCTGAATGGAAGTGCAGACCTTGGCCCAAACACGGGGCCAACGGCTCTTCACGCCCTGGCGACCTCGATTCTATGAGGCCGGCACTATTACCTTCCTGTCTTGCAAATGAGGACCTGAGTCCTAGACCAAGTCGCCTGACCATGATGGCAGCTAACACTAGTGGCGGGGATTTCTACTTAGGCAATTTTGAAACAAGAGCCCGTACCTGTTTAACCAGGAAGCAACACTGCCTCTTACCCTATTGTATAAAAATTAGCCTGTGCAGTTCCCAGTTCTAGCAATATGGGAGACTAAACATTCAGGAACCGTGACATTATACGATGAATAATGCAAAACACGCTTCCTCTTAAATAGACTGCCGAGTTTATAAAAAAGAAAAATCCAAGCAGGCAGGCCAGAAAAGCAGGTGTAGGGGGGGTGAACTCCTGAATGACCCAGTGGGGGGCACCAGCCACCTGCAGGAAGGAGGAGGTGTGCTACCACACCCCAAAGAGATTCCAGCGGACTAAATCTCTAAACGTAAAAAGGCAAACTGCAAAATTTTCAGAATAAAACATGGGATGGATATAGGCATCAAACAAGAAAAAGTATAAAACTTAAAAAAAGATAACCCAACTACATTTCAAAAATTTGTATATCTATGTGCAGAAGACACTGTAAAATATGAGAAATCATAAACGTATTTCTAAAATATATAAATTATGAAAAATTAGGATTCAAATTTTTCAAAGAATTTCTGTAAGTCAACATGAAAAAGACAAATAGCTCACTGGAAAAAAAAAATAAAATATATGAAGAGGCAATTCAAAGAGAAAATCAGAATGACCATAAACATAAGAAAACACACCCGTTCACTGAAATCAGCCTACTATAAGCAATAATTATTTCATATATTCCAGGTTGTAAAAAAAAAAAAAAAAAAATCTGAATATACTGCGAATGTAGGAAATTCTAAAGTTTGGAATGTAAATTGATATAACCATCTCATAGATCAATTTGCCAGGCCTGGTAAATTAGAATTTCTGCACGGCCTATGACCAAGAAATGAGTAGGCATCCATGCTAAAAATGTTCACTAGCGCAGAAGGAAACATGGACAAGGGTGTTTATTAAATCTACATTTATAACAACAGAAAAATATAAATAACCTGATCATCTCTAGGCAGGAGTAGAGATAAGTAAACCATGGCTCATATGGACAGTGGAATACTACAGAACAGTTCACATAAATGAATTATCATCCACAGCTTCAAGTTAGTAGTCACCTCTGGAAAGGCAGAAAGTAAGAAGGAAAGGCAGAGAAGCCCTTTGGCTGTGTCTCTAACGATTAGGTCCTTAAAATGTCTGAGCCTCAATTCAACTGAAAGAAAAATGACAGAACGTCCCTGCTGATCTGGGAATTAAATGAAATAACAGACTGGCTGGCTGTAGCACCAAGGTCACTGTGAGGCGAGTATACGTCCCCAACTCAAGGAGGCACTCGGAAAACTTGCTGCCCAGGGAGAAGCCCGTGTTTCCCAAGGTGCTGTTCCCACAATAAAAGAGCTGTCCCCAGAGGCAGCCGTAGTGGAACCACGGGTCTACTTGGAACCAGTCGGAGTTCTTTAGGTCAAAGGTTCTCCACATTTTTCCAGTAATAAATCTCAAGGAATGGAAGGAAGGGGAAGGGAGACAATTGTCCACAAGGGAGGAAAAAACAAAAATCAACACCACGGTTCAGAATTTCCAAAGCTGGGACACGAATCGGTTCAAAGATAAAGCTCATTTCATAGTCAGGCTTTTGAACTGCATCTAAAATGTAAAAACTACCCATTTAATAAATAAATAAATGTAGACATTCAGTAATGTGGGAATAACAACTTAGAGTAAATTTTTTTTAAAGAAACGAAAACTTGAAGACTCAGAAGAAATTGAGCCTATGAGATAGAACATTCTTATTTCCAGTTAAGTTATCGTTGTCATCATCATCCCCTTCTCCTCTTCTGAATTCCAGGCAAGGGGGAAAGAATGAGGAGCAAACTAAAGTAGTCCCTGTCGTCAGGAAGTCAGAATCCAGAGGGAGCGAACACACGGTAATATTAGCCAGAAGGCGGCACATAAGAACCACACAGGGCACAGGGACCCCAAGCCCCTGGGGGATGTAACGAAGAGGGGACACTTGATCAAGCCCCGACCCTAGGCAAAGAGCACTCCCGGGAGAGGGAACAAGCACAGACCCTCCAAGACAGCAGCCCAGCTGGCATGTCTAAGAAATAACAAGACCACAATGGCTAGGGCAGAATGAGAAGGGGGAAACGGCATCATACTGGGCTCTGTTGGTCAAGGTACACTTCGAGTAATGCAAAAGCCACTTGAGAGTCTGAGCAGAAAAGTTACATTACTTAAGGTTTAGAAGTGTATCTCCGTATAGGAAAACAGACTGCAAGAGGGCAAAGGCAGATAGGGAAAAGAAGAAGAAAACAGAGTAGGTAAAAGGGCACTGGAAGAGTCTAGAGAGAGGAGGACAGCTTGGGGCTGGCTGGGCCAGCAGCGACAAGGAGAGGCTTCAAGAAGCGGTTAGATTATGAAAATGTTCCGAAAGGAGAGCTGCCAGAATTTGCGGACAGATTCAATATGAGGTCTGAGAGAAAGAACGGAATCAAGAATGACTGCCAGGTCGTGGGCATAACAACAGATAAATGGACTTGCTGGATGCTTACAAAGCTGGGGAAGGCTCTAAGAGCAGATGTGAGTGGGCCAGCGGGGAATCCGAGTTCAGTTTGGGGCATGGTTAAGTTCAGGGCGATGCCTAACCCTAGGGATATGAGCGTGGGCCATTCAGCACTCAAAATCCTGAGAAGGGAAAATTTCACCGAGCAAGCTAAGTGTGGAGAAGAGAGGAGGCACCTGGGTCAAACCCTGGCGTCTCCATCACTCAGCAAAGCGAAGCAGGCCAGACCTGGGGGCCGAGCGAAGGAAAGAGCTCACGGACGACGTGTCGGTGTCACAGCGGCTTATGCAACCATGACTCGGCTTGGCAGCGTGAAGGCCAGTGGTGACCCGGCCAGGAGGGGGTAAGCTGACAGCAGAGTACGTATCTGTCCCTCACTGTTTCCCAAGAGCCCAAGTGCTTGACGACGTTCCCTGGTGTTAATGACTCATTCTTCAACCTTGGGAGTAAAATGGCTCTCTCACACTCATTACCGAATTCCTAGCGTAAATTCATCACGTCCTTGGCTTTATGTAGATTGCCCCACAGCAAGTGCGTCCTCCCAGATCAGTAGGGAGGAGAGGTCAGAAACTGCTACGACACCACCTCGGCAACCTGGAACCCCAGAGGTGCAGGGGTTTGGGGAAAACCATTTGGACATCTGAGCACAGAATGGACTGGAAGCAAAAAGATCAATCAAAAGGTTATGGTGGGGGGGCTGATATTTTCGTTCAGACGTGCCTGAGAGAACGCTGGAGCTGTTGGACAAACCTGAGCTCCAAGCCAGCTTCCCAAGCGCGCTGACTGCTACCGGATTCCCCAGAATTCCGTTGATTTCCCTTTCGGCTCCTGTGCTGCTATTCATGAGCTATTCCATTTCCCCAGTTCCTAAGATTGGCCAGCAAAATCAAACACAGTTTTTACTTTGTTTTTTAGACTTATTTATAGATAATGGTAGATGTGCAACGTTTGTGTGTGTGAAAACATTCCCAAAGATGACCAAAGCGGAGGACTGAAAACCAGCCTGAGTCAGCACTTCCGGAGGAATTTTCACTGACTGCCAGCCTAAAACTCGAAAGCAACGCTAGACTTTGGCACAGGCAAGCCATCCCCTTGACTGCCTGGTCTAGAAAACCCACACTCCAGATCCTGTGATGACAGCCATCACACATCAACACAGTGAGAGGAGACCGAGCATGTACAATCCCCTCCTGGAAAAGGGAAAGGAGAAGAGAACGTGTGGGAAGCAGCTACCAGGAAATCAGCCCTCCATTAATTCCCTCCTGCAGAGGATCCTGTGACCCAGGAACACCAGCCAAAGTGTTTAGTGTGGAAATGAGCGTGCACAGCTCGAAGTCGATAAAACGCAGCTAGTCAGTATCACTTTGCCCCCTTGGTCTCAAAATGGTGCCATACTTAAATACGGGCCTTTTTGACTTGAAAACGTTAAAAGTAGAGGACGGGCTCCAATATTAAAATACTTACACTGCCAAGAGACATGAGGAAAACGGAGTCAACGGAGGGAGATCAGAAAAGAACAGAAATAGACTATCACCATCACAAAGCAGAAGACGAAGCCTTTTTGTGGCCCTACAATGGCCAACGGATTCTGGCAATTAGGAAATCAGGGCTATCTCAAGAAAAGCAGTTCAGTAGGGCATTCAGGCTGCAAACCCAGAATGGCAGGGCTGGACTGAGCCGGGAGGGAGGCGTCAGGTCGCAGAGGAGAAGGCTCAGCAGCTAGTGCTCTCTCTGGGGCCCTTCTCCCCCTCCGGGGGCCACACTTCTCTGGGGTAGCAGCCTTCCGGGAACACTCTTCCCTGCGCTTCACCACCTCCCTCCGCCACCGCCGCTCTCCATTTAACACGACCATCTTCAACAGTATCATCTCTTGCCGGGGCTCCCTCCATCCCACCCACCACCACCGGTGCCCTCATCCCCTGCGGCCACAGCTCTTTAGGGGTCCAGGCAGGAAACTTCTACCTGGAAACTCACAAGTACCTCAAATTCAAACGCTCTCAAAGACAACTTCTTCTTTCCCGCCCAGATCTAATCTACCACATGTAATTTTTTTTTTTTTTTTTTTTTTTTTTTAAATTCTGGTTAAGGGTACCGCCACCCGTGTAGGTAGCCAAGTTCGGACCTGGGATTAGCCTGGACTTTCTTTTCGCTCAATCTCCTCATCACCCTCCAAATCCCGGCACTTCTCCCTGCACTCTCATTCCCTCCTTCCATGTGAGCTGTGCAGCCTTAGTTCGGGCTTTATCTCGCAAAAAACAAGGGCCGGATAACCTGCAGGTCTCCTGCCTCCAAGCCTGCCCTCCCTACACTCCACAGACTGCTACCAGGGAGGTCTTGCCGAACGGCAGACTTCATCATACTGTTTCATGGGGAACCTTCCTAACTTGGCTAACAAGGCATGTAAGAAAGTGGCCTCCAGACACACAAGGACACACACACAAACACGCACAATAGTCCAGTCACCAGTCACCACGTTATGCCGGGAAAACAAACGAACACGCCATGTCGGCGGCTTACGGCAACAAAGTTTCACTTCTCCGGCATAACGTATCCGTGTGTGGGTGGCCGGGCTGTTGCAGTAGTCTTCATTCCGGTACCAAAGTTCAAAGAATTAGCCCCAGCCTGGGACGTGGGACTTAAAGCGTGGGCTCAGAGTGGCTTGTGTCGCTAGCCAAAGCCAGCCGCGTGGTCAAGCCGAGGCCGAGAACACCAGCATGACCTGGAAGCCTCCTTCAGGACAGAGCAGTGAGTGCGGAGGAACAAGGCGATCTGCAGGTCACAGGCGTGCTTAGACGCGCAAGGCACGCGTGCGAATTCAACCAGAATGAGTGGTTTTTTCAGACTGAATTATTTTAAAATAAGTGTGCTACCTTTTTTCTCCGTCTAGTCCCTACAAATTCTTCCGAATTCAGAATAAGCATTTCCTAAAATGGGTTCAGTTAAACTCTGCTGATGAGGAATCTAGGAAAGCAGTTACTCTGGCCTTACAGACCAGAGCTCGCTACTCTCTGTTGGTTGTGCACTCTCCTCGCCCCTGCAGAAAAGGTTCTCCTGACAAGTAAGCCTCTTGCGCTTACAATAGGTACCAGATGATACATATTTGCTGAATGAATAATGCTCTCCCCCTTACCCACATGGAAAATCCCAGGAAAGTCTTTATCATCTAAAGGCTCATCTCGACGGTCTGTAAGGATGTCCCTGGTCCCACCATCCAAACAGAGCACCTACCCTGTTACTGCCATTGTTTTTTTCAAGCCATCTTCCATACAAGAACAGGAGCTATCTGAGAAAAGAACCGTGCGTCCACGAAGTTCTACGTGCTCGGCACTTACGGTGACTGGCCCACAGAAGGTAACTCCTACATGAGTGACCTTGGAAACAGAGGCAGAGAGGAACACGTTTACTGAGTGGAAAAGCCAGGATTCAATCTCGGGCCCAGACTGTTGGCTCTGCTATGGCACCACAACTCCTTAGACGTCAGACCACTTCATCATCTCACATCTGTAGGTCCAGTCTCTGCCCAGGCCAAAACCCAGCAGGCCCTCCATAACTATTGATCTGAGTAAGTGCCGTATTAGCCTAAGATAAATCCAAAAGAAATGTCTAAATGTCCATCACAAGGCTAAGCCACACGAAAAAGACAAATGAAAACAGGGGCACCTGGGTGGCTCAGCTGGTTGGTTAGGCCTCAGACTCTTGATTTTGGTTCAGGTCATGATCCCAGGGTTGTGGGATCAAGCCCAGCGTCGGACTCCTCTGCTTAGGACTCTCTCCCTCCGTCCCTCCCTCTCTCTCTCTCTCTCTGTCTCTCTCTCTCTCTCTCCCTTCCTCCCTCCCTTCCTTCCTCTGCCCCTCTTAAAAAAAAAAAAAGCAAAGTCAAAAACCAAAAACACACCACAAAAGCAATTTTTCATGTCATTTGGCCAGTGATATAGCTGTATAACTATTTCCAAAATTTTTGCTCAGTCAGAAGTTCATAGAAGCAAACAATTTTGTTACTATTTAATGTAAAATGTGCAATGGTTCTCAGCAATCAAGCTAGTGATAGCAATTACATGCATTTATAATTATGTACTAAAGATAAAATGTCTAACAATGTCATTACACTAATAAAATGTAAACATTCCTGGGGCGCCTGGGTGGCTCAGTCAATTAAGTGTCCAACTCTTGATTTTGGCGCAGGTCATGATCTCACGGTTCGTGGATTCAGGCCCCTGTCAGGCTCTGCACTGACAACACAGAGCCTGCTTGGGATTCTCTCTCTCCCGCCCCCTCTGACCCTCCCCTGCACATGCCACACAGGTGCCCTTTGTCCCCCTCTCAAAATAACTAAATAAACTTCAAAAAATAAAATAAAATGAAAACATCTCTGAAGCACTTGAAACCTGTTCAGAAGCCGCGCAAACCAAAACAAGTGGCATTTGGTGGTTTCGTTGCCACTTGATTATAAAACTAACAACTTTGTTCAGTTAAATTACATTTATGCTGGAACACAAGACAGGGAAAACCCGAAGGGGCAAGCGTCTAATCCTCCTACAACACTTGTCTAGAGACAACGCCTAGTTTGCTGTCACAAAATTACATGCTAACATGTGTCAATTACACATACATGTATAATGTATGTGCGTAAATTATATAACTTACAATCAGTTATTCAGAATCCTTGAGTCATAAAAGCATACTTCACTTTCCACCCGAACTTCCTCCACGTGAGAAAACACAGGCTTGTGACCAGAGAAGTGAGTCTGTCTGTGTACGAAGGCCGCTGCATCGTCCCTACTGCACCTGCTACTGTACCTGAAACTCCCCCTTCTGGTATGAGAATGGCAAATACTTGCTCAGTAGATGTTAGTTAGAACGGTTAGAACCATCAAGGAATGATCCCTAGAAAACCACTGAAATTCAAACATTACCTGGGGGAAAACTACTAGTTAATACGTAAACAAAACTTTATGAAATTAGATTCACTGAGCCCCAACAGTGACGACCACAGACAAGGTTCCTTTGTGGCTTTACCCTGAAGCCCGACCAGGAAAGGGCTGAGGCAACACCAAGGCAAACCCGAGGAACACGGCACCGAGAGGAAAGCGCATCGAGAGAGAAAGGGACGAAGAGCAAACTCAAAACCACAGCCCTGTGGTCAGAAAACGGTCTGAACACAGCAGTGCCAGAACCCTGGGGAGGCCTTGCCTTTATTTCTCTCTGGCTTAGGAGAGCCGTCAGCGAAGCCATCAAAACTCCCTCACACCCTTCACTCACACTCAGACTGCTGGCTGCCTGGCAAGACCCAAGGTTCGTCTCCCAGTCAAACACGTCTTGTGCCACGCTGGCTACCGTCTCGAAGACAAAGTGACAGAGCTGTAGAAAGTCAATACACTCAAGTATGCAATATATAAAAACACATATATAAATGCACATAACGCATAACAAATAAAAGAGAAAGGGGTTCCTTATACCACACTTGTGCTTTTTTCTGAAAAGCCAAACTCTGATTTATCCTATTTTTATTATTTTCTTTAATATTTGATTTTTAGGTAATCTCTACACTCAATGTGGGGCTCAAACGCACAACCCCAAGATCAAGAGCCACAAGCTCTTCCGAATGAGCCAGCCAGGCGCCCCTCAATTATCCTATTGATAAATTATTTTCCTATAAAACTCCCAAACACTGCTTTCATTGCAGTAATGTTAAATTTTTGATTTCTACAAACACAGTACTTAGGAGAGGGTTCAAAATACCAGGGTTCAAAGCACTGCTCCTCGGCTCCCTAGCTGCATACCCTTGAGCAAGTGATCTCATCTCCCTGTGCCTTGGTCTCTTCATCCAAAAACAAGAACAGGAAAAGCACCTACCTCACAGGATTGCTCTAAGAACTGAAGATAATACATACAAAGCATTTATTAGTAAACATATTTTTTTAATAAAATACACAAGAAGTCTTATTTGCTGAACAATTGAATTTATAACCAATTCCTCTGTAGATCCACTAAGCATTTTGAGAGAGAGAGAAAGAGAGAGAGGGAAAGGGAGAGAGAGAGAGAGAGAGAGAGAGAGAGAGAGAGACAGGGAGAGAGAGAAAGAGAGAGAGAATCCCAAACAGGCTCTGCCATCAGTGCAGAGTCTGACATGGGGCTCGATCCCATGAACCGTGAGATCATGACCTGAGCAGACAGCAACAGTTGGATGCTTAACCAATCGAGCGCCCCAGTCACCCCTATAAAATGTTAAGTATTAACAGTTATCAGAATAACCTAGGTAGCTTTCAAAAACTGTATTCCTGACAGCCAAATGGCTGGTTAAGAAATATGATTCAGTACTAAAAATGCAAATAATTAATAAACACAGATAAACAAACATACACGCACACTTCAAGCATTTTCCAAATATTCTAAAACACGCATACCACTCTCATAAAAAAACAAGTATTTTTAAACACATAATCTTACTACAGTGAAGTAAATGCATAAACTACTTCTAAAACTATGTTTTCAAGAATATACTTCAAAAATAAACCACAAAAAAAATCACGAATGTTTTCTAACGCTTTCCCAGATTGGCTGGTCTTAATTTTACTGTCCTTGATATTCCCAAGATAACAATTTTCTGAAGGTAATAAGAAAATAATTTTTAAAAACTGAAATCAGCAAATTTAGTACAAAAACACATTAACTATACCAAGAACTCAACAAGGCCACCTTTGCCAAACTTGAATTAAAAACACATTTTTAAATAGTTGAAGTCCTAAACGTTAACTGTAAAAACACTGTCCATGGTACCCCTGGCAAGCTCCACATCTTGAATAAGCAGAAGCTTAGTTGATCGACAAAGGAATTATTTACAAATTCACTTATTCAGCAAATAGGATTTCTTATCTGTATTTTATTACCCTGATAAATTAAAACAATATGTATACTAATAAATACATTTCATTAAGTGGTCAAAAATAATTATAATCAAAATAATTTAGTCATGCTTTTTATAAAAAGGAAATGGTCACCAAAAAATCAAAGTGAATTTACACCTAGCAGTATGTTAATAACACAATATATCTGTTGCAAAACGAGTTGCCACCGAGTAAATAAATTAATCTTCAGTGTTGGTAATCTTAAACATAAATTCAATATTCTAATATTGTTTTTACCACACGCATTTTTTAAAAGTCATATACTTACATATTACTTTGAAGTCTGAAAATTCCGTATTGTGCGTGGCAGGTTTTGGAATATGATTACTATCTCTCTGTGCTTGTACGCTTATCTGTATCTCAGGAAATACACTAAAACTAAGGGAAAACAGTAGTAAAGAAACATCCTTACCGAGTCAGTGGTTGGCATGATTCAGACTTTGAATGTGGGAAGGAGAGAAAGAAAGGACACACAAGTGCCAGAAGACATAAGCCCACACTGAGCAACCCATCCGCCCACCCTAAAACTTGGAAGACGTTAGCCCGCGCCGTTCTCTGAACCGGGAACTGACCTGTGGGTGGGAGTGGCCTGTAGCTCAGTCATGCGATGGTATTTTCAATAACAAAAACATAAATTCTGGCATCTTATTACTGACAAGTAAAACTTAAAATAGGTACTCACATAGAAAACAATCAGATATATAAGAACTGCAAAAAAAAAATACATGTGGAAATCCACCCTTCCATCATACTGAGCGACATTCACATTTTAAATGAGACGTATGTTAATTTTAGAGCCATAGTTGGAAAATACCATGAATGTTTACCGTGAAGGCTTTAACATCTACCTTCAAATACAAACCAAAATCCCTAAGACTAAGTATTGTAGGGCAGAGCTCACAAACCACAGTCTAGGAGTCCCCGGGCTTCCCTCAGATCCCTTCCAGTCAACCACAGAGTCAAAACGTGTTCACATGAATCCCGTATTTAGCATCAGCCGCCGTCATTGTGTCGGCACCTGCGCTAATGCTCAAAGCAATGACGGGTCAGACTGATGGCCCCTTAGCACAAATCAAGGCAGCAGCATCGAACTGTACTAAGTCAATGAATTTATCATGGCTATGAATTCACACTTCAAAAATGGGGGTGCGGTTTCACTGACGAGTGTCTTTGATAAAACAGAAAAAAATGACTACTTTTATGAACATCTGACTCCCGAGCACACGTTGGTTCAATAACCTGTGCCCCACGCCAGGAAAAACTCTCCGTGGGCCACACCCCAAGTGTCATGGAGCTCTCAAGAAAGAGCACCTGGGACCTTTCCAAGTCGTGAGCAGACCGAGCCCATTTTTCCACGGGCTCACGCTTTCACGTGCAACGGTGACCGACGAGCCGCATCTACAGGGGCCTGCGCGTCTGGCAAGCACTTCCTCACACGTGGATGAGCAGGCCTGGCCCTCCAAGGGCTGCCAACTATAAAATCTGAGCTTTGGTAGGAAGTTGACTTTTTTCTGATCCACCGTAGTATTAACAAATGTGATATTTTGATACTGTTTAAAGAAACGTGTCAACACTCAGAAAATCCACCTAAGTCAGTGAACCAGTATTTCCTAAACGGTCAATGCGCGACAACAAAACCATGCGTGGGTAAAAGATACATTCAAAGAACAAGACAGACAAACTCTAATGTAACAGAACATAAAAAATATTTTTAAAGGATCTTGAAAAGAAGAATGAGCAGCAGAAATTGAAATACTTAGGCTCAAACCAAAAACCTTCATATAACTGATTCTCTTATCACCCATGTCTCTTAAAAACAATCACCCCAAAAGTCACCCCAAGTTTTTGCCAATACAAAAATTCATTAAAGTGAAAATGTAATGTAGCCTAAAAACTCATTAGAAAGCTCACGTAAAATCACGGTACTGGTTACAAGCACTGGTCTAGAAGTCGGCTGCACTCAGAAAGTCATCAGATAATACATAAAAATAACATGTTTGAAAGACATCTTCCCCATGCACAGGCTTTATACCAAACACGTACACAGAAGTCACACGGTTTAAGAATACAATGGTTTTTAAATATTTGACTGTATCCGACAGTATTTGCATTTTTGCTCCCTCCTCGTTTTCTCAACATATGGAACCAGATTCAAAGCAACGGGAAAAATGGACAATCTGAAGTCTCAGCACCAAAACCGTGACTGATAACAGGGCACAAAAAGAAATTATAAGACAAATTTTATTGGTTCTCTCATAAAAATCAGGAAATGAAAAGAATAGTAAGTAGGTCACCATGGAAAGTACCACTCATAGCAAACAAGAGTAAAGAGAAAGTACATTCTTACAAGGAACAACAGTTTACATTTGGAAAAAGCAAAAATCTAATCTTCTATTAGCAAAACATGTACGGAATCAAGCAACGGAGAACAATAAGCTACAATTCTGAACATAACAAGCTAGCTGGGCTGCTCCGAACCAATAAACACCCAAACAAGACTAACGAATGAGCATTTTTTCACGGGTCTTCGTTTTAGGAGTCAAACCGTCTTTTACTACATAAACAGTAAGACTCTCAGATGAAATTTTAGAAAGCAAGACAAGACTTCTACCCGTCATGCCCTTGTCAGCACGGATGGTGAGAAGCTACACTCAGCAGCGCTCTGCCCCCTGGCGGTGTGCTTCTGGCTCCCAAAATGGAGGATGGCTTCAAAAACACAAAGAAAGGGGCGCCTGGGTGGCTCAGGTGTGGAGCACCCGACTGCAGCTCAGGTCGTGATCTCGTGGTCCAGGAGTTCGAGTCCTGCGTCGGGCTCTGTGCCGACAGCTCAGAGCCTGGAGCCTGTTGCGGATTAGGTGTCTCCCTCTCACTCTCTGCCCCTCCCCCACTCACACTCTGTCTGTCTCTCAAAAATGAATAAATATTTAAAAAAATTAGAAAACACAAAGAAAATATCTGATATTCTATAAAAATGGTCTTGTCCGTTCTGCCTAGGTCAACTGGGCACTAGCAGCAATAATAAACTTAAGGAAGTTTGAAACGTCAGAAACTGAAAAAAGTTTAAGCAAATTCATCTCGTTCACACCTAGAGTTAACGCAGACAATTCCAGTTTACTCCTCTTGTCCTGGCAGAATTATTACTCACGTACGTTCCATACGGTTCTCTCTTAACGATAATGCCACGACAACATTTAAAAAGCAACTCCCAACATGGAGGAAACGTACTTCAATATAATAAAGGCCACATATAACATACCCACAACTAATATCCTTAACTGTGAAAAGCCAAAAGTTTTTCTTCTAAGATCAGGAACGAAACGAGGACGCGCACTCTCTCCATTTTTATTCATCATACTATTTGAATCCTATTGGAATAAATGTATTCGGTAAAGTTGCAGGACACAAATACACAAACATCTGTTGCATTTCTATGCACCATTAATGGACTTCAAAAGAGAGATTAAGAAAACAATCCCAGGCACAATTGCACCAAAAATAATAAAATACCTAGGTATAAATTTAGGCAAGGAGGAGAAAGACCTATACACTTATAGCTACAGACGCTGATGAGGAGAAAGACCTATACACTTATAACTACAGACGCTGATGAAAGAAACGAAAGACAACACAAATGAAAAGATATATCATGCCCACTGGTTGGAAGAATATTCTTCCAATGGAAGGGTTCCCAACCTGAGGGAAGAATATGGTTAAAACGTCCATACTACCCAAAGCAATCTATAGATTCAATGCAATCCCTATCAAAATACTCAAGGTATTTTTCACAAAACTAGAATAATTCTTAAATTTCTATGGAACCACCAAAGACCCCAAACAGTCAAAGCAATCTTGAGAAGGAAGAACGAGACTGGAGGTATCATGCTCCCTGGTTTCAAACTCTACCTATGAAGCTGCCAAAACAGTATGGCACTGGCACAAAAACAGACACACAGATCAATGGAACAGAACAGAGAATTCAGAAATAAACCCACATTTATACAGCCAATTAATCTTCACCAAAGGAAAAAGAATTATACAACCCAGAAAAAACAGTCCCTTCAATAAATGGTGTTGGGAAAACTGTACAACTACATACCAAAAAATGAAACCAACCGGACCACTTTCTTTTACCATATACAAAAATAAACTCAAAATGGATCAATAAAAACTTATCTATAAGATGGGAGACTATAAAACTCCTGTAAGAAAACTCAGGCAGTAAATTCTTGGATCCTGGTCTGAGCAATATCTGTTTGGATTTGTTTCTTCAGACAAGGGCAACAAAAGCAAAAATAAATGAATAAAACTACATCAAATTAAAAAGATTCGGCAGAGCAAAGGAAACCATCAAAAAAAAAGGGGGGGGGGTAATGTACACAATGGGAGAAAATACTTGCAAACCACATATCACATATACCCAAACAAAGAGTTCACACAATGCAATAGTGAAAGAAAAAAATCAATTAAAAAATAGGCAGAGATTTTTTTTTTATCTGGGGGCACCTGGGTGGCTCAGTCGGTTAAGCGTCCGACTCTTGATTTCGGCTCAGGTCATGATCCTGATCAGGGTCTGTGAGTTCGAGCCCCATATCGGGCTCTGCGTGGCCAGCGCAGCGGCCAGCGCCGACCCTGATTAAGATATTTTCTCTCTCCTCTCTGCCCCCCCCCCACTCGTGCACTCTCTCTGTCTCAAAATAAATAAACATTTTTAAAAAATGGGCAGAAATTGTGAATGGACATTTTTCAAAAGAAGACATACAGAAGGCCAACACGTGCATGAAAAGATGCTCAACATTAGTCCTCATCAGGAAAACGCAAAGCAAAACCCCAAGAAGCTACACTTCACACCTGTTAGGGTGGCTGTTACCCAAGAGACAAGAAATAACAGCTGTTGGTGAGGATGCGGAGAAGAGGGACCCCTCGTGCACTGTCGGTGGGAATGCAAAGTGGTGCAGCCACTGTGGAAAACAGTACGGAGGTTCCTCAAAAATTTTTAAATAGAACTACCCACCATACAATCCAGCAACTCCACTTGTGGGTATTTATCCAAAGAAAACCAAGAGACTAATTCAAAAAGATACAGGCACCCCTCTGTTCACTGTAGTCTTATTTACTACAGCCCAGATATGGAAGCAACTTCAGTGGTCATCAATGTATGAATTTGAATAAAGATGTGGTATACATACACCATGGATTATTACTCGGCCATTAAAAAAAATAAAATCTTGCCATTTACAACAACATGGATAGACCTGGAGAGTATTATGCTAAGTAAGTCAGAGAAACACAAATACCATATGACTCCACTTACGTGAAGTCTGAAAAGCGTTAACAAACACCACCAGTGACAACAAAAATAGAAATAGACTCAAAGATACATAAAATAATTGTCAGAGGCGAGAGGGGGTGGAGGAGGGACAAAAGAAGGGAAGGAGAGTGAAAGGTACAAACTTCCATTTACAAGATAAATACGACCTGGAGATATCACGCACAACGTAGGGACTTTAGTTAATGACACGTAACAACTCTGAACGGTGACAGGTGGTAGGCAGGTTTAGTGTGGAATCTCCTCCTCATGTCCGTAAATGGGTACGAATGCTGGGTCACTATGTTGTATACCTGAAACTAATAATGTTGTATGGCAACTGCATTTTCATCACTCTCACTCACACACACACACACACACACACACACACACACACACACGCCACAGTGAAGCGTGCTGTGTGTAAATGAACGTAAAAACATGACCCTGCAAACAAGTGCAACAGAAGTTCACGTCATTTTCTGTAGGCCACGCAATGTAATTTTCTTTGACACCAAATTTTTTTTTGAACAAAAGTACAGAAGTCTTGGCTACTTTCCAGTCACAGCCAGCTACTCAATTTCAGTTCCTCTAAATAATTTCATTCATGACACACACCTGTAAACTTGCAAGTATGAAACTTCAAATTATCCTTACGTTCTGGAGTCAACTATCAGGAAAATATCTTCGACGTGGGCTATTTCACCTTAAAAAGTACGTGTACTTCCTAAGTTAAATTCTAACACAATTTTGGTCAATCACATATGCCAAAATGCCGAGTGAAGTTTCACATTTGTATCGTTGCTAGAACCAAACCTCGACCAGATGACCGAGACGGGCAAAGGAAAGCCCTCACGAAACCCCTCGCTAGCCCTCGGCCTGCTTGATTTAGCCCCGAGGCAGGACTGGAAATGTTAAGACAAGCTTCTGCTCATTCACAGTAATGCATAAAGACGGTCCAGCTTTGACAACACGCCCACACCTGCCATCAACTCATACATACGGGGATCCTAGCTAGAAGCCCACCGATGGATTCTCAGGTCCGCCAGCCCTCAGTGGCAGCTAACAGGCGGGGGGTGCACCCCGACCTGGCTGATGGGTCTGGGAGATGTGGCCGAACTGCTTAGAATCTAACTCAAGTGTACATGCAGGTCAATTCTTCAGCTCTCTCCTAGGCTTCTTCAAGGTGAATGAGCATATCCTAACTACAATCGGCCAGGAAAATAAGAGAAACAGCAAACTTTTGAACAAAAATCAACAGAATTTACCTAACCTGAAAATAATTTTCAGTTATTCAAGAGATCAGTTTAGCTTTATGTACCATGAGTAGTATTCGTATCCATTTCATTTACAATAAAGGAAAACAGATTTACATCACGATAATTGCTAGGATTACTTTTTAGCATTTTCTGACTTCATGCCTAAGCTCAAGTCTGGTAAGACTGTTTATAAACAGAATCACCAATGCCTGGTAATAACGTTTTGCGCACAACTGCTCGATTAAATCCTTAACGACATAACACCAAGCCTTCTCTTCTGCAGCTTCTCACCAACTTGGTACATGCCCTGACCGTCTGTGACTCTGACTCTTTCAAGAAGACGGCAGAGCCACTTCCACTGCTGTGCTATTAACCGCAACCAAAACTTGACAGTTCTAGAAAAGACCAGTTACGACAGTTACCTGCCATTAAGTCTATAAACTGCAGAAATTAAAATTAGTTTTCATCGGCAAGAGGAGAGCAAATTGAAGCTGGGCTCGATGCGGTTTCAATTTAAGACGTGAGACGATGTGAGACAAGGGTTTCACCTCAGACTGACCGGCTCACACCCATACAGACCTAAAACTCAACCAGTTATTACAGGAAAGAAAGGTTAAAAAAAAAAAAAAAAAAAAGGTTACAACCACCACTGAGTTCCAAGTCAAAAAAAAAAGACAGAGATGCCTATAAATACTACAAACACATCATCGGCCACTGCCTGTATCATTATGTATTAGTCACCAACAAAAGGGATCTTCTGAAGTATCGATGTTCAACAGCCCAACTGCTGTTTTCAAAACAGTCTCAAATACAGTTCAGGGGTATGATGCAGCATAGGTACAACCTAAGTACCAGTCTGGAACATAGATGGAGCTATAAATTATGCAACTTATCACTACTTCCTACTCCACCTCTGCTGACAAACCAGAAGTTGTTTTTTACGCACACCTCTGGGTAACATGAATCACCGCCTTACTTCCCCAGATTAACCAGAATATTAAAATATGACACATTCACCTTCAACAAAGCACATGTGGGTGTCTGTGCAAATTCTAGATTATTTTTTCCCATCGGGGCAAAAAGAAGACAATGAGCTCAATAAATTATTTTTAAAAAACTGACTTTAAGAACCACCTCACGAAGTAAAAGGGTCCACCGCCTAGAATAGTTTTTGCATTTAGGTGTAACCTTTATGCAAAAGAGAAACACGTGAAAAGATAAATCTTTAAAAGCCTAACAAATACATTGCAGTCAGTTTTTAAGATGCATATGCCCCACGTTTGGTCAGGAGTAAAGGTGTGTACGGAAAGGACGCCGTATTCACCGCTGCTTTTCCACAAGAGTAAATTCCTAAGCTCTTGCTCTCATGAAATCAGGAAGAGAAACACAAACCAAGGGCTACAACGAACGACAAGACTGGGATGAGTTAAACAAGAGAACGCCACAAGCCAGACGGAGACCTCTGGGGAACCAGAGAAGCCCTCTCCCGCGAAGGCAGAAGTGAAGATGAGCAAGAAGTGTTCTACCAGGACAAGTAGCAAGAAATCACGAAAAGAAAGCAAGCCTCAATATTAAGAAAAGAACAGGACTAAAAAGCTTTAAGATTTTATTAGGAGCCATCGTTTTCCACAGGAATCAAGACCTTAATTCAACTTAACACCAATCTCCTAGTGATAAAATGTCAACGTTAAGTTTAGATCAACTCTCGTTTTAAAATTCCAAAAGAATCTAGGAGCCAAGTGAGGAAGGGGTTGAAAAATACGCGGTAAGATATGACCTGCTTTTTGCGTGGAAGCTCTCCTACACATAAATGTGAATCTGAAAGAAAAAAGTAAACTTATTAACCAGGTCGATTTTAGAACGTACTCAGATTTTCTTAAAAAGTAATGTAATCCAAACACCAAGTTTATCAATTTACTAAACACAGAAGCCACAGAATTATCAGTGATTATCAGGATTGCCCGAAATCACCAGTCACAGATGATTAACATAGTTATACAATTTGATAACAAATACTGATCACTGTACCCTCCTCCTCAGAAAAGCAAACAACAGAAAATAAACCACAACTATACTCTCCTATCCGTACATGGAAAGATTATCCAAATATTTAAAGATAAGGAGGCTTAAAGCGCATTGTTAAAGTCAAATTCTGGAGTAAATTTGCCTAACATTTATTGAAAATAACAAAGGCCTAGATCGTGCTTACATTCTTGTAGAAAACTAAGGAAAATGATTTGTGATGGCCAAACAGAGTAACAATTCATCATCAGATGGTACAAACTTCTAGACATGAGTTTAGATACAGCAATGGGAACCCGTGAGCCTTGAAACACTGGTTTAGAGAAACACTAACATGAAGGTTTACCTGCATCATAATGAAAAATACAACATGTTAAATGTGAAAGTCAACTTCCAAGGCCAGAATAAATTTAATAGTATGCAAAGATTCCCCAAAAAACTTAATATTAAGCATGAATGAGGTTCTAGAGAATGAAAAAACTAATATAAATAACACAAAGACATTTTTAAAAGCCAATTTTCTTTGTTATGAAAAGCTCTCCCATATAATTCTGGAGGATCATTTCTAAAAAGAGACCAAGCATAAGTGGGGAGAAAAACTAACTGAAATTCACGACCACGATCCAAAATAGTCCTTCAAATTTGCTTTGCTTCAAGACACTTACAGAGGCACTTTTCACCCTCAGAGTAACCATGGAAAATAAAAAGTACCTCTCCAAATGACAGGCCAGTTTTAGTAACTACTAATATCTCTAAGAGAATAGAGAAAAAGTTTCAAGTGAGTGCTTAAAAATGGAATTTTTTGAAACCAATTAACTACAATCTGATTCTGGTTTAGGTTTTTTAACATGCCAACTGAATTCAAAATCTCAAACAGTAAACTGAAATATCTATTACTAAATTGAAAAACTCTTCCTTTTCTCAACCAGACTTGGGAAATCTCTAAAAAACACGATTATAAATAGGTTCATTCATACAGAAAAACAAAACAACCACGTTCCAAGAAAATATTTTACATCCGAATTTTTTTAACCAGAGAGAAGAAAAATGAACCCATTGTTCTCAAAGACAACATCGTACGAAGAGTCAAATTCTTGCCCGACCGTCGCCTTTCAGAAGACGTGCTGGTAAGTCTACGAACGAACACGAGTACGTGTTACCAGTGTGCCTCCTAGGACCTAAGTGAAAATCATTTGGGAGGATGGGCTGTGAATCAGGACTAACTTACCAGGGTGGAAACTGGCAAGCGAAGCTCACAATGCATATTAATATTCAAGCAAGGACTGAGATGAATGGCTCTGCCCAGCAAGGCGGAAGAAATCCCTCCACCGCAGACAAGACCAAGAGGTTGAACACGGAAACGTCAACGTTACTCAAACGGACGAGCTGGCGTCTGGCGACAGGAGAGAATGCTCACGACAATGTTCACCTGTGCCCACTCGATGGGCGCCTGAAGGCTGGTGTGGGAGCAAATAACACCGACCCTGAAGTGGCTGTTGGAGCCAATCAAGGCTAGGTGCTGGGAAAACAGTCCCCCCGGAGTGCTGGCGCCCGGTGCAAGGTGCACCGCACGGCTACGCCCGGGATCCGCACTCGCCCGCAAGCGTTCACCTCCACCCTAACCCGCACGACCCCTCCGGTCCCGGCTGAGCGGGACTCGAACCCAGCCCGCAAAAACCCTGGAAAGCCTTCCAGCCGCTCGGCCATAAACAACTGCCATTGTCCTGGGCCAGGAGCGAGTGTGACTTCCTCCTCTTCCCGGGAGCACGCCCAGGGCTGGGCGCCCCCCGGCGAGGCCCGGGAGCCGCCGAGCGACCCTGCCCGGCCCCGCCCCCGCCCCGCCGGGTCACCGCGGACGCCCGCCCCGGGGCCCGGCCCGGCGGGGGGAGGGGCGCTCCGGCTTCAACCTGGGAGGCCGGCGACGAATGCGAGAAAGCCTTTCTTTCCAAGGGAGTTCAATTCCGGGCCGCGTTATCAGCAAATGCGCACGATTAGAACTTTCCTGATATTTACTCTACTCTCGCGGCTGGCAACCCCCGAGTTTGCAAACCCACTGGAGCAAAACACCGCCGGTCACATGCTCGCCCGAGTGACAAAGGTCCGCGCTACCCACAGCCCGGAGCGCCGCGGACCCCGCGCCGCAGTCAGGGGGAAACGCGGTAAAGTCACGCCCGCCTCCCGCCGCAGGGCCTCTCGGCCCGCGACCCCCGCGCCCGGCCCGCGACCCCCCGCCCAACCGCGACCCCCCCCCCCCCCCCCCCGAGCCCGGCCCGCGCCCCCCGCGTTCTGCCCGCCGACCCCGCCCCCGGCCCCGCCCCCCCGGCCCCCAACCCCCGGCCGGGCCCGCGACCGCGCCCCCGGTTCCCCGCGGGGCACGCGACCCCCCCCGCCCCCCGCGGCACAGGTGACGCCGCCGCACCCGCGCCCGGCCCCGCGCGGGGATCTCCCCCCCCCCCCCCCCGCCACCACCCGGGCCCCGGGGCGCAGAGTGGGGCCCGGGGGCGGGGTCGGCGGCGGGGGGGGTGGGGGGGCGCCGCCGCCGGGGCTCGGGGAGCGGGGCGGCCTGAGGGGCTCGGCGGAGGGGGAGGGGCGGCCCCGGGAGGGGAAGGACGCTCACCTCGGTGGGCTGGCTGATCTCGAACAGGTCCAGCCGGTTGGCGTTCCAGTGGTGGATGATGTCGGCCAGCTTCCGCCGCTCCTCGTCGCGGCCGCCCGCCGACATCCTCCCGGCCGCGCTCCTCGGCCCGCGCCGCCGCGGGGGTCGGGGCCGGGCCGGGTGGGACCGCGCGCGCCCACAGGTCCGCGGGCCCGGCCGCCCCGCGCTCGGCCGCCTCCGCCCGGCCGCCCCGCGGGCTCCGCAGCCTCCTCGGGCTCCCGGGCTCCTCGGCCGCCTCGGCCGCCTCGGCCGCCTCAGCCGGCCCGCCCCGCGTCAGCCCCGCCGGCCGGTGTGCGCCCGAGCGCCCGCACACGCCGCCCGCGCGCCCCGCCCCGCCCCGCCCGCCGTGCGCGCCCCCGCGCCCGCGTGCCCGCCCCCGCGCGCCCGCGCCGCCGCACCTCGGGCGGCCTCCGCTAGGTGCTGCTGCGCCGGCCGCCGACAGGCCGCCGCGCGCCGGGCCGCCTCACCTCCTGCGCGCCGGGGCGGGGCGGGGCCGGGGCCGGGGCCGGGGCGGGGGTCGAGGGGCGGGCGGGGCGGGGCTCGGGCGGGGGGGCGGGGTTCGGACGCTGCTGGGTTCCGATGGCGCTGGTTCGCCGGGTGCCGGGTTCCGACGCGGCTGGGTTGGAACGCGTGGGTCTGGGTTCCGACGGTGCTGGGCTGGAGGGTGCCGGACTGCGGGGATGCTGGGTTTGCAGGGTTCTGGGTTCTGACGGGCGGGGCTGGGTTCGGAGGGGGCTAGGTTCGAACGGGTGGGGCTGGGCTCCGACAATTTGGGTTTGCAGGGTGCTGGGTTCCGACGAGCGGGGCTGGGTTGGGAGGGTGCTGGGTTCCGACGGGCGGGGCTGGGCTCCGAGGGGTGGTGCCGGGTTCGCCCGGGCGGGGCTGGTCCGGGACGGATGGGTGTGGGCAGTCAAGGGTGGAGGGACAGAAGAACGCAGGCAAAACTCCCCGAGGGCGGGCTGGAGGGCGCGGGAGTCTGGCAGGTACTGACCTATGCAGCAGGGCCTGTGTCCTGCTCCCTTGTCACCCCGCCCGGTTTCCCGCGGGTGTCTCTTGGTCAGCAACGGACCCCATCCGGGGCGATTCCCTTTTTGTTGGGGTCAAATCAGAGCGCACGTCCTGGAGCTGCTTTCTTCTGAGGAGGGTGAATTATCATGGTGTGTGCGTGTATTTCAGAGATGAGGTTTGTGAAACCCTTGCCGTGCTCTGGGAGGCCAGCCTCTCCTCTGCTCTCCTGCTGAGGCCTCCACGCTGTTGTCCGCTATTTCCATGCAGGGCAGGGTGAAGCTAGGGTGTCCAGCTCCCCTGGTGTGTATCCACTCAGATAACACATCTTTTCTCAGGCAAATGAGAAAAATGAGTCTACAAAACTCCACAGATGCAGAGCACGGAGTTTGCAAACTTAAAATGATAGAGAGGGGAAGAGTCATTTGACCTTCCCTTTTTCTGCTACCCCTTAACCCCCGACGGTAAAGCCTCTAAGTGTCCCGCTTGATGTGGACACCTAAAATTAATTTCAGTAGCAAGTTTTCTAATTTTAGGAATGTTTGTCTCATTAGCTGCTTCCTCTTTAACTGCCCCCTAGCCCTCCCCCCCCCCCGCCCCTCAAAAATGTTTTTCTGGCTGCAGAACACATTCCAACAGACTATGTCCTCCGTGCCACGCATACAGGTGAAGTTGGTTTCTTATATGATCTGCGATGTGTTGTAACAAAAAGCCTTCGTCTCTGAGATGCCAAAGCTAAGTAATGAAAACAGTGAGTTATATTTGACAAAGCCTCTTTATTTTTGTCATTACTCCGTCTTCCAGTGTGGAGATAGTTTTTCTCTCCACCCATCGGGTTTCTTCTTTTGTAGGAGAGAAGAGAATCCGATCATGCCTGCTGGGTTTTGTCTTCGGCTTTCTTTTCTACTGTACTCGTCCAGTAGAGCGACATAAGGAGGCTTTTCAGCAGAGAAGCCTGAGGTGTTGAACCAGTGCCATGGGGGAATGAATTCTTCCACAGTTCTGTCGTCTTCCTTCCCAAAATTGGAGCGTGGTGATTTTGCAGAACAGCCTGTGTGTACGAATGCCACCTTCATGTTCTGGCATTCTGTTCCTTCATACCTTGAAGTTCTGGCACTGCTCTCTTGACCCAAGTTGTGTTTCCTTTTGGTTTGGTTTTGTGTTCGTAGGGACCAGCAGGGGGCCAGGGCCGCTCAGAACTGTCTAGCTAGGTTCCCCACGTGCCCTGCGGGTCATTAGCCACAATGTCAGCGGAGGTGACAGTAAGAGCTTTATTCCTGATGGTGCTGTTCCCAAGAGTGACTTCGCCCTTAAAGAATTACGTAGCTTGCCAAGCTGGCGAGTAGGTTGCTGGGGTCCAAAGTAAGTGCACTATAGTGTTGCTAGAGGAAGCTCAGTATCGCAAGAAGATAAGCACGGGCGCCCTGCGGTGTTATTCTTGTCATAAAAAATGCACAAAATGTAGGGCGCACACAAAATGCCCGCAGGGTGACACGGGAAACACCGAAGGCTCTTAGTGTTAATTATTACAGTTTTCAAGAATCTCATCAAAAGTCCCCCTCTGTATGTTGTATGAGCGGTACAATAACATCCAAACTACAATTCATAGTAGATCCCAACCAGCATGAGTTTATAGACAAAGGTTTAAAAGCAACCTGAAATCCATAGAACACCTACAGTTCGGAAGTCGTGACGAGCCGGTATCTATTTAGGCCATGAGAGTGTTCAGGCTGGCATTCTTCCGCTAACGGTCATTGTCCAAGACCTCAAGATAATATACTGAGACCTGTGTTACTTTTGATGCTACGTTATAAAAGTAAGTAGACACGATCTTCTATTTTCAGCGTACTGCTGAGTTCTGGTACATTTAAGAAATCGGATTTAAGTGCTAGTCAAGAGATGTATAAAAATGAATTCATTATTTATTATTCTTTATTATTTATTTATTTATGAAACAATTTATTATTGACCCCACTTTACAGACAGAGAATCAGAGAAGTGACATCACACACTAGGCTGAAGGTGAGCCAAGCTATATCGGGCAAGTCCTTAAAAGATCTTTTTCATCTATGGGTCTGTTTTAAGACGTATTTTCAAGTTTGTATTTAGCTTTTGGTTTTCTTTTTTTAAACTATTATTTTATTTTCAGTTACACTATTAAAAAAGTAAGAGCTCCTGCCTAAATCTGCATTGATCTACAAATATTTCTAAATATCTCTGTCTTGGGGTGCCTGGGGGACTCAGCCAGTGGAGCGTCCGGCTTCCGCTCAGGTCACGATCTCACGGTTCGTGGGTTCAAGCCCCGTGTCGGGCTCTGTGCTGACAGCTCGGAGCCTGGAGCCTGCTTCGGATTCTGTGTCTCCCTCTCTCTCTTGCTCTGTCTCTCTCTCTCTCTCAAAAATAAATACACATTTTTTTAAAAAAAGTAAATATCTCTGTGTAAAACTTAAATCTGCTTAAAACTTTAAAGTACAATGTAATGGGACTAAATGTATGAGAACAAATAAATAATGATATTTTAAAATTCTGGTTAAGCTCTGAACCTAAAAAAAAATTTTTTTTTTAATATTACAGAAACCAGGTTCCAAGACCAACCAAATGTAATAAACCTATTCCTGCCTCAATTTTCACAAGCTCTGGAAAATAGAAAATGCCAAGAGAAAGATTAGGAGCTTAATCCATCTCAGAAGCACAAAGGTACAAACATATCAAGTATGTTTCATGACCTACAGGTCATTTCGTTTTCTAGCCACTAATAAACTTCCTATTTTAGTAAATTAATCACATTTTGAACTATTTGAATCCCATAATCATCCAGATCATCTATGAGCACTTTGGCTCGATCCGTTAGCTCAGAGGATGGTCTTCCCATAAAACTTCAAGCGAAGGGATGTGATAAAGTTACAAAAAGCAAACTTGCTGGGTGAACTGCCTGCCACGCTATCTGCCAGGTGAACGTTAGTTACTATGGAAAGCTAGATAACCAGACTCTTCCTCTGCCTAAGCCATGGCTAGGAGGTCAGTGTTGTTAAGTTAGTTTAAGAAAAGAGAGAGATTCCAGAGGAATGGTCTCCAGAAGTAAGTAGGGTACCTGTTACTTCACTGATAAGCAGAGGAACGTAGCTGCAAATTCTTTCTGCGTTGTATTCCCAGGTTGTTGATAGTTAACTTTCAGGTTACCCGGCAGAATTTTCAGGAAACGGGTTTTCATAGAGAAAGCAGAGATACGAAAAGGACTTAAAATAGGAATTTAATCTTACCAACTCTAACGTCTGTGGTTCAGTGTGTCTGCTAGCGTTTTATAAATTAAGATAATGCTGCAAAACCAACCAAATCTTAAATAGAGAAAGAAGATATTTACACAGGATGCAAAGGAAATAGATGGTGTGTGTGTGTGTGTGTGTGTGTGTGTGTGTGTGTGTGTGAGACGTTAGAGGGGAATCATACCTTGTGAACACTGGTCACTTGCCCTTAATGTGTTGGACAATCGCTTCTTGTTACTTTGGTTTACCTGAGGCCCCCTTAGTGCCCAGGACCCATCTTACTGAGTCTGTTTCTGTTCCCCACTCCCAGTACTGAATGCAGCACGGTGCTTTGCCAGCAACCAGCGTTTGCTGAGTAACCGCGGACTGGAGTGGAGGCCGCTGTGGGGAGTGGCACACCCTCCACAGTCACCAGCCCTCGGTCAAGCGAGTGATCTTTGCAAGGCTGGACTCCGCAGCACGGAAACCACATTTTCCACCCAGCCTTTCGCCTGTTCTCTAGATAAGAAAAGGTAGGGTCTCGACAGTGGGGCCGGAAGGAGAACGTGTGTCTGCCTCGTCCCTGGGTCTTGATCTACTGAGCGGCTTTAACGTGACTCCGTCCACTGGTTGCCATTGATTCAAAAGAAGCGAAGAGAATGCGGGAGACATTATGAAAGGCAGGTTCTAAGGTGAGCTAAATGTAATAAGGCGGGTTCCAGCCCCAATGTGCGTAGGCTCTGGGAAATATAAAGTATCAGGGAAAAGATTAGGAATGTGACAGACCTCAGGAAAGCAAATGGCACAGATATGTCAGCTATGACTCTCCACGGCTCGTGCCGTTTCCTCCTAGAAAGTGGGTACGATATAGAAATATATAAATAAATAAACAGTGCCATGCAATTACTTATATAAATGTATAAATTATGTGTCATTGTCCAGTACATATTGTATGCTGATATACAGAATATGTATAATTTTGCTAGAAAAAAATTTTTAAATTTTTTAAATGTTTTTTTATTTATTTATTTTTGAGACGGAGACAGAGCATGAGCAGGAGAGGGGCAGAGAGAGGGGGAGACACAGAATCGGAAGCAGGCTCCAGGCTCCAAGCGGTCAGCACAGAGCCCGACGCGGGGCTCGAACTCACGGAGTGTGAGATCGTGACCTGAGCCGAAGTCGGACGCTTAACCGACTGAGCCAGCCAGGCGCCCTGCTAGAAAACATTTTTAAATGCAAACTCCCATTAAAGTTTATTTAAGCAAGTAAAAACACAGGCCAAATGAAGGAAGCATGGACGTAAATGCTTTACCAGCAGTAAGAACTGGAGAAACCAAGAGAAGTGAATGTTGAGAAACGTGTTTGTTCATGGGAAACCCAGAAGTAGAGTATCTCCGGACTTCGCCCCGGCCTCTCCTTTATCCACCAGCATCTCTGGAAGTCAAAAGTACCAAATTATAAGTGTTTGCTTTTGGAAATGCAGTACAACATCAACATTTTCAAAAGTGCTTGGGGTGCCTGGGGGGCTCAGTCGGTTGAGCGTCTGACTTTAGCTCAGGTCATGATCTCACTGTTCGTTCATGAGTTCGAGTCCCGTGTCGGGCTCTGTGCTGACAGCTCGGAGCCTGGAGCCTGTTTCGGATTCTGTGTCTCCCTCTCTCTCTGGCCCTCCCCTGCTCTCTCCCTCTCTCTCTCTCTCTCTCTCTCATAAATAAACGTTAAAAAGGTTTTTAAAAAGTGCTAATGTTGCAAAATTTTGTGAAAAGTGAAAATCGTGGCCTAAGGCTTCGGTCAGGATGGCGTTGTGTTTGTGGTGGAAACGCTGGTGCCATGCACGTGCACCTGTTCTGAATAGACACCAATGAGAGGAGGAAGACAGAGAAAATGTAAAATTAGAGAGTACTGGAAACAACACAGACATCGTTGAGGATCCGCATCTGGACAGAAGTGCACAGCAGTGGGAAGGAGCTGGAGGGGCCATCCTGCTGGACCCGGGGCCCCGAGCAGGCAGATCCCGGAAGGAATTGAGGTCCCGTAGGGTGGTGGGAATGACAGTGCCCACGGGGAGAGGAGGAAACACTGACCCAGCCTTCTGACCGGAGGTGTGCTAAGCCAGGCGGTGGTGTATCTGGATGCCTCCTGCCAGGACAGCACGTCTTGCTCCAGGGTGAGGGCCCCACTCGGACCAGGTCAAGGTCTTTGTTAGCCAGAGGGAGGCATGGGCACTGCGAGAGTGGGAGAGAGAGACTGTGAGAATCACCACCTAGGATGAGCTGACCAGCCCCAAATTCCAAAACGTGTGCAAAAACCAAATGCTAAAGGACCATCCAAAGCAGCAGTTGAAAGATGAATTCACTCCAGATAGAACAAAAATAATGAAACATTCCGAAAAGAGCTTAAATACATGTATAGGAAACATAAAGAACTATATGATGAGATAATACTCATAGAAGGGGGTAAGAAATTGTGAAATAAAGAACTGGCAGAAATAAAGCAAGCATACTTTTAAAAAGAACCAACTGGAAATCCTAGAGATGATAAATGTAGCGATTGACGGAAACACAAAAGGAAGAAGAAACGTGCTGAGGGACACATCTGGAAAACAGAACGGGAAGAGGTTTTTGAAGATAGGGGTCCAACGAAAGACAAGAGCAATGGGCTAGGAGAGCTCAGTCTACTCTAATTAGAATTCCAGAGAAGCGAAGAGAATGGCAGAGAAACATAATTAAAGCAATAAAAGGTGGGAATTTTCCAGAGTGTCAGAAACACATGAGTCTTCACATTGAAAGTGCTCTCAAACATCAGGCAGGATGAAAGAATGTACCCCCCCCCCACCTGCTATAGAGCAGTGAGACCGCCAGGCCAAGGTCAAAGTGGAAATGTTAATAATTACTTCAGAACAGACTACAGATGTGGGAAAAAGGATAGAATCAGAGAACCTAGAAACCACGCCCCTCGTGTGTGAGGGGCAAACCGTAGAAGAGGAAGCTCGGGCTCGGACAGGTGTACTTCTGGACACCCTTGCCCCTACTCACTTCACTGTCCCCCAGACCCTTAACAGCGTGGGCTTGAATGGCACTGGTCCGCTTGCACGTGGATTTTTTACAGTCCCGTACTACAAATGTGTTCTGTCTTCCTTGAGATGTTCTCGATCACATTTACGTTTCTCTCACCTTATTGTGAGACGACATTATATCATGCGTATAATATGCAGTATGTGTTAGCTGTTATGTAATCAGAAGGCTTCTGGCCAACAGTAGGCTATCAGTGGAGAAGGCTGGGGGAAGTCAAAAATCATGCATGTATTTCTAACTCTGAGACACTGGCGTGCCTGACCCCTGCATTGATCAAGGGTCAACTGTGTTCTAAGTGCCCTGTTTCAATAAAACGATTTCCTGATGTGACGCCACTGGCCGGAAGGACACGTCGGCGAGTTTTCTGCAGGAAGACCACGCTATGCCATAGCTGAGCACAAACGGCCCAGCTTATAGGGAACCTCTGTAATGCTAGCGATGTGCTTGGATTACAACTGTGATTCCAAAAGTTGGTGGTCATCAGGGTTTCCTAGGGAGCTTTTTAATTTTTTTTGTAGCTTTCATATGATAGAAAGTTTTCAAGGCCATATCCGTGGACATAATAGTATAGCGGTCTCCCAGACCGTCCCAAACACCACTGTCCCCACAGTCACCCCAGCCAGCGTCACGTACCCTCTACCCTCTTTCCTCATCCCTGACAATAGTCAGGCATTATTTCATTCCATTAGTGCTTCCAATGTATCTTTAGAAGACAAGGACTGTTAAAAATACATATTTTCCTAATACCGTCATAATTTGAAAACAATTGCTTTTCAGTCATCAACTATTAAGTCTGTGTTCACATTTCAGAGGACTTTTTACTTTTTTATTTTTTATTATTTTTTTTAAATGTTTATTTGGAGAGAAAGTGTGTGCACACAGTGGGGAGAGGGACAGAGGGAGAGAGAGAGAGAGAGGGAGAGAGAATCCTAAGCAGGCTCTGTGCTCAGCAAAGAGCCTGACGTGGGGTTCTATCTCACGTCCCTGGGATTGTGACCTTAGCCAAAATCAAGAGTCAGGCACTCAACCAACTGAGCCACCCTGGCGCCCCCAGAGGACTTATTAAACCTACACATTCGCTCAGCCCTAGACACAGAATCAAGATCCAGAATCTGTGCATTTGACGTCTCCCTGAGTGATTCCAGTCGGTCTGACAACCACTGGCTTAGATGACATTTTAGATCCTTCTTGACCTTGAGGCTGTGACACACACATCTGCAATCACACCTAGGTGAGGCTGTCTCCCTCATGTCACTGAACCAGGATGGGAATCCATTCTGCACCTGTTATCTAGGTGTTGGGATGAGAAAGTAGCATGGGGGTGGGGGGGACAAATTCCCAAGTTTGACATCTATCCCTTAACACTAATCGTAGGACAGTGTGAGGGGATCATTATAGCTGAGATCTGGTTTCCGCTGGTGAGAAATGAACATCAGGGTGGCGATTACCTGACCGCCCACACGCAGACCCCCCACACAGTCCAAATTAAAGTACGTGGATGTACTCGCCCAGTGTCCACGGCTACAGAGATGTTTTCATCCTGATTCGAACGCTGGCACCGTAGGGGTTAAAAATGTACGTGACAACAAGGGACGTGCGGGGAGGTTTTTTTTAATAGACGTGAACATAAGTGGAACAGCACAGAAGTATTCGTGCTTATGTGTGCGGGGGGGAAAAAAAGAAACACAGTAACATTTTAACTTTTTATGCATATTTTTAATTATTAAAAGACACCGCATGAGCAATTCCATTTGTTCAGAACATCGCAGCAAGCCTGCAAGGTCCTGGGACGGATGTAGGCGAGAGAATGCTGTCGTAAGCATCTGACTGGGTGGTGGTTGTTTTGGCTGTGAAGTGTGATCCCTGTGTTCATGACAGCGCAATGTCTGTGACGAATTTGGTACGTTACTGCGAATTTTTAAACTGTTTTCTATATGTGGGAGAAGACACGTGCTCCTCTCCCCTGCCCCAGACTATGAAACCGCCTTTCCAGTCCTTTCCGTCCCCGAGACTCACGAGTGTCTCATTGCCGATCCCCTCCCCTTTCCCTCTTTCTCCAGCCCGCACCCCCCCACCCCCGGCCCATCACGTGCCTTTTCCAACTCGGAGGCTTGTCACCCGGATCTCAGGGTTGTCCCCAACTCCCTCCTTTTTCACTTTGCATGTCCTTCCGGTTTCCTGACGCTGGCAGTCCTCTGTCACGGTGCCCTCCTGGGGTCTTGTTGCACCCTCCCCCCGGTGTCAAACCTGTCCGATCTTCCTAATGCACCACTGCCATCGTGTCATAGCGATTTTCACCCTAATGACACCCTCACAGTCAGTCAGCTCAGCCCAGCTCGTTTTGTTAGCTCAGTTTCCTACTATTTCACAGGTGAGTTCAAACAAATCGCTCCCTCTCCGTCTTACGAACTTGCCTCTGCTCCCCCACCTCCCCAGCTTTGCTCGAATCTTCCCTCCACTGGGAAGACCCCCTCTCGTACCCACTCGGTGAAATCCTAACCATTTCCCTAGACGTCAGTGCTGTTGGCTGGTCTTGATTTTCCTCTACTGAGCACCAGAATGTCACCTTCCACCCCTGTGATGTCAGGCACGGCCACATGACTTGTTCCGGGTAACGAGACGGTGCGGAAGCAGGGTGTCGCTTCCGGGTGGAAGTGTTTAAGAGCCGGTGAGTGACCGGCCAGCTCTGTCTTCCTTGGCTGCAGTGCCCGTGCAGGAGCGGGGGAGCCGAGACACGGAGCAGCCCAGTCTCAGCCACGAGCAGCCCTGCAGGGCCACCGGGGCCCACGGTGGGTGTTGAGCCCTGGAAGTGGGGGGTGGCTACTACCGTGGGACAACTTGTGCCACCACACAAGTGCTGAGCACGGTCTTAGGCTCACACAGACCTGAGGTTGAATGTCATCTGCCCGCCGTTGGCCGTGAGCGGCCAAGCATCCCTCTGAAACCCAGTTTTCTCATCTGAGCAATTGGCAGGATGCTCAGGACCCTGAAAGTTAAGCGAGCTGCATGCTTGCAATGTCCAGCCTCAACGTCCAGTTTCAATGTCAGTGTTGAGATCTTCCCTCTTCCTGGCGTTGCAAATGTACAAACCCTGATGTAATTTCAGAGAAGACGATTTATTTGGTCTTCTGCTATTTGTAGGACAATTACAAATTTTCTGCCCAATGTTTTCGCTGAAGTGTAATCTCTCTCTCTTTTTTAATGTTTATCTATTTAGTTTTGGGGGGAGAGAGAGAGCGTGAGAGCTCGAGCAGGGGAGGGGCAGAGGGAGAGAGAGAGAGAGAGAGAGAGAGTCCCAAGCAGGCTCCACACTGGCAGTGTGGTTCTTGAGCCCATGAACTGTGAGCTCGTGGGCTGAGCCGAAATCAAGAGTTGGACAGTTAACCAACTGAGCCACCCAGGTGCCCCAAAGTATAATCTCTTCTATTTTTTTAAAGAGATTTATTTATTCATTTACAATTTTTTGGATGTTTATTTAATTTTGAGAGGGAGAGAGAGAACTCGAGCAGAGAGGGGCAGAGAAAGAGGCAGACACAATCCGAAGCAGGCTCCAGGCTCCGAGCCGTCAGCACGGAGCCCGACGTGGGGCTCGAACCCACGAACCGTGAGATCATGACCTGAGCTGAAGCCAGACCCTCAACCAACGGATCCACCCAGGCGCCCCACCCCTAATCTCTTCTAAAGTAAGGCACAGATACATATTTCTTTTTCAGATAGTTAATGAGGCAAAATGTAGAATTAATTTGGTTAAATTATTGCATTCTAATATTCATGTCTTTCTAAAACAAACCTCAGGTGGAATTTTTACCTAAATTGAAAAATCTATTTAAAAACAATTATCAGAAAAGTAAAAAATAATAGAATAAAAAAATGTTTGTTGTTCAAATATGTCTCCAGTTACTTTTGACCTGAATATCTAACTATTTTGAAATATATGACAGATTTTTATTTCAAGCGTTTTTGTTTGTTTGATGCAGATTTGCCAAAGTATTAAGGATGAAATGAATAAACATACCTTCATTATAGAGGTTGCAATTTCCTTGAGAAACTTAAGACATCACTAGCATCTTTTTTTTTTTTTATTTTTTTAAATGTTTATTTTTGAGAGAGACAGAGACAGAATGTGAGTGGGTTAGGGGCAGAGAGAGAAGGAGACAGAATCCGAAGCAGGCTCCCGGCTCCGAGCTGTCAGCACAGAGCCCAAAATGGGGCTCGAACCTATGAACCCTGAGATCATGACCTGAGCCAAAGTAGGACACTTACCTGACTGAGCCACCCAGGTGCCCCGAAAAAATAAAATATTAAAAGGGGCTGTAGCTGGGGTGCCTGGGTGCCTCTGTTGGTTAAGTGTCCAACTCTTGATCTCAGCTTAGGTCATGATCTCACGGTTCATGAGTTTGATCCCTGAGACAGGCTCTGCAGTGTGGAGCTTGCTTGGGATTCTCTCTTTCTTCCTCTCTCCCTGCACCTCCCCCACTTGACCATACACACTCTCTCTCTCTCTCTCTCTCTCTCTCTCTCTCTCAAAAATAAGTAAATAAACTTAAAATGTGGGGGGGGGGACTGTAGCCAAGAGTGTACATAACAAAGTATCTGACAGACATATGCCCAATGACGGGTGAAATAATTATGTTCTAGCTAAAAACTATTTGTTTAAATATAGAAATTCATGAAGAGATGTCCCTTGTTCCAAGACTAATGCCAAAATGTTACTATTATTTTTTTTTTAGTCAAATAATGTGGTTTACTTGTTGTAGGACAATTTAAGGGGTGGCAAAGCAAGGTGAGTTCCATATTAAAAAAAGTACATTCTAAGTACTTTTAGTCTCGTACGACTTTCTACACCACAAGTCCGCATTTTCACAAGTGACCCTTATTTCTGAGGCCACATACACCTTGCATTAATATGAACAAAGGTTAATATTTTAAGCCAGGGATCCAGCCTGCTTGCTGTTTTTAAATGGTTGAAAAACATCAAAATGAGAGGTGACACATGACGAAACACTAATTTAAAGCCTAGATATGTACAGTATTAGCTAACAAATAGGGATAAAGTCACAGAAGTAAACGAAGAGGGAGTATCTGCTTCTCATCAGGCTTGACTTCACTGTACTTGTCAAAAACAAAAAGGCCTCAGATCTCACAGCTCTTCTGGGAGGGCAAGGATAGTTGGCCCAGAAGAAAGAGTTTTAGTCCAAAATGAGATTCTCGAAGTTTTCTACTGGCAAACCAAGAATTCAATATTTGGAAACATCTGTAATTGGGACTCTTTCTGAAAGGTCCAGCAAGTTGGCCACAGGAAAGCCCCTGACGTATTTGGACAATTTGATAGGCAAGGTGTAGGGTCAAGAACCAAGCCCAGACTGGGTCCCCGAGGGACAGCTGTAGGGACAGAAGCTGAATTACTGTCTTTAGCTTACACGTGCACTGACTCAGAGTGAAGCAGACAGTTCCGCATATCCTGGGGAAAAGCACAATGATGAATGAATGAGGACACTCAGCGGGTCCCGGAGAAGGGCACGGAGCGCGGAGCAGGAATCTCACCCCACGGAGGCCAAGGCTGGACCACACTCACCTGCGTCTCTGCCTGCAGGTGCAGCAGCGTCGGGATCCTGGCTCCTTCTCGTTCTTTCCCGTCTCGTCCCTTCCCAGGCCGCTGTCGCGGTTGGTAAGAGTCTCTCCTCTGAACTCCCACATCATGCTTGCTGTCACACTCATGTTTCTCCCAATATAGGACCCTAGGTGTACTTGTAACCTTTATGTTGAAGTCACATAAGCGTACAGCTCAGTTAACCCCACACGAACATACCAGTTTATAAAATAAGACAAAACGACCGAGTGTTCCTAATACCCCGGAAGCCCCCCTCACATCTCTTCTCAATGAGTCCCCTCCATTCCTCGTCAGAGTGAAACACTATCCTGATTCCTGATATCACAGATTAATTTGCCTTGTTTTAGAAATATATAAAAAAGAGAATCAAAGTGGGGGTGGGGCTTTTTCATATTAACTGCTGGGCACAATCCCATCATAGGATTTGTAGTCATTTCTACTGTTAGAGACCATTTGGATGATTACCAGTTTCTGCCAGTTGAGAGTCGTGCTGCTCTGGGGGCGCCTGGGGGGCTCGGTCAGCGGAGCATCCGACTCTTGATTTCAGCTCGGGTCGTGATCCCAGGATCGTGGCATTAAGTCCTGCATCAGGCCCTGCACTGAGCATGGAGCCTGCTTAAGATTCTCTCTGTCTCTGTCTCTGTCTCTCCCTCTGCCTCTCTCCCCCACTCATGTGCTCTCGCTCTCTCTCTAAAACACTAAAAATTAAAAAAATTTAAAAAAGGATAGTGCCGAATAGTTTTGTAGGAGCCTTTACGCGCACCACGAGTAGGCGTGTTGGCTGGGTGTGTGCCTGGGGCGTCATTGCTAAGGTCACAGTGCACACAAGCACACACATTCAGTGGATACCGCCTGTTTTCCAGAGTGCCCGAATCACTGCACGTTCCCGTCAGCATGGTAACAGCTGGTGTTGTCTGTTTGTAGCCATTCTGGTGTCCGTATCATGATATCTTATTATTTTAATTCTCGTTTTTATGAGAATTACCATCTTTTCACATATTTATGGACCATTTGGATATCCTATTTTGTGAAGTGCCTCTTGAAGTCTTTTGCTTATTAAAAAAAATTTTTTTTAATGTTTATTCACTTTTTTTGAGAGAGAGAGAGTGAGCAGGGAAGGAGCAGAGGGAGGGAGACACAGAATCCAAAGCGGGCTCCAGGCTCCGAGCTGTCAGCACAGAGCCCGAGGCGGGGCTGGAACCCATGAACCGTGAGATCATGACCTGAGCCGAAGTTGGATGCTTAATTGACTGAGCCACCCAGGCGTCCCTAGGATATAATTATTAAATTGAAAAGTTTTAGTTAAAAATAGAACATACCTTGCTTTTCTATACAAATTAAAAATGTAAAACTTCATAGCCAATTTAAGAAGTTTTGAGTTGAAAACATTTATGTTTGAGTTTTATTGAGATGTCAGGATTCTACGCAAGTCTGGATGGAGAAATATTTACAAAACATATATCTGGGAGGGGAGAAAAAGGATCAAATTGATATGTGTAATTCACTGTATGTTAATTATACCTCAATAAAGCAAGAGAAGAAGATTCTACTTATCTGCAACCCAAATCATGTTATATACACAGCAAATGTCGTGTGCTTGGTCAGAGTGGTTTCCTGTTGTGGTTTTCACTTCTTGAGGTGGTTGCGCTGAGGAAAAATCTGGTTACTTTTTTCTTTCTGATCCTTTTTAAGACATTTAATTTTGGCAATTTTGCTTCTTTAAAAAAAAAAATGGTGTACATTTTGGAAGTAAATCAGAGCCATCAACACTGGGAATAAAACCATGTATTTCTCTTGGGTAAAATCTTTCTCCATGTCTAAAAATAAGCTACAATTCTAAGTTTAAATACAACTTAAAAAAAAAGTGTTTCCTGGTTAGAAAAAAAAAACAACAAAAACAAAACCCTGCAGAAATGTACATATAACAATGACATAAAATTTGTTCAGAAATCAAATTTTCTCAGTTAGATTACCAAATTATCAACATTTTTGTATATAATATTATTGGCTTTACAAGCAAGAAAACTGCACAGCGTGCCTGATTCAGGCGTCACATGCTGTAGCATTAAAAGTCAAGTGGTCTGGGGCACCTGGGTGGCTCAGTCGGTTAAGTGCCCGACTTCGGCCCAGGTCATGATCTCACGGCCTGTGAGTTCAAGCCCCGCGTCGGGCTGTGCAGACACCTCGGAGCCTGGAGCCCAGCCTGGAGCCCGTTTAGGGTTCTGTGTCTCCCTCTGTCTCCGCCCCTTCCCTGCTTATGCTCTGTCTCTCTCTGTCTCTGTCTCTCTCTCAAAAATAAATAAGCATTAAAATTAAAAAAATATATATTTAAAAAAAAAAAGTCAAGTGGTCTGAAGAGGTGAGAGATCATGGGGACAGAAGTGGTTCCTGCTTGGCCTTGCGTTCTAAAGCGGTGACCCAACACTTTAAGGATGTCCCTGCCACATGCTATAATTTCGATTCTATTGCTCAATTACTTTTTTTTTTTTTAATTTTTATTTTTGAGACAGAGAGAGACAGAGCATGAGCGGGGGAGGGACAGAGAGAGAGGGAGACACAGAATCCGAAGCGGGTTCCAGGCTCCGAGCCATCAGCCCAGAGCCCGATGCGGGGCTCGAACTCACAGACTGTGAGATCATGACCTGAGCTGAAGTCGGACGCTTAACCAACTGAGCCACCCAGGCGCCCCTACTGCTCGTTTACTTTCTGTATTTCATGTTCTACCTGTGAAAAATGTAGAATGATAATGCCAGGCATGGTTAAAAGGGTTGATGGTAATAAGTCTGTCATTGAAATTTTAAACATCCCCTCATCAGCAAGGGGCAGATTTAGTCAGTGTCCTGTGCAATAAAGATAATGTCTCCCTGTGGGGCAAAGAGTAGGTTAGAGAAGAGTGAGAGTTCCTACGCTTGGAGCTGGTCAGCTGTGGCACAGACCCACCGCCTGTGCAGCATCTCCCCAAACCCTACAGCACCCCATGGCACATAGAGAGCAGGGGACAGAGGGGGACGTGAGGCTCATGCTGCCTGCTTTGCTGGGGACAACAAAGCCCTTTGTCTCTGAGCCAGGAAGCTCGTGTCTTCTGCCAGCGCCTTCTGGCACCTCGCCAGGCTGACCTGTTACTTGCAAGGAGGCGGAGCCCTCACACGCTTCTTGTCACGGACCGCCGTCAGCGTTTTGCGTGAGGATTGGAGGAGGTGCTAGGTCACCTTGCCAAATGCTAGTCCCTCAAAAGTATCCTTCCTTCCTGACACCAACTTACTAAAAACTATGAATGTTTGTCAGCCAATCATTACTTTTCTTTTTAGGTTTCAGTTGGTACTTGTAATTATATCTCAACAGCCCATGGCGCGGATATTTACAAGACAAGCAGCTAGATGAAAAGTAAATGCATTTTTTTTTTGCATTTTTCTCTTTTCAAGTCAACTCTTTAGACATTTCCAGATGATAGACTAAGACTTACACTTTCGTGTAGGTGGTCCCAGTAACTGGCATCCGTACGTATTTAAAATTTTAGCCGTCGAAAGCACACTTGGTGCAGTATTGCAAATGTTTTTAAGAAAAAAGATACTACCAAAGAATGTCCAGTGCTTGCAATTCTCACCGTGTTTTCTGATTGTAGTTTGCAGGAAATAGAAGACTCAACTGTGACCAGCTGATGAAAAGAAAATGAAAAATCACTCTCACTGGGAGGTAAAAATTGGCTTCTGAGGTTCGACCTGCTATGGGACTCTGACACAATATTAATGATGATGCATTATTTTTCAATAACAAATTCTGCCCCGAGCCTCAGTAATACTGTTGTATTCTCTTCTGTTTCCAGTTTCTATTTGAAGAGAGGGCAGGATCCCTTTTATATCTTCTTCCTCACCTCCTGGATGTCTGCCAATATTGGATATTGATCACACACCGTAACATCACTACCCCTACCAGGGTTTATGGCGTTTAAAAATTCTTACCAGACCTTCTTGTAAAAATTTCACGGGGAGATCACGAAATATTAAGCCACATGAAACAACACTTCTTTTTGTCAGAACATTTCCTTGTAACTTCTGTTTAAGGAAAGCACCCCAACCACCAAATTCTCCTTAATGTTAGTTTCCTTGAAAAATGACTTTCGGGGCGCCCGGGTGGCTCAGTCGGTTAAGCGTCCGACTTCGGCTCAGGTCACGATCTCGCGGTCCGCGAGTTCGAGCCCCGCGTCGGGCTCTGGGCTGACGGCTCGGAGCCTGGAGCCTGCTTCAGATTCTGTGTCTCCCTCTCTCTCTGCCCCTCCCCCGTTCATGCTCTGTCTCTCTCTGTCTCAAAAATAAATAAACATTAAAAACAATTAAAAAAAAAAAAGAAAAATGACTTTCTGGTGTGCTTCTGGAGGTTTTCTTGCAAGCCCCACCCGGGGAAGATGGGTGCTTGGATGGGAGTTTTGGTTTATTGGTGAAGAGTTGAGCTTCCTGTTCAGTCTGTGACCAATTTCCCCCTGTACCTGTTTATATTTATGATGGTTATGGCTTAAACAATAGAACATGATGTAAAGGATATTTGTTAGCTGAGCAGAGTGGCTTCATAGGCTGTCTGGCCGTAACGGATGAGACGTGTCTGATGGGGGCGGGCTGGAGTGACTTCCACACCTGCCCTGCCTTGAGGTCCTGTATAAACGTCGCGAACTTTCCGAAGGCCTCATTGCCGGTGGAGGAAGTTCCGAGGGGCGGGCAGTCCTCCTGTTACCGCTTCTGTGGCTCCACTCGCGCTGGCCGCCTGGTTATGTCCTGCACCCTCCCGACAGTGTCCTCCCCTGTAACGTGGGGCTGTCAGCCCCTGCTGGCTAATGATAGTGTGAGAATCAAGCAGAATGCTAGCATTTGGCGGCCGCCGAGGCTTTGTTTCCTGCCCCCTCTTCTGGCCCCACGCACCTTCCGACATCGCGCCAAGTCTTGGAGGTGGTGGGCGATGTGGTAAAGCAGGAGGCCTTTTCTTTTTTTTTTTCTGATGTTGAGAGAGAGCCGGAGAGACAGAGATCGTGAGCAGGGGAGGGACAGAGAGGGAGGGAGAGAGAATCGGAAGTGGTCTCCGTGCTGTGGCACAGAGCCCGGTGCGGGGCTCGAACCCACACACTGTGAGATCACGACCTGAGCTGAGGTCAAGAGTCGGACGTTTAACCGACTGAGCCGCCCGGGGGGTCTGAGACGTCATTTTCTTAACTGAAGAAGTACGTGATCTACTCTTGAAAAATCCCTCAGAAGAGCATTTTGGAAGGAGGCCCGTGATAAGAAAGGAGGCAGGTGGGGCGGACACTCGTTCCCCAGGGGCCCAGCGCCGGGAGGCACCGCAGGGACAGAGGGTCAGGTGGAGGGTCCAGGAGACAGAGGCCGAGAGGGGTGGCGGGAGGGACCAGGGGCCGTCCCGGCGTTTGTGTAGTTGGTCCCCCACCCCGTTTTACAAAAGGGACCTCTGACACTCGGGAGCCGCTGGACAGGGTCCTGGGAGGCACCTCCCGGCCGCACGGGTGGTCGGCATGGAGGGGCCGAGGCAGCCTGACTTCAGCAGGGGCAGGTGTGACGGGCCGACGTGGGCCTGGGTGGTGACCGTGGACGTGCCGAGCGTGTCTCCGGCCTGCCGTGTGGACCGGTTCCCGGCCCAGCCTGGAGTTGCACCACGGCTGCACAGACGTGTGGGCTGGAGCTCCCCGCCGCGGCCCTCAATGCCTGGAAATGCCCGCATCCTTTCATTGTGCGCAGAGGGGAGCCAGCCGACCTCCGCCCACCAGTGGCCCGGACAGGGCTCGGCTGGGTTCGGGCGTGGGCCCGCTCCGGCCTGCCGGGCGGGAGCGCGCCCACGGACCGGCCGGCCGGGCGTCCCGATGGGGCTGTGGCCCTGGGCTTCGTTCTGAACGTTCCGCCGCATCGGGCGCATCTGCAAGAAACTGGGGCACGCTGCCTGCCCGGCCCCCGTGCCGTGTGCAGGAGGCGCGCGGCCCTCGGGAGCTGGGCTGGGGGGGCCCAGCTGCTGTCCTTGCCCTGGGGAGCCCCAGGTGGGCCCCTCCGTGGATGGGGACCCCGCGTGCGGAGAGGTGTCCCCACCTGCCTGAGGGCGCGGCTCCCGCAGGCTGCTGAGAGCCAGCGGCAGACTTGGGTCGCCGCCGTCCTGATTTCTCCTTTTTGGCCTCAGACAGGCCCGTGATGCTGTCAGGAAGGGAGCGCGTCGCGATTCGTGATCAGCTCCAACTTATCGGAGCGCAAACCTTCGATGAGCAGTACCATCGCGTCATCACGTGTCGCCTGCTGGTTCCGAGGTCCGGGGCTACGTGGGGGCTCGCCGGGGTCCCTCTCAAAGAAGGGGGCGATTGGAGAGGTGGCCAGGGGAGCGGGAGTGGGGGACGGGGCGAGGGAAACAGGAGCAAGGAAGGCCACCCAGGCCCAGCTGAGGTCACGGCTACAGGCGCTGGGCGCACGGGGTGCGTCCAGAGGATGGAGACTGGACAGACCCGGCTGCTCCCCCCCTGCGCCCCCTCATTGTGGGCTGTCACCGTGCTGGTGCAGGGGCTCCCCCAGCTTCTGAGCAGCCCTGGCCCAGAAAAGCGGAGAGAGGCCGGCGGCCCTGTGGCAGGGCGCCAGAGGAAGGTCTCCCGGGCTGCGGCTGGTGACCGGAACCGGCCGGGAGGAGGGCCTCGGGCACCAGAGAGAGCGCCACAAGTAGCTGGGCCAGTCGGTTGTTGCAGTAGCTTCCGTCTCGGAGCCCAGGGTTCCTGGGCCTGGGCCTGTCTCGCTCTGGGCCTGGGGAACGTGTGGAAGTGTCCGGGGGCGGCTCTCCCAGTAACGGCCTGTTGAGAGCAGGACGTGCGAGGGGCTGCTCTCGATGTTTTGTCCCACTGTTTCTCTCGTCTCCTCCCTCCCCCTCCTTCCTCTCTTTCCCCGGAAACACACATACACCTGGACAGTCACGCACCATCACCAAACGCTGCCTGAGTCTCTGACTCGTCTGCAGGGCGATGATAAATTTCTCTCCGAGCCGGGCCCCACCTCTCCATGTCTCTCTCTGTCTGTGCCATCCATCCATCGTCTCTCTGACTTTAACTCGGAGTCCTTAAAAAAAATTTTGTTTTAATTTGAGAGAGAGAGAGAGATAGCACAGGCAGGGGAGGGGCAGAGAAGCAGGGAGAGAGACAATCTTAGGCAGGCTCCACACTCCGCTCGGAGCCCGATGAGGCACTTGACATGGGGCTTGATCCCACGACCCTGGGGTCATGAGCTGAGCTGAAATTAAGAGTGGGGTGCTCAACTGACTGAGCCACCCAGGCGCCCAACTCTGAGAATCCTTAAACTTGTGTCCAATAGTGAGCCACAGTCTGCCTGTCTACCGCTACGATTATCGTGAATGCAGTAAATATGGGCAAACACGTGCATAGACACCACTTGCTGAGCTAGATGGGGCCTGTCCTGCAGGACCTCAGGCACGTGAGACTGTGGTGTCTCGCAGCCCCTTCCCTGTCACAGGGCTGCTCCGTGACACCTGTCCTCACGGGCCGCCTCCCAGTGTGGCCAGGGATGAGGGCAGGCCCCACACAGGTATGAGAGTGTTCTTCCAGTTACGGGGGGGGGGGGGGGGGGGGCTCTGCACCTGCTGGACCTTCCGAGCTGTGGGTGCAGACATCTGCAGGGGATGTGCTGGCCGAGAGCCCAGCAGAGCGATTTGGCTCTGGGTCCTCGATCACAAGGGTGTAGACGGGTTTTGCCTTCCCCGCGCTTCTGTGTGAACAGTTTGTTCACCAGCAGATGTTGGTGAGCGGGGACCGGGTCAGGCGGTGCATGTGACGGTAGCAAAGACGGGGAGAAACCCCAGTTCCTGCCCTGGGCACATCCCTATTGACGGGGGAGGTGAAGATCAAAGTCGCGGGTAAATGTGAAACGGCCCGTCCCGCCGTGTGGGGCAAGGCTGCCGGGTGGAGACGGCAGGGAAGGCCCACCTGTGGGTGTGAGCGAGGATTCCGGACCTGGGAGCTGTCAAAGGCAGACAGCGAATGTGGGGAGAGGGGCCAGGGCAGCCGAGGGTCTTGTCCCGAGTTCTTCCCCGTGTGCCGGGGAGGCCCCAGAACCGTGACGGCGACACCTGCATCTAATCCGTCTTTTGGGGTTTGCACCAAATCTCAAGGGCACTGCTCTTTCGAAACGCTAAGACGCTGGGGGCGGGGGATGGGCTAGATGGGTGGCGGGCTTCGAGGAGACACTTTTTGGGATGAGCACTGGGTGCCTATGCAGGTGATGAACCGTGACTTCTACTCCTGGACCCAGGATTACACCGTATGTTAGCTAACTCGGATTTCAATAAAAGACAAGAAATCCTAAGACGTCGAGAGTGAGGCGGACTTTGGATTTTGTGTTCTTATCAGGAACGACGTTAGGTGATTGTCATAAAGGAAAGGCCATAAAACACGGCGTCCCCATAGCGAGGCCCTGCTTGTTCTCTGGGTGCTGTCCCCCCACCTACTCCATTCACGGGTCCTGAATCTTCATGGGGCAGCCCTCTGCCACGGGCCAGTGTCGGCGAGCGCCCCTCCCGCCCCCGTTGTGCCCAGACACCCCTGAAAACCGTGACAGAGATGAATCGAAGGAACGGGCCACAGGCCCTGACCCGGTTCCAGGAGGAACGACAAGCCCGAGCAGACCGGCCCCCGAGCCTCGTAGCAGATCAGCCCCAATGACGGCGAACGTCACTTACCAGAGCATACTGGGTGAGCTGCATTTAGCGTTAACATTTTATAGGTAGGGAGGCTGAAAATAACGATCCGTTCATCACGTTGCCCGGCGGCTGGCTTTGGCACCCTCCCGTAAAACCACCCGAGCACCCGTGGCCTCACGCACTTGCCCCACACAGCATCGTCCCTTGCCCCCATGCGGCCTCAGGACGCCACACCTGCTCTGCCCCTCGGCCCCTCCAGGGCTCCTGCAGAGTCGCCGAGATGCCTTTTTGGTGAAAACCCTGCCGTGTTGCCAGGTTTCCCAGGGTTAAAGGGCAACGCGCGTGAAAATGGGAAAGGCGGTGGGAGACGTCAAGAGGCCAGACATTGTTCTCCAGCCAGCCAGGCTGGGAGCCTTGCGCGGGTCGTCCTGCCCGAGACGCCCGCTTTCAAAGGGACAGTTTGCTGGGCTGTCCTGGCCCTGAGCCCCGCCCCTGAGAGAAGGCGGCACCCGCTGCGGTCTGGGTTCTGTGAAATGCAGGCTTTCCGACGCGGCAGGGACCCACAGTCGGGCACCCCCCTGCCCTGCGCACTCGGCGGAAGCGTCTGGAGGCCGGGAGACACGGCCCGGGCAGGCGCCCGCAGAGTCTCCCCGCTTACGACCCAGCCTTCCTTCCGTTAACACTGCTTTCAGCTTTCACTCTTTACGGGGCGTCACGTGCACACGGGAAAGTGTACTGAGCGCATCAGCTTGGGGGACTTTCGCACGGAGTGTCCCTTGTGATCAGAGCCCAGATCGAAACCGAAGCACGCAGGACCCCGTGGCCTCCCCGGGGCCCTTTCCAGCCAGGGGGCTGTCTTCTGAAAGTTGTTTTGTTTGCGTGTTTTTGTACCTTATGCAAGTGGGTTTTGTGTTACCTTTGAACTGCATTTCCCTCTATACTTTAAGTTCACCGTAAAAGGCGCACGGGGGTAACGCTTCACCTTTGCTTAGAAGTGGAGGTGAACAGGGGCAGACTCTCGATATCGGCTCAGGTCACGATCCCGGGGTTGTGAGATCGAGTCCCGAGTCAGCCTCCGCACTGAGGGTGGAGCCTGCCTAGGATTCTCTCTCCTTCTCTCTCTCTCTCTCTCTCTGCCCCTCCCCACCGTGCACATTCACATGTTCTCTCTCAAAATAAACATTAAACAGCGACCACGAGTGGAGATGAAATCACAATGTGTCGTCAGGTAAGTGTGTGTCACCACCGGGAACACCAGAGGAGTCACACTGTCATGACTCAGCCCTAACGCCCGAGACCCCAGGATAGACAAGGAGGACCGGGTTGAAGTTGCCATGGAAACCAAGGAGCAGCTGATGGGGGCGGGGGGGGGGGGGTGTGAGGGTGGGATAGCAGCTGTTCCCATTTTACTTATTTATTAAAAATTTCTTTTAATGTTTATTTTTGAGAGTGAGAGAGAGAGAGCATGAGCAGGGGAGGGGCAGAGAGAGAGGGGGAGGCACACAATCCGAAGCAGGCTCCGGGCTCTGAGCTGACAGCACAGACACCGATGCGGGGCTCGAACTCACAGACTGTGAGATCATGACCTGAGCTGAAGTCGGCCGCTCAACCGACTGAGCCACCCAGGGACCCTGGCTGTCCCCACTTTAATTTCAGCGGGTCCCAGTCAACCTCAGGCGGGACTCACACTCGCTTGGCTCCCAGGGCTGGTGGGATTAGAACGTGGGCCCCCTCCTTCCAGAAGTCCCCTGGGGACAAAGGCCACGTCCCTCCGCTCACCTGTGTTCCAGGCACCTGCGTGGTTCCGGGGGGCGCTCAGTGCCAGCCACGGGAGGGGCGAGAATCGCCCCAGAGGCGGCCGTGGCCCGACGGGGCGCTCCTGGGGACAGCTGGGCGGGCTGTCAACCCCAGTGGCTCCCGCCCTTCCCCTCTCCCGGCTCTGACTGCTCACCGCACGCACCTCCCAGAGGGAACGCGCGTTGTCGACACAGCAGGTGAGAGTGCACCCCGGCAGTAACCAGGAGTAACTTTCAGAATGATCTGGCAGGTGATGGCACGGCAGTGGGGTGGCGTATAGAATAATCGAAACCCAGTATCGCTCAAGAAACCTTTCGTGGTTCCTCCGAGCTCCAAAGCGACCAGGCGCCGTGCGCCCTCTGGCAGGCTTGCGTAGGTCGGGCTGTGCCCACGGCCCCCGCCAGGCAGGGGGCTGAGGGTGGGCCACAGAGGACTCAAGGGAAGGGCCACTCGTCATGTTAAGGGGGGCGGTCAAAGAACATCTTTACTCGTTCCGGTGAAGCCGTGCCACTGGCCGTGGAGCCGGGCCGGGAGGGTGGCGGGCAGATGCTGCCGTCCGAGGCACAGAGGGGAACGGAGGCAGGCTGGCTAGGCACAGGGACACAGGGCAGAGGGTGACCTTGTGTCTCCTGAGACTGGAGCCGGACGGGAGCCAGTCTTCGTGAGGTGGTTCATCCACGAGGACAGGACAGTGACACAGCCCTGCAGCGTTTGAAATGGCTGAGGCACCGTCTGCTCGGCCCCGTGACAAAGGACCGCAGACAGGGGCTGAAACACAGACGTGTGTCCTCACAGTCTGGGGGCCAGGTGCCCAGAGCCAGGTGCCAGTGGGAAGGTGTCCTTCTGACGCCTCTTCTCCAGGCTTGCAGGGGGCTGCTGTCTCACTGTGCCCTCCCAGGGGCTCTGTGGATGTGCGGAGGGAGGGAGGGAGGGGGAGAGGGAGTGAGGGAGGGAGGGAAGAGAGGCGAAGAGGGGGAGGAGGGAGGGAGGGAAGAGAGGCGAAGAGGGCGAGGAGGGAGGGAGGGAAGAGAGGTGAAGAGGGCGAGGAGGGAGGGAGGGAAGAGAGAGAGGGAGGGAGAGGAAGGGAGGGAGGAAGGGAGGAGGAGGGGAGAGGGGGAGAGGGAGAGAGCACTCTGGTGTCTCTTCTCACGAGGACACCAGTCCTGTCCTATGAGGGCCCCACACTCACCACCTCCTTTAACCTGTTACCCCCTTATGTACCCCATTCCCAAGTTCAGTCCCACGGGCATTTACGGCCTCAAGCCAGTGACTGGGGCAGACGATGTGGCCACAGCAACCACTTCGGAACTTTTCGGGAGCCTTCAATGAGCCCTTAACACACTCCCTGGGTCTAAGAGACATCCTGCCGGAGAGACGAGACTAAAATGCCAAAAATACTTCACGAAATGAGACAGCACACAGGAGCTGCACGAATGTGTTCGGCGTCCCGGTTCAGAGCTGTGTTTCGTCGTGAGGTGTTTTACAACTGGGATTTCTCCGTCTAGCACAGAAGCGTACAAGTCCTTTTATAGAATTCATTTTACTTTTATTCACTTGTATCTTCACACTCTTTATTGAATTTACAAATAACGAAGTTGCACGTCTCTTAAAATAGTTTATAAATCAGAATTGTAACCAATTACGTGGGCCTTGCCCCTGTAAATTCTAAATTGATGGTGTTTGATTATAATTTGCTTTGTGTGTAGAAGTAGATAATTGGGGAAAACGGATGTCTCCAAATCAAGCCGGTTTTAGTCTTGAAAACTGTCTCTCTGTGTCTTCTAACTTCGTGGATCTGGAGGGTGCGTGTAAATGGGCCAGCGACGTGCGGGAGAGCCATCAGTCCCCAGTCATAAGCGTGCCCCGGCCATCAGTCCCCAGTCATAAGCGTGCCCCGGCCATCAGTCCCCAGTCGTAAGCGTGCCCCGGCCATCAGTCCCCAGTCGTAAGTGTGCCCCGGCCATCAGTCCCCAGTCGTAAGCGTGCCCCGGCCATCAGTCCCCAGTCGTAAGCGTGCCATCCGGGGACGGGGAGCTGTGTGCTGACACAAGGCCCGCCTCACCCCTGCCTTCCTCCCCTGTGCTCCACCTGCAGAGGCCTCCGTCAGCCCCACTCCGCAGCCTGAAGACAGCCAAGCCGGGCTCTGTGTATCTCACCATCGGACGCGCTGAAGCTTGGCCATCGGGAGGCTCTTGGGAGCTCTCAGAACCGTGGAGGCAGCCAGCATCCTGAGTCCCCGGTGGCCTGGCCGGAATCCTTGCCATTCCCCGCCTGCCCTCAAGCCGGGATGCTCTGTGACTCGGGGTGAGGCGTCCTACAGGACAGTGAGGCCACCTAATGCCACGTTGGCCTCCACGCCTGCCTCGCACAAAGCACGCCCACCCCTTGCCTTTCTATGTGACGAGACATCAGTAAGGGAGTGATTTAGAAAAGCTGGATTATGTGTATTTAAGGGGCCGCACCTCTGATGCTGCACGTAAAGGCAGGAGAGCAAGGGTCCTCTGTGACCTGGCAGTCACGGGACCTCGGTTTGATACCTGCCCTCGAGCTTCCTTCCAGGTGGGGCGGTCGGGAGGTTCGGGACATCACGTGCGCCTAAGGCGGGAGCGGCGTCTCCTCACTGTGTATTGATTTCCTCCTTCGAAGCACACTTGCGATTTGGGAGGCTTGGAAATGAATCGATGAAGTTACATTTCCATGTCAAGAGCAAGACATTATTAGTAGACTCATGTCAAACGCCACGTGAGTGACCGCCTCATTAAATGTTGAGCAGGACCGCTTTTGGGCCACAGCGCACCGGCTGCTCTGGCGGGGACGCCGGATGGATGGGGACAGGCTCAGGCCCCAGGGTGTTCCGTCCAGAAGCAGGGCACACATGCAGGGTGTAATAATCGTGGAAGGTGAACACGTTTGTAGAGAAATACGGTCATCCTAACAGTTCAGAGGGCAGATCAATTATGTACCAGGTCACAAATTCTGGCTCAGTTTTGTTTTAAAGACGCGAGTTTCCTTTAACTCGGAAGACTACGTTCCTACTGAAGGCCCAGCGGAGGACAGGGCAAGGCCGCTGCGCTCGGGATCACAGAATGTTTCGTGGCAGGGGTGGGGGGTGGGGGGTGGCACGCCAGGCCGGACCTTATGGGACACGGTGACTGAAACGAGCAGGAGGAGGGGGAAAGCCCACCAGGCAGCGTGCGGATAGTCCCGGGGGCAGATTCACAGAGGCAGGCGATCACCGGCCAGTGCGCCGGAATGTTCCAGCCCCGCTCACACCACCGCTGGTGCCCACAGAGCGTGAGCTGCGCAGCCCAGGCAGACACCCCCATCTGGCAGGTTCTGACTCAGAGCGACCGCCGAGCACGTGCCCCTTTGGCACTGAACACGGGCTGCAGGGAGCTGAGGACATTCGGGCTTTGTAAGACTCATCGTCCACGGAGCACATGTCACCATCAGGGGTTTAACTGCATGATCTCTGAGCACCAGCTACGCGACGAGCTTCATCAGGGCCTATGGCTTTGCCCCTGAGATCGCAAGCTTAACTGGGAGCTCGATCAAGGGCAAGACAGGTGGTGCGGGAATCGATGTAGACGACAGGTGTATGCGGTCAGAATGCAGAGGACAAAGACGTTACCACCGCCGGACCAGGGTGGCGTCAATCTTCACGCTTTAAACGACGCGCTGGATTGCGATAGAGAGACAAGAACACAAACAATTTAAAAGCAATTGTAGCTTGATTGATTGTAGGCTATTGGTAACTCTTTACAAATATGCTCTTTGTGTTCTTACCAAGTGTATCCGATTATCGTCACTATTCTGGGAAGCAAGCTCTGTCCAGGTTTTCAAAGCGTGAAGTGGCGATGATACAACCAAAGGGTTTTAGCTTCTTGAAATAGGAAGAGAAGAAATGATGAATTAGTTAACGGCCTTCTGCTTAACATTTTTTTTCAACAACGACAAAAGCACAGATCTTGGGAGAGAGAGCATGAGCGGTAAGGGGCAAGAGAGAGAGAGAATCCCAAGCAGGCTCCGTGTTGCGTGATCTCACAAACCGTGAGATCATGACCTGAACTGAAATCAAGAGCCGGACCTTTAACCGACTGGGCCGCCCAGGTGCCCCAACAAAAATATATTTCTTAAGTTAAAAAAATAAGTCAGTGTTTATTATCTCAAAAACGTGTGAAATTAGTGAAAAAAAAAAGTAGAAACTGAATTTAACTTCCAATTTTCCCTTGGAAAATTTTTATTAATTGAAAAATGAGGAAAAGCATCAATAAAAATAAAAACAATTGTATGGTCTCACTGTGCTACCAAAATGACACTGTGCTTGGGTATTAGATAAATTATCTAGGGAAAATTTGATTTATGAAATGGAATCTAAAATTTTAAGAGCCCCAATATTAGCAGCGTATCTCATCCCAGATTAAAGACTTTATTTTACATTAAAAAATAGCTCCCTTTTCAAATTACAAATGGAATAAATACACATTCTGGAGAATTTGGAAAAACAATATCTTACGCCAAAATAAAATTGCCCATCAATTCTACCCTTGAGGGGGGAAAAGCCACAATCCTCTGTGGATTTTGTTTCAATCTTTTTCTCTATGCAGTAGAACTGGTGCGATACAGCATATTGGTGATTCTTGGTGGAGGACGAATATGAAAACCCACAAGTAGGGGCACCTGGGTGGCTCAGTCGGTTAAGCGTCAGACTCTTGGTTTCAGCTGAGGTCATGATCTCCCGGTTCCTGAGTTTGAGGCCCACACGCAGCTCTGTGCTGACAGAGCAGGGCCTGCTTGGGATTCTCCCTCTCTCCCTCTCTGGGCCCCTCCTCTGCTCGCTCTCTCTCTCAAAATAAAGAAATAAGCTTAAAAAGAACCCCCACAAGAGAACTTTTAATAAATGTAGAGATGCAGATAATTGGACACACATTGCTGGGGAAGCCACTGTCATTTACAGGTGGTGAGCCTGCCGTTTTCTCTTAACATCATCATAAACATTTTCCAAGGCCCATAAATATTCTTCAAATCATGTTTAAATGGCTGTCTAGTTTTCCATCAGATGAAAAAAAAAAAAAAACCTACGATTAATTTCTCCCCTCTCTTGTTCTTGAACATTTGGGACCTACTATTTCACGGTTATTAATAATGCTACAACAAATATCCTTATATCCACAACTTTGCTCATGTCATTTTCCTTAGCGTCACAGAACCAGAATAAATGGGTCATAACATTTGAAATTGTTAAGCCTCCTGGTAAGTATTGCCAAAACTCCTTCTGGAAAAGCTGTCTAAATTCATATTCTCTTACTGATGTTGGAGAGTGTCCAGGGTAACAGATCCTATCCAAAGAAGATGCTCATCAAAACACAATTAAAAAGCAAATAAATACAACTTTTTCACTGATAAATTGATTTCTCATTTTTTTGACATACAGTTTGAATTCTAGAGAAGTTGAATATTATCTGACATGTTTATTATATACTTTAAAAAATATGCATTTATTTACTTTTTAAAGTTTTTTTTTTATGTTTTATTTATTTTTGAGAGAGAGAGAGAGAGAGAGAGAGAGAGAGACAGAGCGTGAGCAGGGGAGGGGCAGACAGAGAGGGAGACACAGAATCCGAAGCAGGCTCCAGGCTGCGAGCTGTCAGCACAGAGCCTGATGCGGGGCTCAAACCCACGAACCGTGAGATCAGGACCTGAGCCAAAGTCAGACACCCAACTGACTGATGCCCCAATCTGTTACTGTTTTGCTTGTGGGTTCTTTGTTTTTTTGTGTTAAGAAGGTAGACTTTCTCTATCAAAAGATAGAGAAATACCCACTGACATTTGTTTTTTATATCTGACTTCTTTAGTTATTATACATAAATACAATAATATTTCTATATTATAGTTATTATCTGTAACATGGTTATCTTATGTAGTATGTGTAGTTATTATAGAATACATTTATAGTTGTTAATAAACGATGTATTATAGAATACATTCATAGTTGTTAATAAAACGATGTTCTTTCTTAAATGGTCTCTGAGTAACTGATGTGTTTTGCGTAGTGACTGAGTCAACCCGGGTTTTGCAGGCATACAGTCTAGGACTCGCATTAACCATGCATGTGAAGGTGCTTAGCGCGGGCATATGGAAATTGGGTGCATGCAGATATCTTGCAAACATAATTTTTCTTTTAAAGGTTTCAATTTTAGCAACTTGGACTGGATCTCTCCAAGGTGGGAAGTAATTAGACGGTCTCGGCACTTAGGATTAACCTTCCAGAGAAGATCTGGCCTTGCCGAGGTCTCGACAAAGACCCTGTGTGGCCCGACATCGTCAGCTCACGTTGGCCGCCACTGTGGCTAAGCTCCACGGTGTGGGGCCATGCAGGTGATTATCTGAAAAATTGACCCCAAATCACCCTTTGTTTCTAAAGAAGACAAAGGTTCTTTTCTTTCCTCTTTCTTTTGCAAGCCCAAACTTTTGGCATGTTTGCTCTTAGGGTTCAAGGATAACCAGTGGGCTTTGCTGGGGACACTGTGGGGGGGGGGGTCTCCTCTATTAATTATTAACCGTAGTTACCTGTTGGGGAGTTGGGAAGTTAGCTGGTGGGAGTGCATTGCCTACGGTGAAATTAAATTGAAATTAATATTTTTAAACACTCGGAGGTGAAACCTTAAAAAACACCGATTAGGATAATTTCAAAATCTCAAAACTCAGTGGCTGGCGGAAAGTCTAAGAGGTCAAAGTCCACGCGGACGCTGTTCTGTGCCACGGGCTAGACGTTAGGAGGATGGTAACCAAAAACATGCCGGTTTCACCAGACACCAGACATTGCTGGAAAATGGAAAGCAAGAACAGAGTATTAGAGAGAAAAGCGTATTCATTTCAAAATGATTATGATGTCATATGGAAATATCAAGAGGGTAATTTGGTAGAATTCCCAACGCAGGACTGATTTGAAAGTGCTCTCCGTTTTCATAATCTTTGAGTAGTTACAGGAGCTGATTTTCATTATCAGATCTTATGTAAACCTCCAGACTTATTGGACTTAACTCTTATTTTCCATCAACTATTTTAAAAAGGTAACTTGAATTTTCAAAATCAGAGAGCTGTCCTTTCTGACCCCATACTAGCTATAAAAAATACATGAATATATGGGGTGCCTGGGTAGCTCAGTGGATTAAGCGTCCGACTTCAGCTCAGGTCATGATCTCAAGCTCCATGAATCTGAGCCCCACGTCAGGCTCTGTGCTGACAGCTCAGACTGGAGCCTGCTTCGCATTCTCTGTCTCCCCCTCTCCCTGTCCCTCCCCTGCTCATGCTCTGTTTCTCTGTCTCTAAATAATAAATAATTGTTAAAAACTTCAAAAAAAATACATGAATATCTGAGCGGCTCTCTTCATTATCCTTTCAAAGGAAATGTATTTTAGAGATTTAAATGAATTACTTCTTTTAAAGAAGCAAGAAATTCCCTGGTATAGAAAAGGAAAAAAAAAAAACAGGTGAAATTGCTATTTAGTAGAGTAGCTTTTATTTGATTTAAAACAGAACATTCTGGGGCATCCTTCTGAATTTACAGAATGGGTCCAAAGAGGAGATTTCTGAAAGACTGGCTCTTTTTGCCCTTCAGACAAAGATGGCTCCTGGCCCGGCAGAGAGAATAATGCCGTGAATTCATTCATGTTTCTTCCCCTTCCATCCCAGAGCACATTTTATTTCTCCCTGAGATGAGAGTGGGGGGGGTGGGGATCTTGAAGCCGGCACCTCCCACATCACCAGGTTTTAGAGTTCAAGGCAGACTGAAGACCCTCCCATCTCTCCCCCCCTTCCCTAACTCCTTCCTTCCTTCCTTCCTTCCTTCCTTCCTTCCTTCCTTCCTCCCTCCCTCCCTTCCTTCCTTCCTTCCTGCCTTCCTTTCTTCCTTCCTTCCTCCCTCCTTTCCTTCCTTCCTTCCTTCCTCCCTCCCTTCCTCCCTTCCTTCCTTCCTTCCTTCCTTCCTTCCTTCCAGCTCACGCCCGTTGAGAACCTAGTACTTAGCAGGCAGTGCGGTGATCTCTGAGGATCCAAGGAATTTACCATTTGGTGGGGGAGAATCAGAGGAGTACAACAGGGGACGTAGTTCAGCGTGACTGTCTAGGCTATGCCACGATCCATTTGACAGTTGAGGAGACCCTCTCTTCAACACGAGCCATCTCTCCATCCATTTACGCGTTCGCACGTGTGTTGGCATTCCTGTGCTGAGAATTGCAGAGGGGTGTGGTGGATGCCACTTTGCAAAGACAGCCACACCTATTTACTTAGCCCCTGTCACGTACACATCCTGGAGCTTATCATGAATGGCATTCCTCCCGGGAGGTGGGGTCAATGTTTCCTCCCTTCAAGTCCTCGTGGGATCTTGTTACTGTGTGTGCTGAGCCGTGCATTTTGGTGGAAGTGAGGCTCTGTGACTTTGGAGGCGAGGCCATCAAAAGGAGAAAACTCCTGCCTGGAGCGCTCTCTCTGTCAGGATCCTCACCCTGGGAACCTGGCCGCCATGTTGTGAGGAAGCCCAGGCCACGTGAAGAGGCCACGTGGATGTGTTCTGGCAGCTGGACCCCAGCTGACCCCAGCTGGCAGACGCGGGGGTGAAAGAGCCTTCAGATGATTCCAGCCCCAGACATCATGGGACAGGCATCTGGCCATGTCCCCTCTGTATTCCTGACCCACAGCAACAGGCGAGATCATAAGGATCACTGTGGCTTTTAAGCCACTGCATTGTGGGATGATCTGTTATGCAGCACCACAACGCCAACACAAAGGAGCTATAGGATCTTTTAAACAGTTTGTCTTCCGGAAGCTTAGACTTCGGTTGTAGGCAGTGGATACACTTGTGAAATAGAGACTATGTACGGGGCCCACCTACCGAATACTTCAGAAAACATTGCCCTAAGTGTTGAAAGGGGTAGATCAAAGTCAGCTGATCTTTGGGAAAGGATGTAGTTTCCAGTGTAACCGTGGGAATTCACTCCAAGGGAATTCACTCCAAGGACGAATGAATCTGATGAACGCTTGAATTATGACGTGTTGGAGCTTTTAGAGAATCACGGTCCTTTTCAGCCACAAGAAGGACGGGGCAAGGGGACTTGTGTTCACTGACGGTGGCCGCTTCACACACATTTACCCTACTTGCAGCCGTCCGGTGAGGTGATTATTTTCACCCCTATTTTACTGATGAGAAAACCTGACGTTGATGAGGATTTGGTAATTCTCACCAGGTTGCACAGCGAGCAACACAGCCAGTGTGGTCATTCAGGTCTGGCTGACCTCAAAGGTTTTTTTGTTTTCTGTCGTTTTTAAACAAAGTGACAAATAGGATGTCTGGGCCGCGAAGGGTGTTACGAGCTCTGAGGAGGAGCATGGCGTGACACCTGCTAGGCCCGTGGTTCTCAAAGTGTGGCCCGGGGTTCCCTGAGGATCCCTTTCAGGGATCTTCAAGATCAAAACAATTTTCAGAATAATAGTGCATGTAAATAGAAAGCTGGATGAAAAGCGATCTTTGTAATAAAGCTGCAAAAGTCTTTGTGGCCGTGTTGACACGAGCAGTGATGGGTACAACCCCCATGGCTCCGCAGGAATCAGGCCGTGAACTCCAACCATGCAGGTGATCACTGGGTGCCTCACACTAAGGGACTGTGGCGACAAGTGGCCAGTGTCACTTATGAACGCAAAGCAGTGAAAATTACCTCCATGGAGACCATCTATCGAGTCCGTAGATAACTTCCAAATGTCCTGCTGCACGCGAAGCCTGTAGGTGGATGTCGCGAGAAGCCTCGAGTCGCAAAGCCGAACCGGCCACTTCCATGGGATCCCATTTTTACTCAAAAGAACCAATGACAGAATCATCTGGGTCCTTGGCAGACATTTTCCAGAAAATGAGTAAAGCGAGCCTGTCTCTTCAGAGGGAAAGAAGGGACAATATTTCTTGGCAAGGACACCATTTGAAGTTTTCTGTGAAAACTAGCATTTTGGAAAACTTGTATTCTCCACCACGAGCTTGGCAATTTCCCAACACTGAAGGGCTTATTTTGAAGAGATGTGGTGGTAATAGTAACGTCCGTGACTTTTTCATATTGAACGAAGCATGTCAGCATCTGGAAGATCTACAAGACCCAGCGAATCAGAAATTTCCACGTGACCCCTGCCTGGTATTACAAAATCTTGCACAAGTGAAAGGTCCATTCAAAGTGCAGGACAAGCCTGTGACTTTCGATGTTCGGGAGTATGAAAAGCTCATTGATATGCTTTTGGATTCCATGCTGCAGTTAATCTTTAAGAAATAAACAGTTTTCTAGTTTTGGTGTGTTACCAAAGGACAATACCTATAATTATCTGAAAAGGCTATTACAATACTTCTCCCTTTCTGGATTCAACAAAAGCAACACACTGTGATAGACGGAATGCAAAAGTAGGCCTGAGTCTAGCTTTGTCCTGTTAAGCCAAACATTAAAGATATTTGCAAATATACACTTTTCTGGTATGCTTCTCACCATCGTTTTGTTTTGTTTTGTTTTGTTTTGTTTTGGAAAATACATGTTCTCACAAAGCAATGCCATTTATGTTCATATGAAGTGGGTTCATTTTTATTTTTGAAGGAATTAACACATCGTTTGAATACTTCACAGTTTTAATTTCAAACATAGTATTGTAGAAATACTGTAGAAATATAGTCAATACTGTAGAAATACCCACATTAGAAACAAAACATCTCTGGGGTCCTCTATAATTGTTAACAGTGTAAGTGGGCCCTGGGCCCCACATGTTTGAGACCTGCCGCTTTAGGTAAGAGGAAGGCTTTGAGGTTCTTGAGGGAGGCCCGTTAATGTGGTAGGACAGCAACACGTGTGTCACAACAGGTCAAGGGCTTCTGTGGTAGTGGCAGCTGGAAGCAGGTACAGTGGGGCAGGGGGCGTGCTGAGGAGGGCGTGGGAGAGAAGGGACTACGGGCAAGCCCTGCCTCAGAGGGAGAGACACAATGCTTGAGTAACAGACACCACGGTGGAGGGAAGGAAGAGCGTGAAAGTTGGTGGTGGTTGATTTTATAAGCCAACTTGGCCAGGCTGTGATTACCAGGCCATGTCCCAGTGGGGGTGTTGGGTAGATTCACACTTGGCCCAGTCAACTCTGAGGAAAGGGCATTCATGTGGTGGGCCTCGTCCAACCAGTTGAAGGCTTTAAGAGCAAAGATTGGGGTTTTCCAAGTAGAAGGAATTCCGCCTCCAGACGGCCTTCAGACTCAGCTGGTGTCACCTCTTCCTGAGTCTCCCGCCTGCCAACCTGCTCCTTGGATTTCAGAGGAAATCCGCTCCCCAAATCCTGCACTCTCTCTGTCTCTCTCTCTCTCTCTCTAGATGTATATCCTATTGGTTCTGCTTCTCCGGGGAACCCTGACTAATACAAAATTGAAGCAAAAAACCAAAAATTTGAGATCATTCACCGAATTGGGAAAGAGTGGGGGGTGTCCCAGAGGATTTTTGTCTCACAAAGGCCCCGTGTGGTGCCCGGGGATTAGCTCTGTCGGCCTCCCACCTGGGGCAGGCAGGGGTGCGGGTGGTCCAGGACGGGTGGGCTGCTGGTTTTCTCATCAGGTCTGAGAGGCAGCTGCACAGCGTAGTCACCGAAAGTTGAGGCTGAGGGGTCACGGCTTCTTCAAGCCCAGCTGATGGTTCGCCTCGTGGATGCTCGGCGTCCCGGCCTACAGGAGGGAGGACCCGCCTTGTGGAGAACCGAGTGGATGGTGGGCTGCTTCCGTAACCCGCGTGGCAATCCGGAAAGGCTATTAAAATCCTTCTCCCTAGATTTTGGTAATTTTCTATGTAATTATAGTTAAACACCGTGTGCCAGTATCCGGGAAGGTTCAAACGGGGTGGTGCCCCTGTGAGAAGCTCTTCCTTCCATCGTCGGACCGGCCCGTCTGGCCCGCTGAGCTGGGGCTCACCCAGGCTCTGCCCCGCGGGACTCAGTCGTCCGTCCCTGTGTTCACCCACCGAGCCCTGGAGGAGCGCCCGCTACGAGCAGGTACAGAGTGATTTGCTGGAACAATTCACAGACCTTCTAAATACATTTGGCCAAACAGCCGGATGCCGTGTTTGGGCGGGTCCGCTGGGGTGTGGAAGGAGGTGGGAGCTCCAGAGGCGGCCTACATCTCCAGCTGCCTGATCCTCCCCTTTGTCCCAGTGGCACAGTCTCTGCGGACATCCCGGGTCTGAGAGCCTGGGAGCGGTGCGGGGTCTGGCCAATCAGGGTGCCGGAGCGGGCATTCTCCGGCCAATCACGGTGCTGGAGCGGGCATTCTCTCACCAATCAGAGTGCTCGAGCAGGCATTCCGAGTTCACGCCTTCCCCACCAGGCGTCCGCCAGTCGCCCCCCCCTCGGTGCTCAGGAGGGAGTCAGAGCCCCTTTGAGCGGTTCAAGAGTTCGCAAGCTCGCCCCGCGAGGGTGTGGGACCCCGGACCGGCCACGCAGGCCCTCTGCTTTCCTCTGAAGACAGGAGGAAGGACGGGGCGAGGAGGCAGAGAGCCCGTGTCACCGACGGCCGTGCACCCTGAGCCCGGGAGAGGGCCAGCCCCCCGCCAGGCCGCGTGCACCCCCAGCCATTCGGGAGCAGTATTTCAGCTGTGCCGGCAGCCGGACGCCTTTCGTTTCGTCACTGAAAACCAGCAGGAAAGACGATCTGCCTGAAAGGGTCATGGCCAGCCTCTCCCCCAGCTCCTCCTTGGACACGCAAGACGTAAACGCGTGTGCACCTGCACCGCTCCGTCCTTGACCGCGGGAAACCACCGCGGGCCCGGTTCCAGAAGCGTCGTGGCGACGTTTTAGCAGTTGCGGTGGGTGAGGACAGGACAAACTTGAAGAATCCTCAGGCTGTCTCCTTCTGTGATCTGATCTCTCAGCTGGTTCTTCGTCCCATTTTGTAATTTACGGTTACCTGGATTGTGAATTCGTGTCTCTGCTGTTAGCGGACTGAACAGAGCCTCCAACGCTTGCGTGGGTTGCCCGTTGTGTGTGTGTGTCTCTGTAAGGCTTGCTTTCTGCCGCAGCACAAAGGGCCGGGTTGCTGCAGGGGGACCGTAGGCTCCCCGAGGACTGTTTGCCCACAGAGTCCCTGAGCCCCGGGTCGCACCCAGCCCCGCCAGGCACCTGCCATAGGATTGTTGGAGAGCCGCACCTCCTGCCGGCAGAAGTTCGCTGCCGGGGAGAGACGGCATCCCGACGGTCCAGGTGGCCTGGCCATCGGCACGGCTTCTGGAGAGGAGCTGGGGTGGCGGGGAGGGGTGAAACGGGAACAGACTGGAGGTGGGTGGGTGTGGAGACCCATTCTGCCCATCAGAAGGGTGGGAGCAGTGTGAGGCCTGGGCGGGAGGTAGGGGCAGAAGGAGGCTGACCTTTTGTGACTGAGATGGCAACCAGTTTTTTTTAATTGAAGTCTGGTGGATACAGCAGGTGGCATCAGCTTCAGTCAGACAGCACGGTGACAGGACAGTGCTGGCCCCCAGCAGCAGATGGCCTCCATCATTATGCAGTGACTGGGTCTGTGTCCTGCATTGGGCTCGTTGCATCTGATGGATGGTTCTGGAAGCCACCCGAAGTCCGGAGGGTCCCCGTCGATAACGCAGGCCGGGTGCCGCTCATCTTGGGACCCAGGGGCTCCCCTTGGCCAGCCCTGCCTGCCACGGGGGTGGGTGGGGAGCGGGGCGTAAAGGATGGGGGGTGGGGTGGGAACGTGGCTTCTGTGCTGGAGGCAGCACGCATCTTGCTGGGGAGTTGAGGCTAAATCTGAGGACACAGTCAGGGGCTGGACGCCCCAGCCAGGCCAGGAGCCCTCCAGGGGCAGCCCCTCCATTCATCTGTCCATCTGTCCATCCGTCCGTCTGCTGTCTGTGCAGGGCAGCTGCCGAGGCTTGCCTGCCGCCCTCCTGGCTCCCGTCCCATTCTAGGCCTTTCCAGCTGCAGACACGCGTGTCCCTCCTCCCCAAGCAGCACGGCCTTTGCCACTGGCTTCGTACTAACTCTTCCTGCTTCGTACTTGCAACCCCTCTTTATGTCTTTCCACTTATTTGATTCAGTACAACTCAGCCGGGCACCCGCCTCATGCTCCCGGGTTCCTTCCTGCACGTCTGGGGCCTGCGGCGGCCATCCGGCCCCGGGAAGGAGGGGTGCTGGGTCGGGGGTGGGGAGGAAGCTGAGCCTCCCACTCTGGCCGCCCCCACCCCCCCACCGCCCCCGCCGGCCTCCCGCTCCAGCCCTGCTCAGCGAGGAGGTGCTGCTGTGCCCACGTGGGTCCCCAGCTGCCAAATGGGGACTCCTGCTCTCCCCGGGCCCGTGGTGTGGGGAGTGTGACAGGGGTGAGGCGAAGGCAGGACGGCGTTGCGGACACAGCACCCGTCACAGAGGACGGCAGACTTTGCCGGAGAGGCCTGGGCAGGAAGCAGGAGAAGGGGGAGGCGGGGTGCCGGGGCTAAGGAAGTGGCCGGGCCTGAGGCTGGAGGAGGGGACGGGAGCCAGGCGAGCACTGTGTGCTTGTCTGTGAGCACTGTCTCCCGGGCCAGACGAACCAGTTGGTGCCTGGTGTGGGTGATTAGGGGGCTCTAAGTTCCTGAGCTGCAGGCCTGACCAGGGGCGTCTGGGGGGGAGTCTGGGGAGGAGGAGGCCCTGGGGCAGGAGGGTGGCCGGCCCGGCTGGGAGGTAGTCTGGGACACGGCCTGGACACATCTAGGGGCAGTGAGAGCCGGGCCCGAGCCGGGGGAGAAGGAGGCCTGTGGGGGGCAGTCAGCCGACGGCAGCCAGGGTGCTCGGGCGGGCGGCAGACCGCGAGGACGGGAGCGTGTCCAGCGGCGAGACGCCTCTGTGCCGCTGCGCGGGGCCTCGGGGGCCGGAGGAGGACGGCCTCACGGGGCGGTGCTGATGCTGTAGGGGACCCGTCTGTCTGCCACGCGTGGGCGGTGAGACGGCTGGGCAGCCCTGGAAACATAATCCTCGCTTGCCGGGCGCCCGGGGAGCCGGAGAGGAAAGGCCGCGTGCGAGAGAGCAGGTCCTGAGGGCGTGACCAGCATCCCCTCCTGTTCAGGAGCAGGGGGTTTGGCTGGTGTTGTTTTTAACAGGGTCGGACACAGCACCCGTACTCCTGCGTGGCCACGCTGTCTCCATCTGAGGCTGGCGTCACCTCGTGGCACAGCATGGCTTCGTGGGTGCTGTCGATTGTGAGGAAGGCCGCTCTAGACGAACGCGCTGGTCCTGCTTCGCTGGCTCGTGCTTTGGGTCTGCAGGTCCGGGTTTTGTTGCCGGCACGGAAACCGAGCCCGGAGGACACGACTGGAAGCTAGAGGCTTCGGGGTGGCGCCGACGGGGCCAGGGGGCAGGCCGTAGAGAAGGCCACCGGCAGAGACCTTGTGGGAGACCCAGACGGCCAGGGACGGTCCATCTGTGATAGCTCACTGGGAGCGGGTTCCTTCCGGATCAGAGTCGATGCACAGCTGGGCCGTGGGGGAGGCGAACCTCACAGCTGATGGCCGCGTTCACTTGCATTTATTCCCGGTAGATACTTGCAAATCCTCGACCTGGAGCCAAAGTTTGCCTGTTTCTGTTTCCCCAGAAATGCCTTCCGTGGCCCTCGGCCCCCAGCACTGGCGCCCGGCCGCCCTTTGCCCCGAGCCTGGGGGGTGGCCGCCCTCTGTCCCTCCTCCTTAGGCAGGGTCCTCAGCGTTCAGACCCGGAGGGGCCCCAGACCCCGGGCCCACTGGGCCAGAGACCGTGGGCACGTGGGCGTGTGCCCAGGGGCCGTCCACCTGCACGGGGGAGGGGTGTTGCCGGGTCCACGCCGTCTGTGCAGAAACACGCTTCAGGAGGATGAACCCTTCCATGAGCCTTGACGGTTAGAGCAACTCTCCCGCTTCTCCGAAGAATCGCTCCCAGTTTGGAAAACCGTCTTCCCTGTACTTCTCAAAAGAGATTTTCCCATTCCACCTTCTACGAAACTATCTCGTTCTCTATTCACGGGCCAGTCCGGGAACTAGGTAGCTGGGGAAAGACATAGTATGGCTTAGATACCATGCGTCTTCATATTTAGACGGTCGAGAGAGGCTGCAAGAAATTCCAGATCTGTAAGAGTTGCAGCGTTCATCAATCCTGTGGCAAGATTAGTCAGCAAATTATAAAATTAACATGCAACAGCTTTGCTATTTATTCGTCTGCTTGGATGTTGGGAAACTGTCCACGTGAAAGTCCCAGAAGAAAGGAGAGAAACGAAATGTTGATTAAAAAATACCTGAACTGGGGGGCGCCTGGGTGGCTCAGTTGGTTAAACGTCAGGCTTTGGCTCAGCTCGTGATCTCGTGGTGCGTGGGTTCAAGCCCCACATCGGGCTCTGTGCTGACGGCTCGGAGCCTGGAACCTGCTTCGGATTCTGTGTCTTCCTCTCTCTCTCTCCCCCTCCCCCACCCTCCTCTCCCTCTGTCAAAAATAAATAAACATCAAAATACCTAAAATACCTAAAACATAAAAAAATACCTAAATTGGATGATCAGACTCCCAGTTAGTAGAAAATGGACTGAATTCGGGCCTAAAGGGAAAATCAGAGGAGGGAAAAGGCCAAGCTTCTTCCTGACCTGACGCACGGGCCAGGGGAGGAGCAGGGGCTCTCCTGTCTGGACAGATGGAAACAACACGCGGATCGAGCGCCACTGACAACTAGTGTCTGGGGAAAAACCCAGATAATATCTGGAGCTCTGGTTCAAGCACAGTTATAATAACAGCTAACGTTTGCTTAGTGCTTAAGATGAACCAGGCACTTTGTATACATTTTCTCGTTTGTCCTCAAAACGTTCAATTTTGTTTGTTTATTTATTTTGCAAGAGACGGTGAGCAAGCATGGGGGAGAAGGGGGGGGGGGGGAGAGAGAATCCCAAGCAGGCTCCACACTGTCAGCACAGAGCCAACGTGGGGCTCGAACTCACAACCATGAGATCATGACCTGAGCCGAAACCAAGAGCCGGACGCTTAACCGACTGAGCCGCCCAGGCGCCCCACCTCAGAACATTCAAAGAAGGAAACTGGGTAAAGCAATGAGGATTTTTGTTGGTCCAGCACCGAAACATGTTGACCTAAGACGCTAGGGTGACTAACCCAGCCCAGAACCCCCCGGGGAAATGGCAGCAGATCCCTACATAGAACCACATGTGCAGTCTGGTCCCGGCCTGGAGACGCGCAACAGAGATCAGGCCCATGGAGGCACGTTGAGGCCAGTGCCCGCTGGCTCCGGGACAAGGCTTCCGCTGGAGTTTGGTGGTGGTGGTGGTGCCGGGAGCACGTGGGGAGAGCCAACACCTTGCTCTCTTAGTTGGACGTGAAAGCCATCCGCACGTTCGCCGGGGCGGCCCTTGACGACGACAACTGACTTCCGCTGAGTTCAGCTCTGCGTGCGGCGAGGGACGCGGAGATCCAGCTGCACACGCGGATGCGGCCACACATCTGGCCGTAGCGTGTTGTCAGGAACCACCGCGGGCAAAGACGGCCAACTATCTGCACCGGTAAATAGCAAACGGTAGCAAGATGGCATAATATTTCACACTGACAGAGACCCTAACGTAGACTCATCCGGTCACGCTGGCTGTCACAGACCGCCATGGCTGCGACACGTGAGTGGACTTCCCGTCTTACTGTTTTCCGAGAAGCCTTTTGTTTCACGTTTGTGGGGCGCTATGTCTCTTGTGTAAGCGGTAGCTGCGGAATTTATCGTAAAATATTATAAGCAAACGCCACTCTGGGTAAGTGCGTTAGTGGCCCCTTTGAATCTCCTGGGTGTGCGTGTTCCAAATCTTCGGGGGAGCCAGCACCTGCTGCTGGATCATCTTCCGACGCTGCGTGAACACCAGACCGCCTTGGAGCAGGATTTGATATTATGTAGGAACGTATCAAAAAGGCCGTATTCCTGAATTAAAAACAATTTGATTCTTTCAACAAAATACGAGTGGCTTATTGATATTGATATAGATGCAGAGGCAAGTGGTGCCAGTATTTGTAATGTTAAAAATTGAAAATGTTGGGGCACCTGGGTGCCTCGTCGGTTAAGCTTTTGACTCTTTGTTTGGCTCAGATCATGGTCTCATGGTCGTGAGTTCAAGCCCTGCGTTGGGCTCTGTGCTGACAACATGTAGCCTGCTTGGGATTCTCTCTGTCACTTCCTCTCTCTGCCCCTCCCAACTAGTGCGCTCCTTCTCTCTCTCTCTCTCTCTGAAAATAAATAAATAAACTTAAAAAAATTGAAAATTGAAAGTGTTAGTCATCTACGTATTTTAGCACAAGGACAATCACGTCCTGCGAAAAGCTCCCGGTTTACGTAAAGAACACTTCCAATAATTAATGAGGAAAATTTTAAAGAATATCATAAATCAGTTTCACATAGTAAGCATTTAGAATAGTGAAAACAGGAAAATTTTTATGAAAAGATGTTGATAAAGCAAATGAAAAACATTTAGAAAGTACTATCACGATCTTTAATGCCACCTACTCTGTGGCTAAAAGGAATCAGGCATTTTAGACGTGAAACGTTTACTAGAACTTGAAAGAAATAACATTGACGGAGGCGGATCCTTGTGATCTAGATGTTGAGGTCGCTGATTGAAAACACGCACGAATGAAATGTGAAAACAGCTTTTGGGAAAACTTACAACCCAAGGCAACAAAATTTCAACCGTCACGGTTACCAGTCTGGCTTCCCCTCCTTCATTTAAGAATATCAGAGCAATGTATTTGAAGTGCAAAATACAGGACTTGGAAGATAGTTGAATGGTTTGGTTGATTTTGTGCGTTCAGAAGGGGGAGCTGCACATGGGTCATTATTCCTAGGGCTTGAGCAAAATTATTTGGAGGATTTCAGTGGGAAATCTTCCTAAATAAAACACATGGGGAACGTGTAAGCAGTGTCCATATAATTATAATTATACTGTAATTGCAATTTAATTATAATTAATTGTAGAGAGGAAATATGTCGTATCTACCCCATTTTCATAAAAATTTCCAGATGTTTTAATTTAGATTGTCTAAAGTGACCACATTTGATTATACCTGGCTGATACAATGAAACATGTAAACTGATCACCTTCTATCTTTTCCCCAAAAGCTTTATATTTGTTTTGTACATAAAGGCAATAGCAAGGAGGACTAAATACTACGTGTGATGAAAACTAGAACAATCTGTGACCCTCGGTGGGGATCCAGATTGTACAGTGTCTCATAAACAGTGTGCGGGGGACGGTGGTTAGACATTCAAAGACTGGCTTCCATAAACACCACCTTCCAACAGAGGGGTCCGTACTGTCCTCAGCATTCCGGGAAAGACTCGATTCAGTTACTAACGCAAAGATGGAGACATCTGAATCTTCCGCACATATATTCTCGTAGGTGAGACCGGCCCTGAGGCCCCTTCCCTGCTCTGGGAGTTCTCCCGCAGCACTTACCTCCTTTACACACACAGCGTCTTCCGTCTTGCTCTGTTCGGCATTTATTTCTCTGTCCCTCCGGGGCAGAGAGTGCTGTCACTATTGTGGTTGACCGCATTATCGATGCATCCCGCGCGCCTGAGCGGTACCTCGCACCTCGTGGATGGTCATAAATATGTTTTGAGTCAATGAATACATAAAATAAACAGACGAATCTTTTTTTAACGCTTTATTTAAAAGATTTTTTTAATGTTTATTTATTTTTGAGAGATAGAGTGCGAGCGGGGGAGGGGCAGAGAGAGAGGGACACACAGAATCCGAAGCAGCTCCAGGCTCCGAGCTGTCAGCACAGAGCCCGATGCGGGGCTTGAAGTCATGGACCGCGAGATCATGACCTGAGCCGAAGTCGGACGCTCAACCCACAGAGCCACCCAGGCGCCCCCTAAACAAACGAATCTTTGAAGGAAAAGCGGAAGACGATATTCAAGGGAAGACATAAGATATGAAAAGTGAAATGAAACATGAAGTAGCTATTGCAGGAGGAAATGTGACCCGCTTGTCTAATAGATTATGTAAAAATGCACTTGGGGTTTAATCTGAAAAACTAAGAAAATAAAATGAAGCGTTAAGGTTTTTGCATTTGGGGGATTCTGAAACTGGGTCAAAGGACGTGTCAGGCTCCCCAGATAGAGAAAATGCAGCCGGCTAATTGAACGTGACAACGCGAGAGTCTGTGTTCATGATTTTGTTTAATGGTAGAGACAGGGGACGTGCAGAATGTCAGTGTCACCGGGGCTGGAATATTTGCAGTGACTGATGCTGGGGTGGTAAACGTGGACACGGGCTTCATGTTGTACCACGAACAACGTCGGGGATGTCAAAACCTTCTGGATGGAGGGGAGAGTCACCTGATGACAACGTCATCAATAAGGAAGTTGTGGGAAACATCGTGGAGTCCCCGTGTCAAGTCAGGGCCCGGGTTGGGGCATCTTCTGGGAACACCTGTGTCAACCAGAAGTCAGGCCATCGTTTTCAGATGTCTGTCGATAATTTGGAAATTATTAGAATGATTGGATGAACAATGTATCTTGGTAAATGGTTATGTAAAGACACATGTCCGTGGAATAATTACGTAGTTTAGACAACAAGGGGGGATCTATTTTGTCATTCATCATCTATCTATCTCTTTCTTGAAGATGCCCATATCCTCATGTATACAGTTCATGCCAGCGAGGGCCACCAAATTAACAGCATAGCCCACAAATGGCCCCAGCAGTATGAGGAGGGAGGAGGGACTTTGGTCTCAGACACTCCCAGCCTTGAGGTGAAGTGACACGGGAGCCGGCGTGGCGTCAGCTTGGTAGGAACGAGGGAGGAGAGCAGAGGCTTGTCGCGATCATCTGGGCGGTGCTGGGGAGGCTGGGGCCGCGTGTGCACAGCATGGAGAAGGTGCACGCAGATGGGGCCCACGGGACGGCGAGGGTCGCTGTCTGAAGGCGGGATGTGCTGTGCGAGGTTGGGTTGGCAGAGAAGGAGGGCTTTGCACACCCAGCCGGGGGCTTGGATTTGGTGTCGCAGGCAGTTTGGGGCGACAAGAAAAGGAGGCATGAGGGCCGGGGGAGCCTGCAGGTAACTTGGCGTCACGGAGGGAGGAGCGGCGACGTCACAGAGCTGGCACGTGCCCGGCATGCCAGGCCACGTCCGTTACCTGCGGCCAGGGGCTGACGCTGCTGTCCTCGTCTCTCACAGTGATGCTTGGGGGCTGAGCCCCGCCTTTCGGGAAAGGCACCTCGAGTTCCATGTCCTCGTTAAGGGGACGGAAGGGCCCCGGCTCCCGAGACCTCTTCGCACGACTCCACTTCCCACTGGGAGAACCGACCCCGCGGGTGGGGCCTCCAGAGGGTTCCCTGGTTTCCTATTCGCGCTCCTTGGAGGGTGGGAAGGGGGCGGGGACAGGAGGGGGAGACCCCGGCCCCTGCAGCTCCTTCCTTGGTCGCAGGGCCGCCTGGCGAGTTCGGTGAGCACCTGCTTGTGTGCTCCCTGCTGCCCGCACCTGAATCCCGTTCGGGGCCGGCCTGCCCGCCTGTGTTCCCGACCAAGCCTGGTCTGTCTTTCTCCTTCTCTGTCACGCAGGCGCTTTCATGAGGCCTGGGGAGCGTCTCCGGGTGGGTCTTTGGTGATGTTATCGGGAGAAAAACCTTGAGACTGGCTGTTTCGCTGAAACGGAGGGAAAAAAGTCACAAGCATATTCGGGAATCATGCTGTGCAGGGAACCACAGCAGACTTCTTTCTTACACACAGCCCAGCTGTTAAAAATAAGCCCGATTCCGTATTTGTCTAGTGTGCCTTTGGTCACTCATTCTGTTTATTCAGCTAAAACTTGGTCCCCATACAAAACTAAATAAAACCTTGACATGTATTTTTTTAAGTTTATTTTTTCGACCGAGAGAGTGAGTGGGGGAGGGGCAGAGAGAGAGAGAGAGAGAGAGAGAGAGAGAGAGAGAATCCCAAGCAGGCTCCACGCTGTCAGCACAGGGCCCGACAGGGGGCTCGATCTCATGAACCTCGAGATCATGACCTGAGCTGAAGTCAAGAGTTGAACACGCTCACCCGACTGAGCCAGTCATATCATTGGATGGCATAACGTTTTTCATCTCGTAGAGAGGGTGGAGGGCAGAAAGATATAACGTGACTATTTTACAGAAGAGGAGAGCAACAGAGTCCCCTAGGGTCATTTCAAACACACCCTAATGCTAGTTATAGGGTCACAACTTAACCCGAGGAAGCAAGGAAAGGAACCAGGAAAAGCACGCAGTGCCTTCTCAGGCCGTTTCAGTCAGCGGGGTGGATGCAGGAGGGACTGGGGTGGCGATGACGCGGTGTGTTAACTACCTAGAATTTAGATAAATTATTTTTCTATTAAAAAAAAAAAAGCCCATTCCGTGTGGCCCTGCGCCCACCTCTGCGGGGGCAACGCTGAAAACCCTTGCTGTGGGTCTTAGGATTCCCGCTGCACGACGCTCACCCTCGGCTTTGGTGAGAAAGGGAGCCGCTCTGACTGGCCCCGCCTCAAGGGATGGAAACCCGGGCCGAGTTCTGGCAGCCAGGGAGCTCTGCACCTGACCCCGCAGCACTGACTCTTGGGGCCCCACCCCATGCAGACGTTGCCGCCTCTGTGAAAAGACCAGTAGAGACCCCCGTTCCCTTTGGCTCCGTTTCGTTGCACAAACTGTTCCTCTTAATTGAGGCCCACACATGTTTTCAGATCTCGTTTTGGGTCCCGGGTGCGTCCGCAGCGGGTTGGAGCCTGGAGGGAGAGCCCGGGGCAGGGGGTTTCCTCCGAGAGACTGAGCGCGTGATTAACTCACAGGTCCCGGGCCAGGGACTTTCTTTGAAGACGCCTAGCTTCGAGGCAACTAACGCAGAGTCAGAAATCAGAACCAACCAGGATTGTGCCGGCTTGCAAGCGGGTCGCGTTGGATACCTGTCAGCGATCCACTCCTCCCTCCTCCGCCGGACGCCGAGCGAGAAGTGAGCAGAGGGGACGCAGCCAGATCCTCTCAGGACAAGCGCCTCGGTGATGTGACACAGACATCATCTCGTTTGCCTCCTTTTCACATGGGGAGGTGACGGGGGTTCTCTGCTAACCACCTTCCAGCACGTCGGCCACTCGCCGCGTTTCCCATCCTACGGCGGCCGGGCGTCCGATCTGGCCCCCGCAGCCCACGTGCGGAGGGGGTGACCTCCCACGTGCCGGGCAGGCGTGGCTAGCCTCCTGTGGCTCACGTCACTCCCGGGGAACTGAAGGTAGCGGAGAAGATCACCCCCGCGCCCGAGGCCACACAGCTCGGGAGGACGAGCTGGGGACACGGCCCTGCTCTGGGTGATTCCGAGGCTCAGGTCTATTTCACGCCAGCGGGTTCCAGGCTTACTAAGGCCACGCCCGTGTTTCTTCGTATGAGACAGAAAACAGAAATCCAGTCTATGAGTCCAGGAAGCGGGGGTGCCCTGGGGGGCTGGGGGGCGGGCTGGGAGCACGTCCACCTTCCTTCCTCTGCGGTTCCCCGGGGCACCCGGTGGGTTTCTAGAAGCCCAGCCTGGCCCCTGCTGCCGCTGCAAGCTGGCGGCTGTGGGTGGCCGGGGGGAAATGCAGCTGACGAAGGTGGCCCAGTGAGGCCGACGCGGCTGTAAGCCCGTGGCATCTAGTGACCCGTGGACCCCAGTGGCCTCTTGGACGACTCTGGTACACAGAAGCATGCCACGCCTCCTGGTGAGCCGGCGTGGTCTGCGTCCTGTTTCTGCCACATCCTTCCCTACCAGGAAGCGGTTGTTACCGCGACTGTGAATACAAAACAGCATATTCGAGGCCACACGAATGGAATCTGATTCGTATAAAACGGCTTATTTCATTAGAAGCGTTGTGGCGCAGGGCGTCAAAACTTCAGCTCCGTTTAGCGTTACCTTCTGCTTGTGCTTCCGTTTCTGCGTCTGTCACACGGGGAGCAGCAGCGAAGGGTGGCTCTGGGTACACGATGAGTTGGTCGCTTCAGGGGCACCGGGGTGGCTCGGTTGGTTGGGCGCCCGACTCTTGACTTCAGCTCAGGTCACGATCTCGCGGTTTGTGAGTTCGAGCCCCGCGTCGGGCTCCGTGCTGGCAGCTCAGAGCCCGGAGCCCGCTTCGGGTTCTGTGTCTCCCTCCCTCCACCCCTCCCCTGCTCGCACTGTCTCTCTCAAAATAAACAAATAAACGTTAAAAAAAAAATGAATTGCTTCAGCTAAAGGTTTTTGAACAGTGCCTGGCACATAGTGGGCACTTTTATTGGGGTAGAGTGCCTGGTGCTGCAGAATCCCAGCCCGACATCTCGGTTCTCACCCCGTCTGCACGCCCACGGGGCATCAACAGCGGGTCCTCCGGGTTCGTGTTGTCCTCATCCGGAGAACCGGCAAACCCAGCGGCCCGCGGAGCGGGGTGCGAGTCACGGGGGCCCCACACAGGCCATCCAATGCTCCATACACATACCCACGGCCCACATCCTGCCCTGTGGCCACCTCGAGGGGTCAGGACGGCCAGTGTTGCAGCTGCTAGAGGGGGGAGAGGAGAGAAGACCACGGATATCGGTGAGGAGCACGGATCGCTAGCGCAGCACGTAATAAACGTTGGCTGCCGCTCTTCGGCCAGGCGCGCGGCTGACCCAGCATTCACCGAGACGAGTGCAGACGATCCGCTGTGCAGTGTAACCGGCAGGGTGCTCTAAATGGCGTCTTAATTTTAAAATCCGCATGGAAACCAAGAGGCCTCTTCGTTCCTTTCAGCCTAGTGTTTGGTCTGCAGCTAGGTTCTGTCGTAGCGACTCTACGGAGGCTCAGAGCAGAGTCCCATAAAAAGAAGGGAACGGGGAGTGCGGCTTTCTGGAACCCAGCGTAAGGTTTGTGTTTAATGGCGGCATTGGGAAACCGTGCCTCTCATCTCTGGATCAAAGCCAGTTTCCTTTCTTTGTTCCAGATGGAGACACAACGGCCCCGTCACGTGCCGGTGCCCACGCCGCCTCCTGGCAGTGGCTCGTGCGCTGGCACGTGAGTTTACGCTCGTGCAACACAAGTGAGAGACGGCTCGCTGTTCATCATTCTGGTCACACGGGAGCCGGGAGCGAGCGTCACCTGTCACAGGCTGCATTGCCAAGGCCGCGGAAGACGGGATGTGGTTGGTCCCAGTATCACTGATCAGTACGATCAAGCCTCCTGCCACTCTGGTCCGGGTAACTTATCACAGAAAACCCAACTGGTTTCCATCTATAAATGAAGCTGACTTCTCGACTGTAAGATGCGGATGAGAACACGGCCGTCGTGAGGGTTCAGTGAGTTAATACGTGACAAGTGCTTGGAACGGGGTCTGCTTCGTGCTGATGGTTCTCGCGTTCAGCATGACGAGCTGGGGCGGACCTTCCCAGCCACGTGGCTTCCCCGCGAGGGCCGGGCCCGAGGCAGACGGGGCAAGATCCGCTCGGGGACAAACCGCGTGGCCTCCGGACAGAGGCCCGGGAGACCAGGGACGGGGCCAAAACCTTTCACGGTTTCAAAAAATACCCCTCACCTCTGACCTCGGCACTCCAAGGCTGCCGGGAAGGCCGCGGCACCCTGCTCTCCGGCGGAGCGCGAGTGGGTCTCGGGAGATGCCCCAGCGGCCTGCCCACCGCGGACGCCCGCGGCTCAGCACATCAGCTCGGGCCTGCTCCCGCTCACTTGGCTGCTGTGGCTCCTTGTTTGCGCGTTCAGGCTTCACGGGGATTTGTTAAGTGCCTACTGTGTGCAAGTGTGCGGTTCTGGGCTCAGGCGCCTTCACCTGTCCCCCCAACCCCCCACCCTGGCATCAGCACTTTCCAATAAAGCCTTGTTCTTCCTGCTGTGTGGTTCTGACACCTGCCAGGGGCTCAGGTGGGTCTGGCGGGTGTGAGTCTGGGCGCTTCTCCCGCCAGAACCGGGTGGGGGGCGGGGGCCGGGATTACAACGTGGGTCTTACTCCCTCCTCCTCCCCCTCCTCCTCCCCCTCCTCCTCCTCTCTTCCTCACACTGAGTCTGTTTCTTTCCCTTCACTTGGGCACCTTAACCCCAGACCTGGGCAAACTTTCCTCAGGAGGATATAAGGAGGGACATGGGACAGATAAGTTCCAGAAGGGAACCCTGACATCCTGCGGGGACCCCACCGAGCAGGGGTGAGGCTGGGGGGCCCGGTCCTCCTGCTATTTCACTGGTGTGTGGGGGCCGGTGACGGAGCAGGCGTGGGGTACGGGAGTGGACCGGATCGGCCTGTTTGGACCCCTTTGCTGTGTGGGTACAGAGCAGCGGGCGGGCCTTCGGGGGGACTTCTCGACCTGGGGGTCTGTTTCTCAGGCTGTGCTGACTGTGACCTCTGCTCCCAAGCAGAGGAGCTGCAGTAAAGGCGGGGAGGGGCCCATGGGGGCAACAGCGAAATATTTCCATGGGCTTGGGAATAGGAAAGATAATTTGAACATTAAAATGGAAACTGACCTATAAAATTGCACTGAAGGCCCCGAGCGGAGCCATATTGGTAATGAATGGTGACAACTGTTCTCCACCGTCTGGGTGCCCGGTGGCCCCACGCTCCGGTGCTGGAACCGCTTCTGCACACTGTCCCCCGAGGACCCCAAAGGCCCAGGCCTCTCCTGGCAGCCCCACGTGTCCCGACTATCGTGGCTCTTGGCGCAGGGCGGGGCCGGGCTGGGGGTGGCTCTTCAACGTCTCTGGAGAGCTTTTCCAAACTCATGGGTGTACCTGAACTGCAAATGTCTCCATCTTGAACAAATTACCCAGCTGGCCCCCCGGGGACCCGTTTCCCTCCACCCCGTTTCACAAGGCAAGCTGGACGAGTCGCCTCCGTCTGACTCCCCTTAGCCCCGGCCCGCTGCCCCTGAGTGCTCGGTCGGGGCCTCCACTCCTGCTTCTGTCTCTGTGTGTCCTCGAACCACCGGCCCCCGGCCCAGCTCATCTCCCTCCATCCGGAGCCCTCTCCTGCTTCTTCCCTGCCACCTCCCGGGGGGGCTCTCTCTCGGCCTCCCCTTGGGGCTCCTTCCCTGACCTCTTACTGTCTTGGGCCAGAGCTCAGTCCGGGCCCCTCCCTGCACTAACCTCTCAGCTGTCACCAGTGATTCCCAGGGCAGCTCTGTGCGGTCCCCTGGGCCGAACCCCAGGCTCTCACCGGCGGCTGCCTCCTGGGCCTCTCCGCTTAGATGCCCAATGGACATCTCGGCTCTCCAGATCCCAGCTGAGAACCCCTCCCTCAAACCTGCGGACCCCGGACCCCCGAGGTAAGGGGCACCAGAGGCACAGCGCCTCCCCTGGGCTCAGCCGGGACCACCCTCCTCCCACACACGCACCCAACGCATTATTCTTATCCGTTCACTTCGCAGACCATCCGAGGCCGCTGTAGCGATGATCGTATGTAAAATCCTTTGCAACATCCTGTAGGCTTTCTCCCAACTTTACAGATGAGGCCAGAGGCTGGGAAGGCCTATTGTGGCCCAGGTCAAGGGCTAGTAAGTGGCAACTTGTGCCGGAACGGGGTCGGGGGGAGTCCGGCTTTCTGGTCGTTCAGACAGGGACACGGGCTGTTTCAAGGTGACACGTCCCAAGCCCAGTGTCTGTGCATGGGTGGGCGCGGAGGCCGTGGGGATTCACCTCGGGGAGCCCCTCGCCTGCGTCGGCTGCTAGGTTCTGGGGCGCGGGCCGCAACTCGGAGGGACACTGGGGAGGATTTCTTCCCGGGCTAGGAGGGACGGCAGGAAGGGCAAGCAGGAGGGAGGGATTCCTCGGGCCCTCCCCTGCTCACTCACTGGGTGGGTAATTAAGTCATCAGTTGAAGTCTTTGTGGAACGTGTCATGCGCTCCGTCTGGGGTGTCCCTGTGGGCAAGCGGGCGCTCGGTCCCCGGGCAGGCTGTAGTCTTCGGACCAAGGAGGCCAGCAGCCCGCGAGGAGACACAGCCGTGACCTCGGGTCCTCACCGGGCTCTCTCGGCCGCGTCGGAGGCAGCAGATAGCCACGGAGCAGCCACCACAGCCTGTCAAGAGTTCTGCCACGGCCTGGCCCCATTTGCCCCATTTTGATCTAATTAAAAATAATCGGTGTACTTCGACCCAGCACCCCGGCTTCCGCCCTTGGAGACAGCCTTGGGCCCCTCCTTCCCTCGAGGCAGGTGTCCCGGAGGAGGCCTGACTACGGCGCCTCTGGAGGCAGTAACGGCAGGTCTGAGCACGGAGGGCTGAGGCTTCGTGGCGGCACATGGGGTGGGCGGGTGTCCCTCCACAGGCACGACTGGGGGCGGTGAGGACCCCAGCCCCAGAGGAGGGCCGTCCCGAGCCCCGGTTCCCACCCCTTCCCCGTGCCATGTCTCTGGGCGTCCCCCAGAGACGGTCATTCCGAGCCCCCGGCCGCAGCAGGTTGCCACGTTCTCGGGGCCTCCCTGTCCCAGATCTCACGTACGTAGAGATGGCCTCGTGCTCTCAGTGGGTCTTTGGATACTCTCCCGCTTGATCTGCATCAGGGAGGAGATGCCCTGCGGTCGCAGAGTGGGACGTGTGCTGTGCGGTCTCACCTCCGACTTGCTGAAGTCAGATACTCAGGTGGGGCGAGAGGCCTAAGGATCTCTCTCCAAGAACGCGCATCTACGTGGCTGTCCGTCATTCCCAGTAAGAGAAGTGTCGCGGGCAGCCGAGACTCCGTGTGTCACCTGTTAGGTAGGCAGATGGCACAGAGGTCTGAGGGCACCCTTGCCTCGGAGGTGTGGAAGAGGGGCCGTCACGCGCTGCTGGTGTGGACACAGAGTGGCACAGCGCCCGCGGGCAGGAACCCGTACCGTCTGCCAGGACTGCAGATGCAGGGGTCTTGGCCAGAACCCAGCCCCGTCAGCCCGGTCGACACGCCTGCAGGCCGACTCACGGATGATGTCGCTCACTGTGGCCCAGGCTGTGAGAGTGGAAGGTTGGAAATGACCCAGATGTAGATCCATCCGGGGCTGCTTGGAAAGCACGCAGCTGTCAGAAAAGGGTGGGGAAGATCTCCAGGTCCCGGACAGAAAGATCTTCAGAGGATGACAGTGACAGGGGCACCCGGGTGGCTCAGTCGGTTAAGCGTCCGACTTCGGCTCAGGTCATGATCTCACTACTTGTGGGTTCGAGCCCCGCGTTGGGCTCTGTGCTGACAGCTCAGAGCCTGCTTTGGATTCTGTGTCTCCCTCTCTCTCTCTGCACCCCCCTCCCCAAATAAACATTTTTTAAAAATTAAAAAAAAAAAAAAAAAAAGAACACGATGCTAAGAAAAAAACTGAACTGTCTATCAAGGGGGGAGGGGAAGAGTGAAGCATCTGTTTCATTTACACGAACACAGGAGAGTGAGGTGCATACCTGATGCAAAGCCTTGTTCTAAGGGGTGAGGGGCGTCGGACGGAGGGGAGGGGGTGCCGGATCCCGGGGAGGGACGGCAGACACCATCATGCGCATATCTTTAAACGTCACTGGGGTATTTGGGCAATGTAGTGTCACCCAGCCACACAGAAAGTGGAAGCTCAGCCAGTGGCTCCCGACCTGGGTCAGCCCCTCTTGCTCGTCTGTGCCCAGGGTGCCTTTGAAGCCGCTCGGACGCCAGCTCAGCCCGGACGCTACCACTCAGGTCTGGGTGCTGCGCCCGGCATCCCCGGAGCGCGCCGTCTACGCGTTTATTAAAGCATTTCTTTTGCTCAGCCTTGCGTAACAGTGGTTGACCTGCCCGTCTCCCCCACGTGGTATATTTCTCGAGGGGAGGAGCTGTGTGTTAGTCATCAGAGCACTTTGCACAGAGTGGGTGATTCAGGGGATCCCCAGGAAGCCTCACACCTCCGTCAGGTGGCTCTGGAACGTGGTGGGCGAGGAGGCTCCCCCTAGATGAAATGGGGTGCTGGGGCCTGTGGGAGCGAGGGCCAGGCCCGGGGTTGACCGTGGACCCAGCCGCGCGCCGTCCGACCTCGTGGAAAGTACCAGGTGAGTCCCGCCTCGGGGTGGCGGTTCCGTCGTGCAACGTGGGGGCAGAGACCTCTCCCGCATCCCACTTTGTCGGGCCACTCCGAGGGTCTACACCACGCCAAACAGTCGGAGAACTTCACCAATGAAAGAAATGCGATGTTCCACTAATGAAAACAACCAATGGTAATAATTAATGGCATATCGGACTCGACTGGCACTTACTCAACGTGATGAATGTGTCTGGCGCTCGGGAGCACTGAGGCCTTCCTGCGACAGTCGCTGAGTGGCCTCCACCTTCCTCGGAGGCGGCCCAGGCCTGCCGGGAAGTGGATGGAGGAATTTGAGGAGTGGTTGGAGTGGTTTGTGCTGAGTGCTGTTTCTAGAAGGTGCTGTGCCCCCCCCCCCCCCCCGCCGCTGCGCGACTCAGCGTTCTGACAGTGCTTTTCATCCCGAGATCCCAAGCATGAGGGAAAGGGTCACACGTCACCTTCCTGTCCCGGGGCCCCTTACGGGGTGGGGCGTGGCCCCATAAAACCGGAGCTAGGTGAGGCTGAAGGCAGCTTTGCTCCCGGTGATTCATGAAACGCTGCTCTTCCGAAGCAGGAAGGGGTTTTGTACGTCATAGCGTGGTGCCCTTCGTGCCTGGGGCCCGCGGTGGCCCCCCCGGACCTCTGCTGAGCCGAGAGGCACGCTGGGTCCTGGGGGCTGGCTTGAGCGGGTCAGCATTTTCCTTGTCACTTATGTGTCACGTGAGCTCCATTTCTTCTCGTCTGCCTCGAGCTTGCCACCGTTGTGGGACGGGGAAGAGCCCAGCGTCTGTACTCACACATGTATCGTCCGTGTCCCAATGCCTCCCCCCCCAGGCACCAGTGGACGAGGAGGACATAGCGACGGGAATGTTAGCGGCTGATGTTCGATGAGGGCTTTCTACGTGTCCTGTGCTGCTAACGTGTGACAGAGGCTACGGCTCCCGGACTCCTTCTTCCAGGAGAAGGGCCCCGGTGCACCCGCGGCTCACAGGTGAGCGCAGGGCCACAGCAAGGACACCGCTTGGCCCAAGGCCACCGGCACGTAAGTGGCGCATACCACACGTCCCTTCCGCCGTTTCACGGGCTGAGCCCAAGGAAACGTTTTATTTATCTGAAGCCTTTGGTTAACGTTTTTCAAAGGGAGAAAAAACCACTCCTGATCGCATACCTGAGGTTTGCTTTCAAGTTGTGCAAATAAAATCATCATAAATAAAAACGCTTAAAGTCGTTTTTAAACATTCAACATTTTTGACCACGAATCGGAAAGCGGGCAGGGTTCGTGCCTGGTGCCGGGACGGAGTCCGTCTGTGACAACTCACGCGTCACAGCCCGTCCTGGTCCCCGGGCCCCCTGGTCTGAAGACACAGCTCCCAGCTCCCAGAGTTCCCACACCTTCCCGTTCTGGGGTGCGAACCGCCAGCCCACGCTCAGGCCACGCTGTTCCCCAGGGTGTTGCTGTCCTGGCCGGCATCACCGGGAGCTGGTTGGGAATGCGCGGTCTCGGAATCTGCCCCGCGGCGGTCCTGGACCCGGGGACATCTGAGAGGGGCTGCTCTGCGATACAGTCTCTGGTTCTGGGGTCTCTTCCTGAGCCTTACAGCTTTATGGTTCCTGCTGCCTTTGACATGCCGGGGCCGGTCGATCCAGGCTGGGTGGTTAATCTGTGGGCATAGTGGTTCCGCCCTGACCGTGGCCGACGCCCCACCCGGAGAAGGGACCGTGGTCACTTGGTTTTCTCCTTTTGTTGAGATGGGTTTGGATCTTATTCGTACTTTTCCTCAATCACTGTCAGAGAGCTCGATTATTAATTCAGCAACAAGACATTTGGGGAAGGAGAGCTAAAGACCAGGGCTGCCCCCACGTGCCTGGGCCCGGCCAAGGGCGGGCTGTGTTTGCTGTGAATCCTGGGGTGGACCTGGGGCTCGGCATTTGACGGCCTGCTGGAGGGATGTTGGGTCAGCATAACGTCCAGCGGGGCCGGTCATCTGGTGGCCACCAGTTTGGGAGAGAATAGGACGTGGGCAGGGTGGTCCCACGCTGACTGGTGAGGCACGGGAACCCGGCGTCACCCGTCGGAAGTTTCTCAGCCACCGAAGGGGCAACTAGGTCTCCCTGGGTCTGGGAGCTTCTGCCCTTGGAAGGAGGGTCCCCTGAAGATCCTGCAGACTCTTTGGGACTCCAAGACCAGGTGGGGGCCAGTGGCAAGGCCTTGGAGACCCTTGGTGGCGCTGGGCTGACCGCCGGCTCTCCCGGCCCACAGACCTGCCCGGCGTCCTGCCGAGAAGGCTCTCGGCTCTAGGCCAGAGCCGGGGGTCTACCCAACCCCGGGAAAGCTCTAAATCCCACCATCCCACAGCGGTGCCTCCAGACTCAATCCAACAATTCACAGGGAAAGAAATCAGATCTTCACCCACATTCTTTCACCTCTTCAGGTACAGTGTTGGGAGAGGGCTCGCCGGTCTGGCTGAAGCCACCAACCCCACCAGGAAGGGATGTCTTCTCTCTTCTCTCTTCCCTTTGGCTCCAGGAAGGGGTGGCTGAGACGGACAGAGGCAAGTTGCCCGTGGTCCATCTGACCCCTGACCTTCACAGCGCCTGTCCCCAGGCTGGGGGCAGGGAAGGGCCGCGTCTTGCAGTCAAGAGCGTGTGTCAGATTCTCCCTGGGACACCAGACCTTTGGGTTCACGGGAGGCCCTGTTGGGTGTTTGAATCCACGTTGGTTTTTTTACCTTTTACTTCAGAAATAACCGATGCCACCAGACCTGGTTATTTGATGGTTGTGTTCGTTGTGTTTGCTATGTCCTCGCGTCAACTGTAAAGTTTGCAAAGTTCTGTAGTAACTGTCAAAATAACACACGATTTCGAACGTCCTGTCTTTCCGATTCCGAACCGACTCTCCGAACTGCCTTCCCGGGAGGAAGGGCTGTTCTCACCAGAGCAGTGACCAAGGAGCGGAGTGGGGTCGGTTCAGATCTGAAATCGGAGTGTCCGTGACGGACACGGAGCCTGGCACCATCTAGCTGACTCAGGTCACCGAGGCGCGAACCTGTTCTGGGCTCTTGGTGGAGAAGCCCGGGAGGGGAGGGGGGATCTGGCCACAGGAGCGGTCAGCCCGGGGTGCGCGAAGACCTCGGGTGTGGAGGGGACGCGGCCGTCGAGGGCGCAGGTGACCGCTGGGCGTTCTGCCCCGTGGGGAGGACCTCGCTCGCGCGCACTGTGTCTACACACTTTGGAAGGACCGCCTGTGTCGTGCCTTCCCGTGAAGACTCACAAATCCGTCCTGAAGCTGGGGGCCAAGGTCCCAGCAGGGATCTGGGTTTGGAGAGGCCTCAGAGCTCCCTCCAGCCTGGGCTTATGTAACTAGCTCCGTCACCGCCTCCCCACGGCACACCCCAGAGGCGGACACACAGGTTAGGCGACCTTCCCGGCTTCAGGTGAGCTCGATATGCACTCAAGGAGGCGTGACCTGAAGAACTGGTCGGTTGGGACACCCCAGACGCCACTCCCCCTGGCGGGGCGGGGCGGGGCGGGACCGGTTCCCCTGCCCTGAGCGGCTCCCCAGCTGGGACACTGGGAGCCCACGGGGGCCTGGTTCTTCTTCCGGGGCGACTCACACACGGGAGTCTGTGACTCCATCCTGCACACGACGGAAGCGTTGGGCTGTCTGGCGGCTTGGACTGTCTCGAAACTCGGGGGACAGTTGCAAACGTAGCAGACTCGAGAAAACCCCGCAATCCTGCGCCCTGTGTCAGGTGGCATGGGGCAGGAGCAGACGCATCCAGGGCCTGAGGGAGGGGGCCCAGGCTCGTGTGACCCGTATATCGTGGGTCACGTTGCGTCTCTAATAAAAATGGTACTAGGACGGACTTTACAGGTCACCAAACAGCCGTTTCACTGAAATGCAGTGAAACGCACGAGTTATCTACAAGCATATGTGGGATTCTGGAAACCGGGGCTCTGCCGTGATTTAGAAGACGGGATCACGTCTAAATAGAAACTTTCAATGATTTCGGTATCCCCAGGTGGTAAAAATTAAACCACCTGGCCCTTAATGCTGCCGATTCTTCTGTTTAAGAAAATTCAACGTGAGTTCTTTCCTCCCAAGTCTTAGAAGACGGGACGAATTTTTAAAAATAACCCTCTGCTTCCCGGACGCTGCCTGCTGGGCTCATTCTTCCTCCCGACAGGTGTGAGAAGCGCCCACTAAAGTGGTTTCGGAATGAAGAGTATAAATCTTCTACGTTTTTAAAACGGTCTCTGCTGCATAGAATGTAAGACTCTGTAACTGTGGGATAGCAAAGCCCTTTGAAAATATGAAAAGCCACAGACCTCTTTCCCAGAGACACACACACAAACACACAAGCATATACTTTTGCATAAAATTTCGGGGGGCTGACAATCCCCCTTGAAAGCTGTCCGAGACCGCACGGTCACCTTCTCTCAACGTGGGGCCGTGTCCGCTCTGTCTCAGCCTTCCGTGTGGCCGCCCTCCCCGGGACCGAAGCCCCGCCTCCCCCAGTGCTTCCTCTCTGCTGCCCCAGCCAGAAGTGACCCGTCTCTCCAGGTGGGGGAAGGGCTCTCCTGTGGGCCATTCTGGTGTCTGGGTGCAGACGGTCACCTGGGTCTTTCCCAAGCCAGGCACGTGTGCGGGGCTGTCCTCCTCCGATGGAGAGGGGTACTTTCCTGGGGGACATGAGCACGTGCTGTCTCTTTCACACCCACAATCCCCTTCCTCCCACGCCCGCGCGTGCACGCACACGCACGCACATCGCCACCAGGTGGGAGCGCAGGAGGTCAGTACCCGAGATCACGGCTCCTCCCTGCCCCCCACCCCTCTCCTCCTTCCACAGTGTGGACACTAGCCAGACACACAATGCCACACGACACAATAAGATGCGTTTAAAAGTCAAAATTTGTGGGCTCTTTGCTGTGTTAATGCATACAAAAAAAATGTTTTCTCATTTCTTTTGGTACCTTTAAACCACCCCGTTGGTAAACAGTCACAAAATGACACTGTTCAAAATACATTATTTATTTTGTTTAAAAATTTACAACATGCCCATCAATAATGCACGCGGCTGGAGAACGCTATTTCGCTTTCGGCCAAGCACCCAAACCCAACTCAGACTCACTTTCACTACTCTCAGGGAGCAATCAATATGCTCCCGGAACCCGCCCGGAGAAGTGAGGGCAGGTCAGCGCAGGATGGAACCCATGCAACACCTCCCTGCACCCCTCCCCCAGCGTCCGTGGCCCCCCGGGTCTCCATGTGTCCCCCCGTTTGCGGTAACCGCTAAACGCCAAAGACTCCGCTCTGAGGATTTGAGGCTTGCAGAGCAATCTCAAGAGGGATTAAGATCTTTTCTGGGGGAATCTGTTATCATGTGCTCTCAGGAATTCTGCTATCGGAGAAAGTCTACCAGCCAAACTGGGTCGTGAGCAGATGGAAATGAAATGGAGACACATAGCTGTTTCTTTCCTTTCCATACAGACGTTTTTAAGGTCGTCTTAAAATCGTTCTTCACTAAAGAAGTCCCTGAGCACATGTCCTGTAAAATCCAATCATTAGAATATTCTAAACAACCAGGAGTCACTTCCAACATCGGGGCAAACCGCTTGCCAGCTTTCCGACCCCGTCCGACGGGCCCTCGCGTGAAGGGGGCCTTGGCACAGAGCAGGCCAAGGCAGGACCCCCCCTCCCTGAAGGACTCTCCTCCGTCCGGGACGCCGGGGCGGCCTGGTCCAGCAGGGGCACACCCGACATTCTTGCCTCCGTCACAAGCCCGCGAGGAGACACCAGGACGAGCGTTTCGCAGCAAAGAGGCGTGGAGGAGTGCGAAGCCCCTACTCGACGGCCTCCTGGCTTGTGTCGTGCGAGAAATTCCTGGTTTCGTTCCCATGGTTTAAGCACGTCCAGACGTTGTCATGACTGAATTCCTTGTGGAAAAGATAGGATACATATTTTCTCCGAAAGTGGAGTTGCTCCTCTGAGCTGCGTCTGAGCGACTCTTAATTCCCAAAGCCGAGGGAGCATTTCCTTTGGCCGAGGAGGGACGTTGTGTGGGGCGGGTGGCAGTCCGGCTCAGAATCAGGGTCTCCAGATAGCCGCTCTGGCCAGGGACGTGGAGACCCAGGGCGAGGACCCGGGCCTGTGCTGCCTGTGGGAGCCCAGGGAGTATGAATGTGAGGCTGGGGAGGGGGTAGGGGAGTGGGTCCCACCGGCCACAGAACACGAAGGGAACACTTGTGTGCCAAAGCTCGTTTTTCTTCCTTCCTTCCTTCCTTCCTTCCTTCCTTCCTTCCTTCCTTCCTCCCTCTCTTTCTTTCTTTCTTTCTTTCTTTCTTTCTTTCTTTCTTTCTTTCAGAGAAGCCAGATATTTAAGCTTTAAAATGAAATATCATAATTTTAAAATATGGTCGAGCCAGTAGGCCTGTGGGATAGGATTCCTAGCTTGCCCCGGGAGCCCAGCCGTCATTTAACAGATACCATCCCGAGGGGCCCGCGGGCGTGTAGCGGTGAGGCTGGGGCCAGGACACCCCTGAATTTTCTCTACATGTGGGGACACTCGTTCCCTGGTGGGGGGGAGGTGTGCTAACTGACGATCCCCGGCTGAGCCACAGCACTGCCCTGAAGGCTCATTGCCTTTAAGACTCAAATATGAAGGGCATTTAAATGTACATTTTTAAATATATGAAAAGATATATATTCACGTACATATACGTTATGTATTTGCATGTGTATAAATATCTTTGTATTACATTGCGTTACAGCTGGCCCTGTGCGAGAGGCAGGACCCCCAGAGATTCTGGTCCCTTCACCCTCTCATTGGAGACATCGCCAGACGCTCATGGGATTCTGTCCAAATGGTATAAGGACAGGGCTGATGGAAGGCTTCTATCACTGATACTTAACAAAGAGATAAGGTAACCTCAACGAGCCTCCTGATAAGAAGGGTCAGTAGAATTCCTCAGAATGCCTGGAATTCACTCAGGGTGGCCTGTCTTAACACAGGGCTCAGCCTTGCTTGGTTGGTGGGGGGGGGCGGCCTGGGTGGGGGAGCACCAGCCTGGCTGGGGGAGCGCCGACCTGGGCGGGGGAGCACTATGTTGGGGGCAGGGGAGCACTAGCCTGTGCCAGGAGCACTGATCTGGGTGAGGGAGCACCAGCCTGGCGGGGGGAGCGCCGACCTGGGCGGGGGAGCACTATGTTGGGGGCAGGGGAGCACTAGCCTGTGCCAGGAGCACTGATCTGGGTGAGGGAGCACCAGCCTGGCGGGGGGGAGCGCCGACCTGGGTGGGGGAGCACTATGTTGGGGGCAGGGGAGCACCGGCCTGTGCCAGGAGCACTGATCTGGGTGGGGAAGCACCAGCCTGGGGGCAGGGGAGCATCGGCCTGGTCCGGGAAGCACTGGCCTGGGGGTTGTCATGTTAGCCCCACCGTGGTCATCAGTGAGTCTCTCTGGGCAAGGCGGTTCTGGCCCTCAGCTTTTTCTCATTTCTAAAACAAGGAGGCTGGACTCTTCTCTCTCTAGTCTCTGGGATCTGAGAGACCCTTTTTCGGGTCCCAGACCCGTCGCCTGCCATGTGACCTTATGTAGATGATGTGACTTCCGTGGCCTTCGATTTTCTTATCCGTGAGCCACGTCTGTTATGATTCATCGAGATGACGTGGCCGCGGCGCCCGTGGACTCCCCACCTTCCCAAGGGTGCCATGTTGAACACGGTCTTGCCCCGAATGGGGACTTCTTGCAGAACAAGTCTACCCTCTAACACAACAGTCAGGGTGCCCAGAATTCGGGATTGCACGATGGCCACGATGTTCCGACCGAACGTGCCTGGAAAGCTCCGGCGTTCTGAAGTGGTAACCGTATTTCGGTCGGGAGAGCTTCAAGTCTGGGGGACGCGACCGTGTGAATCATGTTCCCCGTCAGAACAAACAACAACAGTGGTTCTTAACTTTTTTGTTTTTCCTCTGGGGGCGGGAGCGGCTTGACAGACTCGTTTGAGGATTTGAGAAAAGCTGCACCAGCCGTGCTTTTCTCCACGCTTCCGGTGGAGAAAATCTGCGGCAGTCAGGGTTCAGCCAGAGAAACAGATCAGTAGGCAACACATACGATGGGACTTGGTGCGAGGAGATGGCCTGCCACATTGTGGGGCGGAGGCAAGTGTGAGTCTAGGGCGGGCCATCGGTGCCCGGGGGCTGGTGCTGCGGCACGGCTGAAGCCTCGTCTATGGGGTGAGGGTGTCTTCTTCGTCTGGGAGGCCTCAGCATCTGTCTTCCGGCTTTTCAGCGGGTTGGGTCAGGCCCACCCAGATCATCCGGGACGATCTTCCTCACTTCAGGTCACACCCGTACACAACGTCGCACAAGCTTCTGGACTTCGGTCACATTTACATTTGCCGCCACACTTACGTGAGTGCTGGGGTCACTGACACCCGTAGCCTTGCCTGGTCGAGTGCATCCTTTGCCAGCTTGGACCCGTCCGGTCTCCTTAGCCGGCAGCCGATCTCCAAGTAAAGACAATAACGAAGTCACGCTTTTGCCTAACGCGATGCAACCCCGAATGCACTAAACCCCTTCTCCAGAAGTCGAGGTGAAGTCCTTGTGTGACGGTTACCCTTGTCTGGATATTCTGTATTTATACCGTGACATAAAGTTACTCTCTCTCAGCTCAGCTACGTCAGATGATGACAGAAGAAGAAAGGAAGAAACAAAAATATCTTGATAGTACATACACGGATGTTTTCAGAACAAAAGAAGGAATGACTACTCACGACGATCACAGGCCTTTCTGTAGCTGGTCACTAAGTCGTGGCTGGTGTTTGTTGCTGCCTTCTCTGCCCACCTGTTCTGTACACCCTTTGGTCTCAGCAAACACCTCAGCTGCCCGTGCTTCTTTCCCTGGCTCGGTCCTGAAGGATCCCGGCCGCTACGAGCGTCCTCCTTGAATGGAGTTGCGGTTTTTCCACCGTATGATTTTCAGGACATGGTCGCACAGAGACACATCCTGTATTCCAGACCCAGCCCTCCCCCGTGGAGCAGTGGTTCAGTGTGCCCTTGGTGGCCAGGGCCATTCGCCCAAGCCAGCCTGGAAGTCCCTCTGTGCCTGTCCAGTCAACGCATGAGGGGCTCAAAGTGGCCGGGAGGCAGTTTAAACCTCCGATCGATGAAACCATTGTTGTGTCTCCTGGTGGGAGCATTTCGCCCTCTGGAACTAAGCCCTCTAGACTGGTAGACCCTAGGACGGTGGGGTGGGAAGCAACCATTTTGCAGCGGGTCACGAGGGCGTCAAACGGGACAGCTTCCTCTTTCTTGCTGTTTTGATGAAGATAAACACGTCGGGACTTCTCTTTTGGACGCAAGAAACAGATGGGATTAACTAAAAATAATAAATACGTGGGCATTCCAAAAGCAAAAAAAGTAACCAGCGTCCTCTGGACGTCTGCTTTCCTCCTTCTGGATTCAATACGAAGAGCGCTGTCTTCCTACTTCCAGCCGCACGTGCATAAGGGACTCGCATGTACTCAGTTATGTGCCCGTGTCCCGACTGGGTGATTTGCATCTCACTCACTTAATATTTCATTCACTTATTCACTGACTCATTCACCCATACACTCATTCATTTGCTCAACAAGCGTTTATTGAATAAAACCAGGTGCCAAGCTTGGCCCCAGGTGCGGGGGATGCCTCGGTGAAGAAAATACAACCATTTCTACCCTCATAGACCTTACAGTCAAGTGCATTTTAAGGGAGCGGCTGCTAATATCCCGACCCCTAGATCTCACGGTGAAAGGAAGAGAAACTGTGATCTTCAGCTTCCCTTAGCAGTGCCTCGATTTGCTTTTCTTTGGAAGACGATGCAGTCAGCACTAGAGGGTAAGCCACAGCACGGTGATGATCCACTCCAGTGGAGATGTGCGTTAGCCGTTCTCCGTAAAGAATACGGCAAGCACTTTAGGTTTGAGAAGTTTCCCCAAACTTATCTTGGCACCTTGAGAACAAGAACGATACATTTTTATTGGCAATAAAGAAAATACACTAACCAAAGAAAAGAGAGAACCCATAGGATCTTAGAGATACAGAATGCCAGCGCAGCCTGCCTGACCCGCTCGCTGGAGGGGCCCGCCGGCCTGGAGTTTCTGACCCGCCTCGTGCTGATTCCCACTGTGGACCCCCGCCCCTGTCTCGGCGTTTGGACAAGTGTGGGGTTTCTGAACAAACAGTTTATTTTAAACAATGGCCTACATTCATTCCTGGGAGACCGACACTTGGCCTACTGTTTTCCGCCTTTCTGAACTTGACCGCGTGGTTGGACCCGGGCTGGACCTTGTGCAACAAACACTTCCTGCCAGAATGTGCCGTCGTCCTGGAGGCAGAGGTTCCGGGCCGGGCAGGACCATTAGCCACAACAAACCCGACCTCTGGGTGCCCGGCCCCTGAACTCCCCAGGCCCCTGGGCAATTTGCGCGTAATTACAGCCTTTTCAGAGACTGCTTCCCATCAGCCAGAGACTGCGAGGCTGCCCTCCCCCCTGCCGCACTGGGTCCCGGGGGAAGTAAACCGAGTGGATGCCAAGGGCGTGCCCTGGCCACAGTCCGGGGGGCCAGCGCTCAGCGGTGGCTGGAGGACGACGAAGGCAGCCCTCCCGGGGCCTGAGCTACAGCGAGCCCTGCACGTGCCCGGGGCAAGGTCAGGGGCCCCGGGCAGAGAATCCCACCCTCCTCCCGAGAGAGGCCGTGAGTGGGTGGGTGGGGTGCACAGCCTCCCAGGAGCCGGCGCCCAGCCCAGACCCCTCCCGTGGGCAGCGGCTGTGTGTGCCTGCTAACAATCCCGAAGTCTGGCTTCTGAGCCTACTTTAGCAAGTGCCTACTGTGTACCAGGCTCTGCTAAGTACCCAGCATACACCTGTGGGTAAGAGAAAGTTCCCCCGGGTGGGGGGGGGGTGGCGCTGGTCTAGCTGGGACTGAGAGCGAGCTTCAGGTGGTGCAGGGGGGTGAGATGCCGTCCCCAGGGCACAGGAGGGCCGGTCCCCGGGGCGGTGACACCCCTAAGTTCACCAGGCACCTCCTCTGAGGGACACATGTCCTGGGGAAGCCAGCAGACGTTCCGTGTCATCATCTCACACACACGGCCGGAAGCCTGGATGGGACCCTCGCCGAGGCAGCGCAGCCGTCCCCTGTCGTCCGGGGCCCTCCGATCTAGGCGCCCCCCAGGCTCCCCCAATCCCGCCCGCTGGGGGACACCCTCCTCCTCTTCCTCTCCTCGTCACACACATTCCTTGAATCCGTATCTGTCTGCTCATACCTTTGGAAACACATTTCCCTTGAGCCTGAAAGTTTCCTCTATCATGAAGCCACGCGACGGAGGGACCAGGCTGCAAGGACGCGGCTCCTGATGTGGCTCTGGGGACCCTGAAGCCTGGTGACCAGGCCACGCAGTCAGTGAGCACCACTGATCATTCATACGGCGGGGTCAGGGCTGGGGGGACGGCCAGGGCTTGAGGGTGAGCAGATATTTCTTCTTAAGTCTGGTCCTCCCGGCCCTCAGCAGAAACTCTAATCCTGTCATTTTAAGAGACATTCCTAGTTCACGGTTCTCCTTAAAGTGCTTCATAGAAAGAGCCGAATCCCAAACTTCTCAGCAAAAGAGAAAGCATTTCTACAAGAGCTTGTTCATGACAATGACAAGAAAGCCCTCTCCAAGATACCTCTTCTAGGCAAACAACCTTATAGAACTTGCACGGGCATGAAAAGAAGGAAATGCCACCCTGTGGATCCCGCCAGCCTGGAGGGAAAAACCGTACCCCGACACCCACGGCCTCCGTCCCAACCACTGCGCACTCGGCAAAGGGGAAAAATAGAAAGCGGTATTTCTGAGCACCTACTATGTTCCAGACGCTCGTTATGATGCCTTTGCCTCTTTGCAGCAATCAAGTGATGCAAATATTACTGAGACCTTTCGCGAGAAGCTTCCGAGGGCGGAAGCTCTCTGCCCAAGGTGGATGCAGCTGACCGGATCGTGAGATCCTGGCGAAACTCAGGGGTTGCCGGGGAGCTGGGCTCCGGAGCCTGTGCCTCGTCCCTGCCCCGGCTTCCCTGGGATTCTCCAGGCCCAGTGTGAGTCTGACGAAGAAGCTGCAGGGGAGGGGAGCTAACGCCTCGGGCGGGTCAGCCGTGGAGAGAGGTACAATCAGGCCCCTGCCAGGCCAGGAGTTCCCCGGGCAGAGGGGCGGCTCAGGACCGCTGTCCTCCCCGACTCCACGCACACACGGCCCGGGGTGGACCAGAGCACCGTCTGGAGACAGGGAGGCTCAGAGGGTCAGGAGAGGCCTTGGTGGAGCCGGAGGGGTCCTTCCTGACCACAGGGAACGGTGGCCGGCCTGGCGGTCCTCCCAGGGCCCTGTGGCTGACCGCAGCCCCGACCTGACCCTCCCCGCCGCCACCGGGCCTTCCGTGCGGACTGCTGGCTCAGGAATTCTATTCAGAGAGCACTCACGGGTCTGCAGCGCGGCTTCCCGTCCTGGGCGGGGGCGCCGGGCCGCACACACAATGCGAACAGGGAGAGGCCCGCCCGGCTCCCCGCGGCACAGCAAGCCTGGCCGTGCGGAAAACACGGTCAGCGGGACAGAGCCGCTGGCCGGTCAGGGCGGGCCCAGCTCTGCAGCAGGAGGGACTCAGCGGGACCTCCTCTCCTCCCTGCGGCCTGTGGCCCGCCACCTGCCCCTCGCCCGTCCCTGCACCGGACGCTCCCTGAAGAAGGTGACACCGGCACACGTGGCCTCAGAGCAGGATTGCGGAGAGGCGGGCCGGCCTCTGTTTCCCTGGCCCCGGCAGGCAGCACACCCAGCACCCTCACGTCCAAGCGGCGCCTGCTCTGAGCCACCGCGGCGTGGCCCTCCCACCTACCCTGTTCCCTCAGCGCGACACGGACCTCTCGCCTCCCTGGTCCACCGAGGCCCCTGCGGGGCACTCCCTGCGGCCGCCCCGGGCCCCCTCCCACCTACCTTTACGTGAAGGGCTGCACGCCGCAGTCAAAACTGGGGCTGCAGGATAGCGTCCGATCGCGTGGGACATTTATGCGCCATGTGAAACGGAAGGGCTCTGACACGGTGTGGACAATGTAATTGGGATTTTTAGGGGAAAATACACGCCTAGTAAACGGGCTTGAAAATCCTGCAGTGACAGCACGTGCTGCCTCCACGTTCAGGAGCTCCCGGAATTGTTTGTTTTTCTTTGTGCGTTTTCTTCTACGATGATTTTGTGCCACTAGGAAAATGTGAGGCCCGGGGTGGCTCAGTCAGTGAAGCACCCGACTCTCGACTTTAGCTCAGGTTGTGGGCTCGCGGTTCGTGAGTTCGAGCCCCACGTCAGGCTCTGTGCTGACGGCGAGGAGCCTGCTGGGGATTCTCTCTCTCTCCGTCTGTCTCTGCCCCTCCCCCGCGCACGGGAGCCCTCTCTCTCTCTCTCCCTCTCAAAATAAATACACTTAAAAAAAAAGACTAGGAAAATGTATGTAGAACGAGAGAGAGAGAGAGAGAGACTTCACTGTGTCTGGCCTTCCGTCAAGACTCTGCCTCAGAAGGGGAACCACATCTTCCTATCCTGGTGACCGTGGGCCCAGCTCAATACACGCTTTTGAACCCACGTGTACCGCCATGGCACGTCTAACTGTATCTGCGAGATCCTCAAAGTGGGTCTTCCCCCAGTTCACACGGAGGGAACTCTGTCCCCAAACGCTTGCCCAAGGTCGCAGGGCCAGAACGAGTAGGTCACAGAGGCCGGGCCCAGGGGTCTCTCTAGCCCAGGAAGATCGTCGGGAGGAGGGCGGGGGCACTGCAGTTGGCAGGAGCTAAAGCACAATGCGTTTTCTCTCTTGGTTTTCGTGCAAATAAAACACCGACCCTCCGTGCCCGGTTCACTGTTTGCACACTTGCACGCACCCACGGAACACCGCACGCAAGACGGGGAGCACACCCTCCGTCACCCTGGACAGTTCCCTTCCTTGCCTTTCCGACCAAACTCCCGGTTTCCGCCCCTACGGATTCACGTCGCCGGTCCCTGGACTCCGTGTAAGCAGGTCACGCGGTGGGCCGTCCTCGGCACGTGGCCTCTGGTGCTGCCGCCTTTTCCGTGGCGCATCCGTGCTGCTGCGGGGTGTCTGTCGCTACTGAGTAGCGTGACGTTGTGTGGCCGTGGCACGATACACTTCTCCGCTCCCCCCGAACTCTGCGTGCTTCCCGTTTCAGCTGTTTTGCACATCGAACTGAGGATTTCGATAGACCCGTATTTTCACTTCTCTTGGGTAAATACCGAGGGGCGGAACGCTACATCACGGGAAGGAGGTGTGTTTGACTCACGTGGAAACTGGAAAGCACACACTCCTGCATACACCCCGCCCTCGACTCGGCCACGGGCGGAGTGTCCCCTGAAGCTGCCCCCAGGAGCGAGTCCCCGTGGGCACCTGCAGCTCCCCACTGAGGGCTTCGGGGAGGCTGGCCTCACAGGCGCCAGGTGGCCCGGGTGGCCCGGCGGAGACAGAGGGCTGTCCTCGGGCAGGTGGGTGTGGGAGAACGAGGAGGACGTGGCCGGGCTTCGTATCGGGAGCACGAGGATCCACGCCGACGGTGCGAGGAAGAGGGGAGAGGGGGTGTGGTTCCAGTCGCGGTGTGGGAGGGGGGCGGGGTGGGGACCGGGAGGGCGAAGCGGGGGACCCTGCCGTGTCAGATTTGAGGTGAGCCGGGGCCGGTACGGACGGGTGGGCTGGAAGTGTGCCCGTGGGGTGAGGCCTGTGGGCGCACCCGCCAGTGACCCGCCTGCGGAATTATCTCCGGAGGCCTGGTGGAGGAAAGCGCGTAGTGGAGCCCGGGATCTGGGGGCCACGTAAGCAGCGTCCCCGGCAGCTGGGCGGCCCTCCGCGGGGCGGGCTGGGGCTTGTAACCCAGAGTGGACTTTGGAGCCGGGGCCCAGATCTCAGCTCTGCTCCCCGTCGGCCGTACACGGGGCCTCAGCGGGGGCGCCTCCGACACAAGTCACGTATGTCGACCCCGGCAGCTCAAGAGGGAAGGACGTTACGGCCCCTGGAACTGAGCGCCTGGCAGAAGCCGCTGGTTTGGGACGAGGCGACAAGGTGTCTCCCCCCTGCGCCTGCCCTGTGTTCGCTTTGCTCCAGGCAGGCCTGCTCCTCCTGGGGGAGACGGTCACCCAGGGCACCAGAGACAAAAGAAAACCCTCCTGGTGGGTCCTACTGGGGTCTTGCCTGGGGAAGCCGCAGGAATGCGAGGTCAACACGGGCGGGGAGTGACGCCGGACAGACTGAAAGTGACAGACATACACGAGTGCACATACTCGTGTCTCCGGGCCTCAGTTTCCCCTTCCGTAGAGTGTATGTGCCATCTGACGGTGTTCGGCCAAGTGGGTGCTGACAGACGGTGTCAGTGAGTCCTGGGTCCTGGCTGGCACAGCCGTGGCCCTCGGCCCGGTGTGGAAAGACACCGGTCCTTCTGGGCATCAGGCGCGCAGGGAGGGCTCCGTGTCACCGCCCAGGGGTCGTGGCTGCGGGGTCCAGGGCCGCGTGGACACAGGCCTCAAGCCTATGAAGAGTGAGATTGTGACCTGGGCTGAAATCAACAGTCAGACGCTTAACGGACTGAGCCACCCACGCACTCCCTGGCCCCCGTTCTGTGCTGATTTATAGTCAGTCCCCTTTCAAAAAATGTGTTCGGGGGCCGGCGGGGGCGGGGGGGCGCCTGGGTGGCTCAGTCAGTTAAGCAACCGACTTTGGCTCAGGTCATGATCCCACGGTCTGTGAGTTCAAGCCCCACATCGGGCTCTGTGCTGACAGCTTGGAGCCTGGAACCTACTGCAGATTCTGTGTCTCCCCCTCTCTCTGCTCCTCCCCCACTCCCACTCTGTGTCTCTCTCTCTCTTTAAATTTAAATAAACTTGGGGCGCCTGGGTGGCTCAGTCGGTTGAGCCTCCGGCTTCGGCTCAGGTCATGATCTCGTGGTTCATGGATTCAAGCCCCACCTTGGGCTCTGTGCTCACAGCTCAGAGCCTGGAGCCTGCTTCGGATTCTGTGTCTCCCTCTCTCTGCCCCTTCCCCACTCACACTCTGTCTCTCTCTCAAAAATAAACATTAAAAAATAATAATAAAAAATAAAAAATGTATTGGGGGAGTTATTACCATTATGTGAAAGATCTAAAGACTTAGAAGGCTTATAAAAGATTTTATAAAAGGCTTATAAAAGATTTCCACTCCCAGCCACCCTATCAAGGACCTGCCCTAGGCCAAACTCTCTGTGTTAGCCTCAAATAATAATATCTGAGCGTTTGATATTATCAGGTGAATAATGTCGTCTTGTCACAATTGGGAAGGTGTTGTCCTGTGAAATCGCCATTCCCGAGCCAGCTTTGACTTTTATTTTTGAACTCGTGGTAAATTCTGGCCAAACAAACAGCTGCGAAATCTGGAATCTGCCGTTTCTGTCCTATGACGAGGGTGGATTAACAAAACGGGCCCAGACTGCCTCACGCTTCTTACTAATATATTTGCAAATGAGGAGAGAATTGGCAAGCGGGGCTCCAAGTCGCTCTGCCAATCACCCTGAATTTTCTCTCCGCGTTTCCTATCGAGACAGACAGATTTGAAATGGTTGAGCAGCTTTTGGCTCAGTAACCTGCCACGTAAGCTCATCAGCCCTGTCGAATGGGTGGCAAAGCCCAGGAGCATCTCTGCCTCGCGGGCTCTAGGGGAAGGCCGACCAGCGGCCAGACTCCCGCCAGATCCACGGCCCTGGACAATTCCTCGCGGGGTAACACGGATGGTGACGAGCGCTCAGGGCCTCGATTCTGTGCGAGGACACCCCTACCCAGCGGACAGCCGAACCCTCAATAAAGTACAGGTTACTGAAATCATGGATTGCGGAAGCAGAGCTCAGCTGTGTTTCTGGGGCGTCGGGGGGTGGGCGATGGTGGGGGCTGGTGGGGCTGCCCCCTGCGGGCTGCCCAACGCCCGGAGCCCCTAGCTGTCGTTTCCTTCTGCCACGGGATAGTGTTATTTGTCAGACCGCAGACGCTTTATGCGGCCTGCCTGCACGTGCTCCCATTTGTAAAAATGGGGATGATGACGATGCTTTGCTCGCGGACCGTCAAGTAAGACCACGGATTTTGGAACGCTTGACAGCATTTGCTCCTTGTAACCACGTAAATTATAGGCGAGTCACCATGGTGCAAGGTTGTTGGAGCCCCGCGTCGGGCTCTGTGCTGAATGTGCTGAATGTGCTCGTGTGATCGCCGAATACAAGTTTAAGGTCAGTGGAACCAGAGGGTCACCAGGTGCACGTAATTGCAAGAGCTGCCAAGGAGGAAAACTGGGCGGGGAAACTCACCCCACCAGGTGTCAAAACACAGTGTGACGTTAGGCGAATCAGGAGTCAGAATTTAGCGGTACAGAATGGAGACCCCAGGTTCATATCAATTAGTAAGGGAAATTGTAGATTATTTAATAAGTGTATTGGGACAATCATTGATTTATTTGGGGGGAAAAGATCTCAATTCGTCGTATTTGCAAAAATAATTTTCAGGTAAGGAACTGAATGTTATTAAAAAAATTCTAAAACTCATGCCTGAAAACAAATGACATGCTATTTCTGTTTTCTGGGGGGAGAAAAATTATTTTATTTTACTTTATTTTGTTTTAATTCTGGGACAGCTAACATACAGTGTTATATTAGTAGAAACTCCTTTTTTTTTTTTATTAAAAAAATGTTTGTTAACGTTTATTTATCACAAGCAGGGGAGGGACAGAGAGAGAGAAGGAGACACAGAATAAGCAGGCTCCAGGCCCCGAGCTGCCAGCCCGGAGCCTGATGCAGGGCGCGAACTCACAAACCGTGAGGTCATGACCGACGAAGCCACCCAGGCCCCCCGGTAGAAACCTCCTTCTTGAGCAAGAGCCAAGAAGACAGAGAAACGAAAGACTGATGAATGGCCACCAAACATTCTGGGCACTTCAATCTTTTCCACTAGGCTCTCCCTGAAAGACTAACAACACAAGCAGACGAGGTCACAGGGTCGTGACTGGCTTCGAGCAGCAAAGTGGTGCTGTGCCTCGAGCCACCCGCTGTGTCCGCTGTCCCCCCAAGTGGCGTGCTGGCTGGGAGAGACTCCAGTCCGCCTGAAGGAGAGAGCGCAGGTCCCGAGCAGCAGGCGGCCAGAGTCAATGTCAGCGTGTGGGTGTGCCATCATCTTCCCTTTCCCTGCGTGGCCCGGCCCGGCCACTGCGGCCCTTGCGCCCAGGGCGGTCCTCTGCAGGAAGTGAGACTGACGCTCCTTTGTTTCAAGGCCCCAAGTTGTCTTGCACAGCAACACATAACGGAAACACCCCTTTCCCCACGGCCGTGCGGAGCCCGAGCGTGTGTGGCTCTTTTCTGGGACCCGGCTCCGTGGTCCTTGTAGCCAGACGCCCACCAACGCCGCAGAATGAGGGAGGTCCCTTGGCCTTCACACCACCTCCAAGTGTTCTGCGTAGGGTTCTTCCACTTATTAGTCTATTCCTTCTGTGTTTCCTGAATACAAAAGTATCTCATCTATAAATAAGTGGGCCAGGCTCTCCGGGACCGCGTTGAATGGACGTGACAACAGCAAGTATGTTCGTCACGTTTCCAACCTGCAAGGGAAAGTTTTCAGTGTTTTCACCATGATGTGTGATATTTGGGTTGATATTTTTCTTTTCTTTCCTTTGGGGTACATAGCCTTTATCAGATGATGGGCATCCCCTTTCATTGCTACGTTGCCAAGACTTTTTACACCATAAATGTTTGGGTTCTATTCAATCCCTTTCCTTGCATTTTTGAGATGACCCTATGTCTTTTTTCCATCATTCCCTCTTCTTTAATTTTTTTAGTGTTTATTTATTTTTGAGAGAGACAGAGAGAGAGAGAGGGAGAGAGCGCAGGGGAGGGGCAGAGAGAGAGAGGGAGACACAGAATCTGAAGCAGGCTCCGGGCTCTGAGCCGGCAGCACAGAGACAGATGCGGGGCTCGAACCCGTGAACTGCGAGATCATGACCCGAGCCGAAGTCAGACGCTCACCCGACTGAGCCACCCAGGGGCCCCTCCTTCATTCTCTTAATAGGCTGAAACATTGATGGGTTTTCAAACGTTAGGACGATCTGGAGTTTCTGGTGTAAACAAAGTTTGGTTGCTCTGTATTTTTCTTTTCTTATGTCCTGGGATTCTATCTGCCTTTTTTCCCTTCTATCTTTCTGGAGAGATTGGCCTGTATTTTCTCTTTTGTAGTATCCTCACCAGATTTTTCGTATAACGATTTTGCTGGCCTCATAAATCAGAAGTTTTGCGACTCCCAGGAAGAGAAGGATGGCTGTCGGATTCGGGGTTGTGCGCGCCTGGAGTGAGCTCCTGACTGGTGCGAGATACGAAGCCCCCGCCCTCCTTGTTTGCTCCCTCTGCCGGGCGTCCCCTTCCTCTTGCACCCACCCCATTTTCCACTGTGCTTCTAGACCCCTCTTGGACTGGCCCCACAGGAGAAGCTAGGGCCCTTGGGTGTGTCCCATGCTTCCACTCTGGGGCCTGTTCACCTGCACGGTCTGGCCCTCTGCCCAGCCAGGCTGTCTCATGGGCTCCACCGTGGCCCGTGCTGAAGGCAGCGCTTGCACGAGCCGGGGCTCCACAGGTCCCGGGGGAGGGGGGGAGGGGGGCGCGCGTGCGCCGTGTGGACAGGACAGCCGCATCACACCGAGCGCAGCAACGGCCTCCCGCGCAAGCACCGTGGCGAGGCTTGCCAGGCCCATCACCTGGGTGCAGGCAGAGGGGGAACGGGGCGCAGGAAGCTCCGGGGACACGCTGCTGTGGGCGAACAATTACTTTGCCACAGTCTGTTTTTGCCTTGGCTTGGCTTTGTTCGAAACACTATAATGTCGCTTGTCCACCTCTTTGCTGATCGCTGTCCCACCGGGGTAATGACCGGCTTTGCTTTCACGGAGGGTATTTTTGACTACGAGTTATCTTCTCAGATTATTTTAAGTGGACAGAGAGGAGGAAGCTGTATGTTTAAAAGCAGGGAATGGCCCCGGTCAACAGGGTGATGAGTAAAATGATACTTGCAGAAGCAGAAGCCCTGGCCGGCAGGGTGGAGAGGCCGGGGCCAGGGCACACGTCCGCCCCCATCTCCTCTTTCGAGAAGAGCGATTATGTTTCGGAGAATGCTGGTCGGCACCGAAAAGCAAAAAATTCACCTTGGGTTTCACCACCTCGAACTCAGTACTGCGCGTGTCTGGTAAACGCTTCAGAGCGTCCTCCAGACGGCTTTTCTCACGGCTGGAAATCATCTTACAAAATTAAGATCGGTGATTTTTTACGATAAGTCACTTAACAGATTGCGTATTACTTGCAATTAACCAAAGGAAATGAAAAGAAAGGAAATATAAGTTAAGATGCGTGTGTGTTTTTCTAATTAGTGATATTATTCCTTCTTAAAAACCCAACGTTCTTTTTTAGATTAAAAAACTTGAACGTCATAACTTGAGAACCCTGTGGATTCCCCTTTGCGCGCTGGCCTGTCCCCCAGCCTCTGCCCCAGCCGCCAACGGCCAGCGTCTACACCATGTTCGCAGACCTGATTTCTTGCCGCCTACACTTCGTTCTGCACCCGTCAGGGCCCCAGTATTCCCTTCTGGTCCTTTCTGCATTCAGGGAGGCTAGCGGCTTTCTACCCCAACCTTTTCACCCGTCGGTTTTAAAGACATTTCGATTCAGCTGCTGTCTGGCTCCATTCCTGACGTCCCGTATTGCTTTCAACCAGGCTCCGTTCGCTCCGTTCCGTGGGTGAGCAGCCCCGTGGGTGGGCGTGATTCTTGGGGAGCCCGTCCCGAGGGGCTGGTTCCAGAACGTCTTTTGTCAGCAGTGCTGCTGGGAGAGTCTGAGGCCCACCTGCTTCCCCCCTGGGTAGCCGACACGGACGCTACCTCCTGCCTGGACGCTCGGACCAGGCGTCTCTGGTCCCTGAAATCGGTAAAGTCACCAGGACCAGACTCAGTGACCAACGGTTGTGACCGACGTTGCCTGGAACGAGAGGAAGCGTCCTTTTGATCTGCAGACTTGGCTTTCTCTTTACTTCAGGAAAATCTTTTCAATTACGTGTACGTGTTTCTCGTGTATTCATTCCTGCGTCTGACACATCAATTGTCCGGCTCCCGTCTGTGTCTAATGACGTTGAGCCTCATGCAACTGCCATTTTTGACCATTTTTTAAACCCGCAAATGTGGCCCTTTCTCACGTCCAGACCGAACACGCGTTCACCGTGTTGCTCTCTGTGTTCGTTCTCACTGCGGGACTAGCTCAGCTCGGCCTCAGCCTCTCTGCCGCACAGCCAGGCGTCCCCTGCGTTCGTCCGGTCCCCGTGTTTGGGACACGGACGTCCCTTCTCTCGCGATCGCTTCTCGGCCTCGATCTGTTTCCCCGCCTCTGCAATGTTTCATTTTATCTCATCTCATTTCATCCTTGAATCCTGTTCTATGTGATTTCTTATTCCCTTTATTTTTGGCTAAGCTGCAAATAACTTATTATTAAAACCTTTTTTCCTATTTCTTGGAATATGTTTTCGGGGTAGCGTTGACACCTGTATTTTGTGTGTGATCTCCCTCTCCCTGCTTCTTCTTCTTTTTCTTTATGGCTGGGGTGTGCTGAGTTGTCCACATGACTCCCTTCTCCCTCCCTCTCCCTCCCTCCTTCTTTCCCTCCCTCTGTCCTTCCCTCCCTCCTTCCTCCTCCCTTCTGCCTCCCTCCACTTCCTCCCTCTCTTCTTCCTTCCTTCCTTCCTCCTTCCTTCCTTCTTTCCTTCCTTCCTTCCTTCCTTCCTTCCTTCCTTCCTTCCTTTCCTTCCCTCCTTCCTTCCTGTGAGCAGCTCTCTCAAAATCATCTCTGTGCCTGAACATAACATGAAGTTCACCTGGGGGGTTGGGCTCTGTACCCTACTTGCTGGGCAGGGGGGAGGGGAGGCTGCTGGAAGGTATACCTGGGGGCAAAGGTGGAGTGTGGAGCTGAAATCTGCTCTTGTCTTGGTGCCATTTTGCAAGAGTTGGGGGTCAGGGCAGATGCCCGCAAGTTCCTAGCGCAGCCTGACCCCTGGGGGGCTCCCTCCCCCTCCGTCAGAGCCTCCCCGCCTCCCCTCCTCCCCCTGCGTTCCTGCAGGTGTTCTGACCGCCCCTACCCCATACACCTGCGTGCTTCGGGAACACCCCACCTGGGACTCCCACCAATCCACCCCCCCCCCCCACTCTTTCTCAGGCTGCTCTCTGTACCGTGGATGGAGGGTTGCAACTTTTGGGACAGCGTTTCATTTTATTTTCCCTAAATTGTTCTTTGGTTGTTTCTTTTCTAATTTAGATTTGTTCGTAAAACATTTCAGACTTTTGTCCGTGTACTTTCTCCTCCGAGACTTTGTTTCTAAGGGGATAGGAGCTGTTTGTCCGCCTCTATACTTTCTCTCCCGCCCCTGGCACTTTGCTTTTAAAAGATAACGGCCTGAAATGATAGCCTTATCTTTTTTCCATGTTACTATTGTGTTTTTGAACAGGTTTTTTGCTTATTGCTTATCGCTGAGGTTTTGCAGGCTGATGGTTCTGTGGCCTGGGTTTCTTTAAGGGAGGCCCCTTAATGTTCTTCAATAATGTAAAATTAGAGTTAATTTCTGTAATGATCACCTCCTAGGCCTCCTCTGTGGGGCATCTGGCTCACTGGGTCGTTCCCTCCCTGAGCCCCTCCCCAGGTGACCTGGGCACTCCTCCCTCCCTGGTGAGACTTTGCCCCCTCCACCTCTATCCTGGGGGGGTGGCCTCCCACCCCTCTGCGTCTCCCCTGGACGGCTCCCTGGCCTGCTCGCAGCCCCAGCCCATGGTCTTCTGCCCCCCCCCCCGCCGCCCCCCACCCCACCTGGCCGTCCCTTCTGCCTGTGTCCGGTGTCTCTCTTCCCCTCCACCCACGTCCGCTCTGTGGGCAAATTCTGCTGGTTCCGCTTTCAGAGTTCAGACCCGGACCTGACACTTGCCCACCTTCTCTGCACAATTCCCGCCACTGAGGTTTCTTGGCCTGAACCATCACAGAGCTTCTGTCCTCAGTCTTTCCGTCTCGTGCCTTTCCTCCCCAGAGTTCACTCTCAGCCAAGCGGCCGGGATCCCTCCCCCTCCCCCTGTGCTTTGGGAATGCCCTCTGCCTGCCCTCAGGGCCTCACCGCTGTGACCTTGACCTCGCTCACCTCCCTGCTCATCCTCCCCAGCATACTGACCTGCTACTTCCTCTGCCTGGAAGAGGCGTCCCCGTGTCCCGCCACGTCCCCCCCATCACCCCACAGGGTCCCCCCGCGTCCCCCCACGTCCCCTGCCCCCCCCCGCAGCATCCCCCTGCACCCTCCCATCCCTCCACGTTCCCCCCAACCCCCGTGTCCCCTTCTGCCTGAGTCACAATCCTTGTCTGTGTCTCTCGCTAGAGTGTAGACCCTGTGCTGGGAGGAGTTTGATCCGTGTTGTTCAGGGGGACACGGCACGTAGTGAACAGTAGTGAGTTCCCGTGAACGCACACGCGCACGAATGCAGGTAGTGAGTTGTGCTGGAAATACGCTCGGTTCCACTGGGGCTTGGGTTCCCACCCCGTCTGCCGTTCACGTGCCAGCTCTGCGGCCCCAGCCTCTGGCCCCTCAGGCCGGGGGGGAGCCACGTCCACCGGCCTTGGCATGGGGACGATCCTCGTGCCGAACTTCGAATGTGCTCTCGGCCTCTGCCCTGCAGGCGGGACGGGGCGACCCCACCTGGGGAGATAAGGACAAGTAGGGGGGACGTAGGGGGTTCATACATAGCGAGTTATGGCGGTGCCCGCACCCCAGCCCGCCCGGGGGAGGGGCACCACCGCCCGGGCCCGTCTGCTCTGTGCCACGGCCACCCTCAACTCCAGCCAAGCGCTCAGCTACCTGACTGGGGGACGCTGGCCGTGCCTCACTTTCCCGCCTTCCTCTGGGGTCGCCCAGCAGACCGTGCCGGGGAGCCCCCAAGGGTGCCCCACTGCCGCAGGCTAGGCTGCACGCAAAGATGTAACGTTGAAAGTGTCGACTACACGTCGGGGACCACGACTTCGTGCACAGCGTGCACCTCGTCCTCCTCGACTTGTGTCTCACGGGTCTTCCCAGCGTCCGGTCAGGCCGCCGTGCCGATGATTGTGGAAGTCCAGAGCAACACCCCCGGCCCTGAAACCTGTCGCCGTGCTGAAATTCACAACCAACTTTCTAGAATTCTGCTTTTCTTCCTCGGTTTTACGCAAGTGCCAAATGGTGAGGATTGTATGCGCTCGACGTGTCCCTTTAACAGCTTTTCCTCGAACTGCGGGGAAAGAGCCCCCTCATCGTCCCTGCCAGCTGGCTGCCTGCCTTACGGGTGGTGCCAAACGGTGACACAGTCTGTGAGGAAAGCCCAGCCTTAGAAGCACTTGGGTGCAAAGGCCCTGGGGCAGGGCCCCTGCAGGGAAGCAGGTGGGTGTCGGTGTGCCGGCTGGGGGATGCTGTCCTTTTCGGGGCGCCTAGCTGGGCGGGCGTGAAAAGCCTATGCGGGAAGGAAGCTTCAGGAAATATTTCCATTGTTCCAGCTGGACAGACGGAACCTCCGAGGAGGTTCTGGAACACTGCAAGGAGGCAGCTGTTCTTGCACAAAAACCTTGCCGGCGGGAGGGCCAACAGAGCCACTCAACAGTCTCAGCTGTCAGGCTTGCTGTGGGTTACCTGCGCCCCCAGGAATGGCCTCCTGACCCACCTGTTTCCCCCAGGAGTGGTCTTCCCACCTACCTGTTCCTCCTTGAACGGCCTTCCCACCCTCCTTTTCCCTGGGAATGGCCTCCCGACCCATCTGTTCCCAGGAATGTCCTTCCCACTCACCTGTTCCCTGGGAATGGCCTCCTGACCCACTGGTTTCCCAGGAATGGCCTTCCCACATGCTGGGGAACTGGCCACCCAGCTCAGTTCTGATGGCCTCCCAGCCACGTTGTAGCATAACTCGTGGCTGGTTCAGAGTTTCTTTCCCTTTAATCCAAAGGACACACCCTTTTGGAAAATAAAGCGTGTCTGTGTAAAAACGTAGTGATTACGAGTTCCGAGCCACGCTATTAGGCTATTTCAGGACTGTTCCGAGAGGAAGCCTTAGTTAGCACACACGTGCAAAGGAAGATGATGCTGCACAGACCCAGCTGGGGGGTTAAGTCTACTGCACACGTCCTTGCATTTCTTCCCCGGGCAGGGTGCCACACTCACGCTCACCCCTCGCACGGTTAATGCGTTTCCCCAAGATACGCAGGAGCCCGAGGCCACGCTGGTCGCCGGGAGCGTGGGGACAGAATGGGACTGGGACTCCCCTCCCAGAACCCCCCTGCCCTGACCGCAGCCTCCATGCCATGTTCCGCTCCGCTCCTGGGGTTTCTAGGTCCCCTCCCCACACCCTCCCGCCAGGGCCACCGCTCTCATACCCTCGTCGTGCTGGAGGAAGTTCTGTCCTCTCGTGCATAAAAACAAATGAGCCATTTGTATGTCTTTGAAAGAGGTTTCATGTTAATAAACTCTCACATCAGAAAAAGGCCCTGTGTCCCAGTTTTTAATGAGCCAACATCGTCACCACATCTGTACCATTTGCTTGGCACCTGCTTCTGTCCGGGCTTTTTATAGATGCCTGCGTTAGGCTGTCAGTGAGCTCCCGAGCTTTTAAAACCAGGGGCTGCGTGACACGATGCACCGGTCACACCCCTTTGGCACTGAATGCACGGCGATGGCCTTGAATGTGAGTGAGACAATGAGTTACTGGGCGCTCCTGGGCCTTAGGGCATTTGCACAACTTTCTCCAGGTGGGAGTTCAGAAAATTGGAGCTAGTGACATGAATAGCCCCATTCTCTCACTCACATTTCTGCCTCTGAGGTGGGGGAGCGCTGGCTTTGGGGTCAGAACGCACTGGCGTAAGTCCCCAGCCCCCATCCCGTAAGGCAGTAGCGCTTAGGCCGCATTTCTCGACTTCTCTGAGAACCGCTTTTCTCCCCAACCCCTTCTTCCTCTTGTCTTTTTCTTCCCAAGCCTTAACACCAAAGTCCAGACTGACTGGGACGGTTTGGACATGAGGTCGAGGCCCCGCCCCGCACGTCCTGTCCCTGCGGGTTGGTAGAGAGAGGAGAGACTGTCCACAGCCACCGTGCAGGTGCAAAGTGCTCTCTTGCCTGGTCTGTCCCCGAGCTGGGCCGCACAAGGAATGCCCGGAGAAGGTGCAGACGTCGTCAAGCTGGAAGGCAAGAAAGCTCAACGGGAAGCTCGGCCGTGTGCTCGCCAAGGTGTTAGCGGGGACAGGTGCTACCTGCAGGAAATGCTGGTGCTCCGGGGCGTGGCTGGCTGCACCGTGTGCTTCCGGGGTGAAAGCCAGCCAGGGGCTTGGGGGTGCGAGCCCGGGCGGGGGTTGGGGTGCAGCGGGGCAGAAGCCGGGGGGTGGGGGGCCCTGGGAAGTTGCTGCAGCCATTCAGGTATCACCTCTGGAGGATGGGAAGGTTTCCAGGGGATTCTCCGCGGCTGCTCCCCCACGTACGTCACTGCTGACTGCGCAGACGCTTTAAGCTTTCGGTCACTTTTGAGTTGGGAGGCCGTGACGCTGAGCCCTGCGGAGTTCCGCTGGTGTGCCGAGGGGCTCGCGGATGCCAGCGTGGCCTTGCCCTCACCCCGGCCGTGTCCACGTCCCGCGGTCCCGCTCACCGAGGGGACCTCCTTCCCCAGCCCTCGGGTCGAGGTGGCCTCTGACTTGCTGTGGCCGTGGACCGTGGGGGCCGTGGACTGTGTGGCCGTGGACTGTGGTGTGCTCGTGCTCCCCTCAGAGCCCCGCTGGCCACTTGTTCCAGCCGAGGGTGAGGCCCTGAGAGGCCACCCTGCAGACCTGGCTGACAGACACGTAAGCGTCCCCCAGGTCCCTGTCCTGGAACTTGCCAGCCACCACCCACATTTACCTCGGGGGTCTCGTCTCTTGCAATTGTCACTGTGACAACAGATAACCGACCTGCAGGCAATACTGTCCACAGATCCGCTCGTCGTTAGAGTATCTGGAAGAACCAACGTGTGCAAAGTGGGAAAAAAAATCACCCCAAGCCCGTTGCGCAGAGAACACTGGTATGAGCACCGCTAGGCGCTGGGAGGTTTTCTAAGTGTATTTAGAGCAAACGTGAAGGCAAAACTCTCACAACTAATAATTATTCCCCTGGGCAGTTCTGTGGTCCTTTTCGCTTTGGCTGCCGGGGAGCTTCCTAAGTAAATATTTGGCCCCACGTGAGAAGGGGATGGAAGCTTCTTCAGTTTTCTGCTCTTCATGCCCTGCCCTTAGCAGACCGTGCGTTTCTGTCCCTTTGATTTCTTATGTTTTCAGTTTATAACATGCATTTTATGTAAAGTTCATCACATACAGAAAACACAGCTGCTGAAAGAGGTTGAGTGAGCGCAGGACGGTGGAGGTGCCGCGCAGAGACTTATTTTCATGCCCCGAGGTTCATTTTTATTTCCCCGTGTGTCACGAGGACTTGTCACACGTCAGCCACGCACTGGGACTCAGGTGGGCGCTGCCCAGTGGTGCAGCCAGCGAGTAGGGGCTGAGAGCGGAGGGCCTCCTGGAGGGAGGGAGTGGGAGTGGGCGGGCATGTGGGGGCGGGGCTGGGGGGTGCGTGCAGGGGGGAGTGGGCATGTGGGGGGCGGGGCTGGGGGGTGCGTACTGGGGGGGAGTGGGCATGTGGGGGCGGGGCTGGAGGTGCGCGCTGGGGGGGGAAGTGGGCATAGTGGGGGGCGGGGGCTGGGGGGTGCGTGCTGGGGGGGGAGTGGGTATGTGGGGGCGGGGCTGGGGGCGCGTGCTGGGGGGGAAGTGGGCATGAGGGGGCGGGGCTGGAGGTGCGCGCTGGGGGGGGGGGAATGGCATGTGGGGGCGGGGCTGGGGGTGCGTGCGGGGGGGAGTGGGCATGTGGGGGGCGGGGCTGGGGGCGTGTGCTGGGGGGGAAGTGGGCATGTGGGGGCGGGGCTGGAGGTGCGCGCTGGGGGGGGAGTGGGCATGTGGGGGCGGGGCTGGGGGGTGCGTGCGGGGGGGGGGAGTGGGCATGTGGGGACGGGGCTGGGGGGTGCGTGCTGGGGGGGAGTGGGTATGTGGGGGCGGGGGCTGGGGGCGCGTGCTGGGGGGGAAGTGGGCATGTGGGGGCGGGGCTGGAGGTGCGCGCTGGGGGGGGAGTGGGCATGTGGGGGCGGGGCTGGGGGTGCGTGCGGGGGGGAGTGGGCATGTGGGGCGGGGATGGGGGTGCGTGCGTGGGGGGAGTGGGTATGTGGGGGCAGGGCTGGGGGCGTGTGCTGGGGGGGAAGTGGGCATGTGGGGGCGGGGCTGGAGGTGTGCGCTGGGGGTGGAGTGGGCATGTGGGGGCGGGGGCTGGGGGTGCGTGCGGGGGGGGGGAGTGGGCATGTGGGGGCGGGGGCTGGAGGTGCGCGCTGGGAGGGAGTGGGGCATGTGGGGGCGGGGCTGGGGGTGCGTGCGGGGGGGATGTGGGCATGTGGGGGCGGGGCTGGGGGGGGTGCGTGCTGGGGGGGAGTGGGCATGTGGGGGCGGGGCTGGGGTGCGTGCTGGGGAGGGGTATGTGGGCATGTGGGGGGCGGGGCTGGGGGTGCGTGCTGGGGGGGGAGTGGGCATGTGGGGGCGGGGCTGGGGGGTTGCGTGCGGGGGGGGGGGAGTGGGTATGTGGGGGCGGGGCTGGGGGGTGCTGCTGGGGGAGAGTGGGCATGTGGGGGCGGGGCTGGGAGGTGCGGGGAGGGGAGTGGGCATGTGGGGGCGGGGCGAGGCCGCAGGAGCAGAGGCCTCCAGCTCAGGGGAACGTAGGGTCCTCACACGGGGAAGTCGTCCTACAAGTACGATGAGGAGGAGGGCTGAGAGACGGCGCAAGGGGGGTGCTTTTGATCCACGAAGTGAAGGATGAGAAGGACATTTCTTGCTCTTGGAGGAGCTTCTGGAAGTTTCCTGGGGTCCGCTTGGAGAGCCCCGAAGAGAGTGTTCGTGGCTGTCTCGGTCCGGAGCGTCAGCGGCCCTACTGGGAATTCTGACCGGCGGTGGGTCCCGTCCAGGGAGGGCGGGCAAGCGGTGGGACCTGGCGGGGGAGGCTCGGGGCCACCAGGGCACCGTCAAGCGCGGCTGCCCCGGGGTGACCTGGGCGCTCCGGGCCTTGTCCTGGCTCCCGGCCCCGTGCAGAGGCGACTGGCCGGACACCTGCCCACGCTTCCCGGACACCAGGGGAGAGCCCCGCTCCACCCCTGCGATCAGCCCGGCGTTTCCAAGGCGGAGGAGGCCCCGCGTGGGACCGGGTGCGGGAGGGCCTCGCAGTGGCTGAGGGGCTGCACGGACCCTCAGCGTATGGGCGCACGGAGACCGGGCACCCGCACACTCACCGAGGACAGAGGCGGCTGGCGGGTGGGCGCCCAGGGCCCGAGGCCGCGGCCCGGCCACAGGCACCTGTGGGGGGAACCCCCGGGACCACAACGCGTGCTGTGGGGTGTCCCGGGGGCCACGGGCACCCCGCGGGGGGACCCCGGGGACCACTACGCGTGCCGTGGGGAGGGTGCCTGATCGCGGACACGCCATGGGCTCTGCCAGGAACAGGAAGAGTCTTGGTGAGGCTCTTGCTCTTGGCGTCTCGGTGCGGGTCGAGTGTGCTGGTTTGTTGTGTGCATTTGTACCGTGGAATCCCTCAGAAGGATCGTGGGCTCTGCTTTTAAAACGCTGTATTTCAGAGGCCACTGATTGCTGAAAACATCTGTGTTCTGTTTGATCCCGTGATGAGTACAAAGAAGATGAATTTATCAAATATTCTGTATTTAGTGATGATGAGCGTTTCCCCCGCGGAGTGTGTATTGTTGACATTTTAGGAAAAAACTTAAGGGAGCACGTGTATTCATACTTTGGATGCTCATTTATCTTAATGTGTAGTAGGAAAAGGAAACACTGTAGACGCGTGACTTGGTAGTTATTTTTGCTTAAGAGAAAGCTATAGTGTGTTTTTAAGTAAAAAAGTCAGTTAGTTTCAAGGAAAAAATATAAGGCAATGATGCTGCATGTGGTAAAAAAAAAAACATATGGCAAAATTATGGGGAAAAAAATAATAACGTTCGAGACTTGTAAAGCAGGGATACCACATATTTCCTAACTGGAGAGCTATTTCTCAAGGCACATAGCTTTTATGTTTCCTCCGCGGTACTGTGTTATATACTGGTATTCTGTCGCATCAATATAACTGGCATAAATGGACCAGATTTTCTTTGCTTTTATTGTTTTCAGCACTTTGGAAGAACACATATCCTATTTTAAATTATGGTGACTATATCTAAGTTTTTCAAACTAATTACTTAACTTACAGTTTTGAAAAAACACACAAGGTGAGATATTGGTGTGTGTGTGTGTGTGTGTGTGTGTGTGTGTGTGTTTAGGAGAAAGATTATGGGGACCCATTTATTCTCCTCCCTACCCTACATCCCTTTATAATCAATCCCTTGACTTTGTTCATTTAATTGGTATTTCTGTTCCTGATTGACTTTTTTGTCACATTTTTATTTAGTAGATTTTTTGTAGAACTTGGTCGATTTAAAAGTTTTAAATTCTGGGGGCACCTGGGTGGCTCAGTCAGTTAAGTGTCCAACTTTGGCTCAGGTCACGATCTCGTGGTCCGTGAGTTCGAGCCCCGGGCCAGGCTCTGTGCTGACAGCTCAGAGCCTGGAGCCTGCTCCGCATTGTGTCTCCCTCTCTCTCTTCCCCTCCCCCACCTCGCCGCGCGCTCTCTCTCTCTCTCTCTCTCAAAAATAAACAAACATTAAATAATTTTTTTAATAAATAAGTTTTAAATTTTATTTCAACTGATCTCAGTGATCCTGGCCAGTGACTCCATTGTATGACCTTCACATTCTTGAGCGGATTTTTTCTTCTAATCTCGATTGACTGACACATATTTTCAAGCGAATTTTTCCAGAAAGGTATATACTTTGTGAGTTCTTGTGGATTTGACAGGATTCCTGTTGCTTTTAACTCAATTCTTCTTCTTCTTTTTAAAGAATTCTAAGTACAAGAATCAGATTCAAAGATACAAGCCTGTCTTTACACGGGAATCAAAATTTGCCTGGCTTTGAGGTTTGACCTTCACGTTTTTCCTTCTTCAGACGAAACTTCGTATGCGGCTTTGTTACACCCGGGCGTGCGGTGCTGCAGAAATCCTTCTTTGCACGTAGCTGTTTTCTCCTCTGAGGACTTACAGTGTTTTGACTCTCCTGTTACCCCAGCGTGGGGTTATTTGTAAGGTTAAGCAGGATGCATTTGTGCTCCTATGCACAACTCCTTATTTAGAGCTCGAAATCTCAATACCCATGGAGACAAAAACCATGGGCGTAGTATTTCAACGGCCTAAGAAGTAACATTTCAATGGGCCGATGGTCCTTCAGAAAGATTTTAAAACAGAGGCCCTGGGGTTTACGCAGATCTCCGCTGGTTTTCTGTCCGTGGTCACGCAGAGCCGAGAAGAGCCCCCGTCTGGGTTCCCGCTGCACTGAAGGTCAGGGCAAGGTCGGGCCGTGCATCCCCAGAGCTAATCTGGCTGTTGTGGACTTGACTTTATGGTTCCAGGACGGCGGTTGAGTGGCTTTGGGCCATGAAAGGAAATAGGTGGTGGAAACAGAAGTAGGAAACAGAAACTCTGACTCAAAGTGGCTTCAAAAGAAGAAAGGAAACGTATTACCTCACACAGGAAACGGGAAGGGCAGGGTGGGCGTGGCCGTAGAGGCCATGAATCAGTGGCTCAACTGGGGTCCGCGCTCGCTCCCAGCTGGTCCCCCCTGCTGTCCCACGCTGAGGGCGGCCCGGCGGCCTGGGTCTCCTCACACCCTCCGCGGGGAGGGGGGGGGGTCCCTCTGAGGTGTGCAGGGCTGTCCTGCCACAGCGCCCAAGCTGTCCCCGGAGGAGGCACCTGCCAGTGCCCAGTGGCCGGGGGGCGGTCCTGAACCCCAAACCCCGGGCCGGGCCCGGAGTCCCCGCCCACAAAGTCCCCGCGTGTTTGGTGCCCACCAAGGCAGAGACCCCCGCCCGGGCCGCCTGGCCTGCCTCCTGGCCTGGGGAAGGAAATCTGGGAGGGGGACATTATGGAGGCAGGGGACAGAATGGGGACAAAACCTCAGGTCCGTCAGCAGAAGAAAGGGGCCCCGGGATGAAGAAGGGGGGGCCGACGGCTCGCTCAGCCCCTCTATGTTCTCAGCAGCGGAGACCAAAGAGTGGGTTCCGTGCAGGTCGGGGCCTCACAGCCTAAGAGCAGGCACCACGGAGAGCAGGATTTGGGAGTCCAGACGGCACCCGGGCGGGGGGTGTCGCGCAGTGTCCCCCCACGGGCTGCAGGGCTGCTTGTGAAATTGTGACTCCTGGAAACAGGGTCCAGGTGGGTCTGCCCGCTGCCCAGGCCGCCCTCCCCTGACGCAGACCTATGACTGCAGGGGTTAGCAGGGGCAGGCAGTGGGGGCACAGGGGGAGCAGGGGCAGGTGAGGGGGTGCGGGGGGAAAGGGGCAGGGGGTGCGGGGTGAAGGGGGGAGGGGAAGGAGGGGGGGCGCAGGGGGAACGGGCAGGTGGGGGGCACAGGGGGAGCAGTAGCAGCTGGGGGGTGCGGGGGGAACGGGCAGGGGGGTGCGGGGTGAAGGGGGAGGGGAAGGAGAGGGGGTGCAGGGGGAGCAGGGGCAGGTGGGGGGGGTGCGGGGGGAAGGGGGAGGGGAAGGAGGGGGGGCGCAGAGGTAGCAGGGGCAGGTGGGTGGGTGCGGGGGAACGGGCAGGGGGTGCGGGGTGGAGGGGGAGGGGCAAGTGGGGGGGGCGCAGGGGGAGCAGGGGCAGGTGGGGAGGCTCAGGGGGAGCAGGGGCAGGTGGGGGGTTCGGGGGGAACGGGCTGGTGGTGCGGGGTGAAGGGGGAGGGGAAGGAGGGGGGCGCAGGGGAGCAAGGGCAGGCAGTGGGGGGGCACAGGGGGAGCAGGGGCAGCCGGGGGGGGGGGTCGGGGGGGGGTGCGGGGGGGGGGGGGGGGGGAACGGGTGGGGGGGGGGCGGGGTGAAGGGGGAGGGGGAAGGAGGGGGGGCGGAGGGGTAGCAGGGGCAGGTGGGGGGTGCAGCGGGAACAAGGGTGGGTGGGGGGCACAGAGGAAGTGGGGCAGGCAGGGTGGGGGCAGCAGGAGGCAGACTCATGCTGGCCACACCCTGCTCCTTCCTGCACCTGGGAGAGGTAGGGGAAGTGGCACCGGGCACTGAAGGGGGCCAGGTGACGGCAGGTGTCAGCCACCAGGAGACCCTCTCCACCTGCTGGTGGCCATCACAAGGGCACAGAGCACCTACACGGGGAATGCTTCTGGGGGCAGAGACAGGATGGGCTCGTTTGCGTCCACACCGCTGGACCCTGCCGCGTGGCATTTCCTGAGGACGTTCTGGGCGGGTCCCTGGAGTCTGTGTCCTTTGTCAGCGCACCCCAACTTCCTGCCCGGCCTCGCTGGCTGCCTTGGACTGGCTCCCTGTCTCTCCTGCCACTCGCTTCCTTCTCGGCCGCTGCCGGGCATGTCCTGGCAGGTCTTGCACCGAACTCTCGGGAGGCCAGGAAGTTGGTGACTGTCCCACAGGGCCCGCGTTTTAAACCAGTCCCCTCCAGGCTGCTCACCACTCAGAACCCTGTTCTGGACGCACCCCAGGTCCAGAGACAGACGGCCTCAGTGCACACCTCTGCCCTGCGCGGACTGGCCCCGTGACCTCGGGAAGCTCTGTAGCCTCAATTCTGTGACCTGGAAAAGAGGGGAAAATGGTCATTATCTTAAGGTAGCACAGAAGGCATTGGTCTCGACAGGGACTGCGACGTGGCTGAGACGTTTCCGGGCCCGACGCACATGGCGGTACTCTTCCCCCTCGAGGTGGAGGGCAGGGTCACGGGAAGGGGCCACGTAGAGAGGGCTGTGGGCTCAGCAGGCCCCCAGGTGCCCGTTGCCTGAGTTTGCTGGAAATTAATGGCTATTAAGCCTAAATCCTAAAAGAAGAAAAAGAAAAAAGAAAACAGAACATCTCTATAGCAGGAGTGAGTCCGTTCACACTTGGGTAACAGCTCACAGCAGAGGCTCGTCACCCAGCTCAGTTACCCAGGTGGCATTGCAAAACGGCAGACAGTGGCCTGGGATGGCAGGATGGCCCCCCAATGGCACGGACCCTTTTACGGATTGCTTGCGACCAAGTGGGTATCCTCTGGTTCGCTCATTAAACAGACATCCCTAGAGGCCAAGGTGTCTGCCCCGTAGGGTCACGACGGGCATGGAGAAGGTAAATGTCTCAGTAGTTTTCTCTATCATAGTAACAATAACTGTACATAATACCGTGAAAAATCCCATCAGTTTTGGATTTCCGAGTGCTATTATATGAATATTCAGAACTAATTCTTCCCCAACACAAAGAGAAATCTTTGCCCAGCGTGTCTCTTGCAGCCCACGCCCCTCTCCCCCCAGAGAAAGACCGAGAAATAAAAAAGGAAGTGAGCGCTTGGCGATTTCACGGAGTGCCGGCGGCGGTAATCCCGAAGCTTCTGGGTGGATAAACCACCCGCCGATGCCCAAGGTGCCAGGGCAAATCCTTTCTTATTAAAAAGAATGAGGAATTTTAAAACTCACATATAAAGAGAGCTTCACATGAAAAAAGCAGCCTCACTTCTTTGCTTTTTTCTCTCTGAACAATAAATACAGGCCAGTCAAAAAACTGAAACAATAGAGAAGTGGGGGAAAATGGGAAAATAAACATTTCCATAATACCCACGGTCCTGCCCACGTCCATTCCAAGAACCACGATCAGCGCCTGGCCAACATCCTTCTAGTTTTGCGCTCCCGTGGATACAGAGATAGCCCTCTGTATTCCATGAATTCTCGTGAAAATTGGGTCACGTTATACGTGTGACTATTACCTCCTTTTTACTTAATAATATGTCTTAGACACTTTCCACGTCACTGGCTCTTGCCCTACATCATTCTTTCTGCTGGTTGTGTTGGACAGTTCAGCCATGATTGACTCACCAAAACCCTTGTTGATGGACATTTGGGTTTTCCCCAACTTTCCTTATAAAAAATGCTACGGTGAATATCCTTGTACATAAATCCTTGTGGACTTTGGTGAATCTTTCTTTGGGCACATTTCTAGGAGTGATTATGTCCTTGTCAAGCCCCCTGTCCCTCGGGGGTAGGGTGGCAGGGGCCAGCAGTGTTCAGGGGTCTTCTAGGGAGCAACGGCTTTGCTTGGTCCCGGCAGTCCCCATTGGGGAGGCTCCTGCCCCCTCTCAGGCCCACACTCTGAGGGCAGGGGAGAAGTGACCCGTGAAAAGAGCGCTCTTCTTCACCCTTACGTGAAGCGCGAGCTTCCCTGCACGAGACGACCCCTGCAAAGGCAAGACCCAAGGTGCCCCCTTTTCTTCCCTGTCTTGGCCAGTCTCTCAAGGCTCCGTACTTGGACCGTCTGAATTAGAACCCGAGGCACGGATTCCCCAGGTTGCAAATCCGATGTGCCGTGAGTGGATCTGTGGCCAGGGCCTGGATGTCTGTGTCCAGACGATTCCTCCGTGCACCACGTTGGGCACGTGGGTTCCGACGTGGCTGTGACATCTCCCAGGCGAGCACACTCTGTGGATTTCCTGTGCGCCTCGTCTGTCCGGACTTCCTGCGGCCATCTTGTTTCGGTACTTCCGCTTGCCGTGGTTTTCCTCACCTTTTTAAGATTTCGTTTTCTGTCTTTTATTCAAACGGTTGAGTTTCCTTTGTCCCCCTTTCCCTCCAGAGGCTACAAGTTACAATTCTCTGTCTGTTCTCATAGCGCTTACATAGGACATCTCGGCCACTGTGTGCCCTGGCGGGCCCTGAGGTAACCGATCCCCATCCCAACTCAGAGAGCCGGAGAACGTGGGAGCACTTGACTGTGTGTCTTCGAGACTCGTCCTCCTTGTTGCTGGCCTAGCTCCGTATTGTCACTGCGGTTCGTGCCGTCACTAGGATTATCGATCTTTACCGTCAAGTTGGTTTACATTTATCGTTATTTTTACGCGTCTTCAGTGTGCATCATCCTACCAAATCCTACTTTTCCTTCTGGTCCTAACTTCCTGCGCACCGGATGAAGTTCTCCACAGTTACGAGTGGTAAGCTCCCAGTCTTTGTCTGGAAATGTCTTTCCCTCTTGCTCTTGAACGAGAGTTCAGCTCAGCAGTTTCCTGAGAGTTTGGGGTCAGTCCAACTGTCAGTTATGTTATTGTGTGTGGTTTTGTTTTGTTTTGGTGGTAGTATGTCTTTTCTTCTGTCCTCTTTCTTTCTTTCTTTCTTTCTTTCTTTCTTTCTTTCTTTCTTTCTCTCTTCCTTGTAGTGTTTATTTGTGTGTGAGAGAGAGAGAGAGGGAGCAGGGGAGGAACAGAGAGAGAGGGAGACACAGAATCTGAAACAGGCTCCAGCCCGACGCAGGGCTTGAACCCACAAACCGTGAGATCAAGACCTGAGCCAAAGTCGGACAGTTAACTGACTGAGCCACCCAGGTGCCCCAGGATAAGAATATGGATTAATTTTGTTAAGACGATCTCAGACCACGTGGACAGTGTGGTAGCTTAAACTTGACCTTTGTCCTTCAGAGATGTGGGTCGTGAACTCAGCGTCAGAACGTACAGACGCTCCAATCTGACGCTTGGTCTAGACGGAGGCTCAGCCACGACACTGCAAACTGCAGGCAATCTGTTTCGGGCCTTGAAATATATTCCTGGGTTGTGCGGACGGTCTCCACCGTTGCAGACTGCCGCGCGCAGTGGGAGGGCCCCCGAGGGTGCGTTCGGATGAGAGGAGGCACCGGCAGAGGCTGGGAAGTAGGCCTGAGTCAGAGCAGACGAGCCATTTACCCTCTAACAAGACACGAAAAAATGTCAGGGTGCGAGCCACGAGACGGAGCCCTCCAGGCAGCCACCCCTGCCTCCCCACCGCTGAACAAAAGATCTTCAAGTCACAGCACGTGATTTCCGTTTAAAGACCCTCATTTGCCCTTGACCCAGGAAATCCGGTGGGTGGTTTAGCGATCAATGAAGGTCAGGTCTGCAAAACCGCCCGCGTCTGGTGACAGCAGCCGTGAGTGAGGTCCACAGACCACCCCCCCCCACCCCCCCACCCCCCCCCCGTCTGTAGCTACATCCTTGCGGTCCTTGTGCAAAGTGATCCCACTAATGGGGCGGACACTCCCGGTGCCCGGTCATGGCTTTTCCCGTTTTCTGACCGGTGGGGTCAGGAGTTGGGGCTGCAGTGAGGACACATGGCCGAGGGGCTGTCGGGCAGAGGGCTCCGCCTCTGCCTTCGGGGCCTCTGCAGACCGGTGCCCCTTCCACAGAGAGGGAGGCCGGGAAAGCAGACTTGTGCACGTTGCCCAGAGACTCCGAAGGCAACGCTCCCTGCCTTCTGTGCCCCATGGGGCCCTCCACGCGGCTCCCTGCTCCCGGGCTGTTGGCCTGAGCCCGTGGGGTTTTGCCCAGACTGGCCATCTTGCCCTTCTGCGGAGTGTCGAGTCAGCTCGGGCTCGGTCACGTCGCTGTCTCCCTGGAGCCCGGTGGAAGCAGGACGTAGAGGCCTGGCCCCATTACCTATAAAATCTTCACACGCTCGAGAGCCCGGGGCACTGCCTGCTGTCCTTCTGGAAGCGCCTGCACCGCCACCGATGCTGTGGAGACGCCAGCCGCCCCGGTGAGAACCGCCCGCCCCTGCTGGAGGTCGTCAGGGCCCCGGGGGGCGGAGGCCTCAGACACACGGAGGGGCTCCTCGGGGCTGCCGGGCTCATGGGGAAAGGTTCTTCCCCAACAGGACATGTCTCTGTAACGAGGACTCGTGATGCGGAGGAGGTGGGGATCAGAGCCGGAAGGAAGAGCAAAGCACGCTGGGAGGGAACTCAAGCAGATGGTAGGGAGGTTAGATGTGGGACGAAGGCCTGCAGAGGCGGCTCGGTGCCCAGGAACTGGCCCGAGCCACGTCCGCTAGAAAGCCGTGCCCCACGGGAAAGTGGAAAAGAGTCTAGCGTTTCTCTTCTACATCCCGTTTGTCTCCCGTCACTCGGTGGGCAGCCACGTGGCCGGTGTCTTCCACGCGAGGTGCAGGAATGTGGGCCGGAGGAGGCGTGGATGGCCCCGACCCGCTCCTTGCCCCGGCGGAGCCCCCGCGGTCCTGCTCGACCTGCCGGGACCCGCCACCGGCTCACCCGGGGGCCTCAGTGCCTCTCGATCACAGCAAGTGCCGACCCGGGGCCACGTTCCTCTTCACAGGGTTCTGTCCCAACAGCGGCGGCCTTGGGTCGGAGCGTCCACACTCGACCCTGTGAAACGGATGGGCATTTCCAAGCTCAGCCACCGCTGTGCACGGTGCCCGGAAGAGAGGGAACGGAATGTCGTTCACGGATGGGCCAGGGGCGCCAGGGAGCTCTGGCCGGGGTGAGATCTTCATCCTCGACACGAGAGGAGCGTCTCCCGGGAGCCAGACTCCAGGCGTGGATCCCAGGGGCTGCGGAGACGCCCCCTCCTCTGACATCAAAGACCCCGTCCGCCGGCGTCACCACGCGAGGAGCCAACTGCCCTGTTAGCACGGGGCTTACGTGGGTGAGCGGCGTGGACGTGCTGTAGAGGCACGCGGACTCTCCCATTCGGGCGTGAAGCCTCGGGTCTCTACGTGGACACCAGGAGGGACAGGCACACACTGGGCTCGTGGGGCATCCGGCTCTTCCTTCTGGAATCTCCTGCGTCCTGAGCAGAGGGCTCCCCGGGGACTCTGCACGTGTGCAGACACCTCGAGAGTGCCCAGCGCTGCGAGCGGGGACCCAGGGGGCGGCGCGGCTCCCGGACGCTTGGCCACACGGGACACGCCGCCTCATCCCGGGCTGGCTGTGCAGGCTGCTGATGTGATTTTCCCAGCGTCTTCCTGATTCTTCGAGGGCTGAGCGGCTGTGGTCCCATGGCCCCACCTGCTGCTTTTCCCTGATCCCCCTTCCTCCTCCTGGAAACTGTGCCCTCGTCCACGGCTTGCCAGCCGCCCGCACTGTCCGCCTCTGCTCCCCCCCCCGGGGAAGCCTACGGCCGCGGTGGCGGGTGTCACAGGGGGCCACGCCGGACCCCGAGAGGCGGCGCACTTCCCTGCCGTGCCCTCGCCGCCGCGCGAAGCCGGACTCCCGACGAGCCATGCGGGCTGTGCACCTGGCGTTTGTCTTGTTCACCGAGGAGAGAAATTGCTTCTCACGTCATGGTGAGACCCAGACGTCACACGGCTGAAAACAGGAGCCGTTTCGATAAAAGCCCAGCAGACCGGAGTAGAACACTGACGAGGCAGGACGTCCGCTGTGGTTTAATCTCTTTTCCTCTGGTGGTCAGCAAGCCCGCGGCCGCTCTCTGCTCCCGTCCTGCGGAGGAAGGACAGCTGTGCCACCAGATCGCACGCTCACGTGTACACACTCGTGCGCGCACACACACGCCACGCACACACATCCACGTGTCCACACGCACATGCACACCATGTATACACACGCCCACGTGTACACACGAAACTCACCTATAGACACACACTCACGTACGCACTTGAACGCACGTGCAGTCGCACATGTCCACACTCACATGTCCTCACAACCAAACGCGCACACACATGCCCACACGCGTGAATGCATGCACACTCACATTCATACACACGTGCACACACGTGAACACACTCACATCGACAAGTGTGGACACAGGCACACTCACACATATACAGTCATGCCCACACACCTGAATGCACGCACACACACGCACACACACACACACACACACACACACACACCACTCACGGCTCCACGTTATTTCCCAGATCAGCGACTGCACTTTCCCTGCCCTTGGAAGTACTTACCCTGTGGAGCTGCCTGGAGGCCTCCTTCCCCCTCGGGTCTGACTGTCCTGCAACTGGGGTGACGAGGGACGGACGCAGGGGGGAGGCGGGAAGCCCCCGTGCAACGCCGTGGGTCCTTGGGGGCCCGGGGGTGGGACGGAGCTGCCTGTGAGCCTCCCTCCTCCCGCAGCGGCACCCGGCTCCGGGTAAGGGGTGGGTGTCACACATACTCCTCCCTCCCCCGGTGTTGGCCGTCGTCTGAAAGATCCAGCTTCTGCCCTCAGTAAGGCGACGTTCCAGAGCCGGGACTGGGGCGAGCCTCTCTCGCCAACCAGACTGGATGGCGGAGAGCTTCTGCTGAACGAGACCTCAACACCAAGTTGTTTCTGAAGCTCCCGGCCCAGCCACGAAGCCCACCCCTTCTTTGCCACCTCGTCCTGGCGAAGGGGAAGCAAGGAAGCGCCGTGGCCGGGCAGAAACGCCAGCGGGAATCGCGCCACGTGGATCAGCGGCGAGGGGTGACCTTCGGGAACGGTGGTGGGGATGGAGAAAGCCAGGGAATTCACACGTAAAGTTGTCACGCCAGCCCGGTAGGGGGAGGGCGGAGAGGGGCTTGAAGCCAGGCCTCCCGAGGAAGCCGGACGTCCAGGCTCGGACCAGAGGTAAAGCACTGAGAAGTCCAGTAACGAAGCAGACAGGTTCTCAGAGGCATGGCGTGAGCGCGGTCGGTCGCTGGCCGTGCGGGACGGGCTGGCAGGCGGCCGGCAGGGGCGGGGATGGCTCTGGGGGCCCAGGCGCCCACCCCGAGCTCACGCCCTCCCCACCTCCTGGAGACGGCGCCGTGCTGAGCGTCAGAAGCAGGTTGGGAGGGAGGAGCAGGCCGGGGGGACACCCCCACCTGGGGGCCCTGTCACAGTGGTTTCCGCGTGGCCCCTCGAGGTCTCCCGTTCACGGTCATCACATCCGCCCCTTTTATCTGGCGAGCGTGAGCCCTCGGTGAGAGCCAGCGTGGCCCCTGCCTCCGGCCCCCGCCCACCGCTGCAGGGTGGGGTAAAGGGTTTGTGTTTCCTCCGTAAGGACCTCAAGTTCCCATTTTCTCGGGTGTTTCCACTTTTTCCGGGTGTGGGGCTAATGTCCCCCAGAAGCCGCCTGCCCACGGGCAGGTGCGTTCTCGAGTTCCCAGACAAGACTCACTTACTGCAAAGACGCAGATGTGACTTTTGCTGATTGCTCGGTGGCAGTGACAGTGTGGTTTAGTCCAAACAGGAAGAGCAGTTATTCGGGTTTGGGTTTTAGCCCGGATTTGCTTCAACACGCGCTTTATAACCCAGGGCTGCTCTCCACCTGCCGTGAGAACTGATCTTCGCTCAGGAGGGCAGTGGCCTGCGGTGTGGGCGTTAGGCTGGCAGCTCCTGGCTGTCTCTGACTCCGGGGTTTTCCGCGTGCACAGCAGAGAGGTGACCGTCCCCTCTTCCCCCGCGGGCTCGCTCTCGCCAGCCATGAACGTTTCCAACTGTATCACGTGCCACGGACCAGGCGGCCAGCGTGCGTGGACGCCCTCTCAGGACGGGGGGACGGTGCGTGCTCCGCGTGTATCTTGTCAGGCAAGAGCGGCCGGTGGTGTCCCCTTAGCACAGTGACAAGCACGCCTGGTTTTCCACGTTCAGAAGCGTCCTGCCAGCAGGGGACACACGCCGAGGGGGCTGCAGACAGGGCCCGCGCGGGGGTTGTCTCTGGGGCTGAGAGAGGCCCAGAGGCCCCTCCTCCTGAGGGCGGCTCGTCCACGGTGACCGCAAGACACACGTCCCCACCCACGGCGATGCCTGGAGGGAGGGTCCGCGCCGGGCGCTGGAGGAGCTTGTGTGGGAGAGTTGTGCCAGAAGGGAACCCCCGCGGTGGACCTTGACCTCCTGGGCAAACAAGACACAAGGCTCTCTTGTCCTCAGTCCCGCCAGGCGGCCTCGTGGACACCATTGTAAGTTTGCTGCTGCCCAGTGCAAACCGCTGCTGGGCCCCGGAGAGAGGACCTTCCGTCTGGCTGTGGTCAGCGGGAATGCTGGGCTGCACCCCCGAGTCCCTCCCCACCCGGGGCTGCTGCCGAGGGTGCTGGACTCCGTACCCGTCCAAGGTACTGCTCTGGATGATCACTGAGTATCTTGTTAATCCACCCAGGTTTCTAATAAAACAAAATCGTTAAGAATTTGCTTTTCCCGGACAACTTTGGAGGGCCTTGGCAGATTTCGAGCAAACTTGTCACCGGGAACACCTGTAGTCTGACACAGCACGGCCAGGAAATCGTCGCGCTTTACCTTCGCTCTGGGCGCGGGCTGAGCAGTTTGCTCCCACCCAGCTCGAGCTGCGGACGGGCACCGCGGCCCCTCGCGACCACCGGGGTCCCTCCTGAGCTCCCCTGAAGCCCCTGGAAAGAACTCACCTGCACCGCAAAGACACGGGTGAGGGAGCAGCCCCGACTGATGGCTCTGCCGAATCCACGTGCGCCTCCGAGCCCGTGGCTCACCCTGTCCCTGGGAACCCGTAGCTGGGCCTGAGCCCCGTCTTCTCTACGTGGGGACCCTAGTGCCCTTGCAAGTATTTCTGAGGATTTGTGTGTTTAAAGGGGGCTGGGGTGGGGGTGGGGGAGGCAATAGGCTTGTGTTGTAGATGCTTCCTGAGCGACCTCCAGCCTCTTGGCTTCTTGGTCCTGGGAACCTGGGCCCGTGGGCTCCACAGGCGACATCTGTTTCCTTGTCCCCCCAGGGCACCCCCAGGGCACCCCCAGGGCGGGGCTACACCTGCAGCAGGTGCTCGGTGGGGGTGTCTGTGAGGAGTCGGACCCGCTTCCATTTGCTGCCTCCTCTTTTCTTCCCGGCCCCTCCCCCGCTCCCGCACTCCTGCCCCTGGGGTCACCCCCTCTCCACGCCTCTGCCCGGTCCCCGTTGGGGGCTGCTGACTCAGTCTCCCCGGAAGCCGCTGGGGGACGGGGTCGTGCATTCTCGCACGGAGCACACGGGGTTGGTCTCTGAAGGGACGCTCCTCCTGGGCCGGCCTGCCCACTCGTGTGCATGACCCACAGCTGCGTCCCGACTGAAGGTGCCGCGTTCCTCGAGTTCGCCGCAGAAGCACGCAGACAGCTGAATGCCGAGGTCACGGCTTCCCTTCAGGACTTTCTCACATCCTGAGTCTCTCTGGTCAGCGGCCCTGACCGAGCGACGACCTTGCTCTCCTGACGTTCCCGCCGTGCGGGCTTCAGTCGCTGTGACGTCAAACCAACAGGTAGCCCCCCGGGGCCCTCCCTCCTCCTGGAGACTGTGACCCTGACCCTGACCTCACCCAGCACAGGTTGCTCCGTGGACCCCTGGCACCTGGCCTGGCCGCCAGGCTTGGTGGTCCCATTTCTAACCTGCTCCAGTTCACTAGGACTTTCCCGGCGGGGGCCAAGAAGACCACCCGCTCCTTATGAGGTCACGCATCAGCGCCTCAGGGCCAGGGGAAAGGAAAGCTGACGTCCCGATGCGTCTCTCTTCCCCGCCGTGTGGAAGGCGGTGTCCCCTAGGACGCTGGCCGAGTCGTCACCGAGACTTCGCCTCTCAGTCTGCGTTAGCTTCGCCCAAGTCGTTCAGACGGGGTCCCCGGCCCGGTACTTCTGATTCCTCTGCTTCTGCCTGGGGACTTTCTGCCCCGGTCGTGGACACCGTCTCCAGAGCTGGTGCGGGGCTCACCGCGGTGGCCTCGCTGATCTACCCGGGTCTCTTGGGCTTCCGTGGACACAGCTGGAAACACCGGCTCCGGCGTCCGAAGGGCGCTGTGGGTCAGCGTAGGATACTGCGAGGCACCCGAGTGGAGCGGTCCCCCCCATTCGGGGACTGTAGCCCTCAGAAAGAGGAGAGGAGGGGCCCCGGCCTCCGGCTACACTGGCCGACCCCCTGTCCTCCTGCAGAAGAAGGTGCCAGACCTCAGCAGCAGCATCCCTGTGGTGTCCGCTCTCCTTGGACAGACAGGAGGCGTTTAGGTCACCGGAGAGGATTTCTGGGTTACTCGGGGTGCACTGTGGGGCCGCTCAGAGCAAAGCTGGTTATCCGCCAAGCGAACGGTGTGTGAGGCTGACAGAGGGCTCGGCTTAGACTCCGGGCACCTCAAGATTCCCACAGAGGGCTTTCTGATCCCCACTTACCGGTGGAGTGACGACTTGCCCGTAGAAGCCGAGGCTCGCTTCATCGGTCCCTGGCAGGCGGGCACTGCTCGTGTCCGAGGTACACGTACCAGGCCACGTGGTGGGGCCATGGTGCTAATTCGTGGTTGGGACACCCTCTGCCAGTCCGCAGACTCGACCACAGAAAGCCTCAGTCCTGTCTGCTGGGTGCTTCTTCCAAAGGAGGCCATTAGAGACTGTGGTAAAGGATTAGCTTACAGGAGAATAATGTGGTGGCACACACAAGCCACCTGTGCCTTGTCTGTCGCTGCTCCTCATGTACATCCTGGTACGCTGCCTGAGGGCCAGGCTTCCTGCCAAGTAGCGTGAGGCTTTCCTACCCCGCAGGTGCCTTCTTGTTTCATTTCAGGACGCACTCAGTCATTTTATTCAACATTATCCACAGCGTATGTACTCGTAGAGCAACAGCAAAGGACGAGTTTTCTTCATCTCCCAAAGTTATGACACCAAGAAGCCCCAGCTATGGGGTTTTCAGCAGGAAAGGGACACCCCAGGGGCACTGCGTTCAAAAGAAAGTTCCTCCAGCCTCGCGACCCTCATGAATCTCCAGTCCTTTCCTGCATCCTCTCTAGTTTTGAAACTGAGGTGCCAGGGATGGGGCAAGGCCCTGCATTTTTCGGATATTCCATCAAAAGCATCTTGCTCCTGGCTGGCGTGGATCCCGGGCCCCCTGTGGATCGTGTGTGATTGCCGTCCTCGGTGACCCTGACCCAACAGAAGGTCATCCTGCGTCGCCTCCTGGCCACGGCCCGCCTCTTAGAACCCTGGATGCTGGAGATCCCCAGGCCTGGGGGCAAGGAGCAGTCCCCGCCGCCTGGGCCTCAGGGCTCTGGGGGCAGGGGACCACGGGGTGCGGGGTGCGCAAGACCGGCTGGTGGGGCCCAGCCTGTTCTGCTGAGGCCTTGATTCATATGCTAAGGACATAGAATCCGGCTTTAATTGGCGTGAGAGGAGACGATGCAGCTGCCTCAGCCGCCCTGCTCCAAGCATGAATAGCTGTTTAAAAATCATCCCTGCAGGGAGAAGGCTGCGCCCACACTCAGTCCAGGGACCCCGGCAGGGACCGGTGGCGGGCAGTGCGGGGCTGCGGGTGGACACAGACACGGGGAGTTCGCTGGCCCGGGCAGAGTCCTGACGCCCAAACCTGCCACGCGCGGGAGCCTCAGTGTCCTCTGTGCCCAGGATGCCTCTCACCCGGTGGTTGACGAGGGTGGGTGGGTCTGTGTGAGGCGGGACACGCACTAGGTGCAAGGCGCTTACCGGCCGGCACCTGCTGTTGCTGCCCTGTGGGCGCCTGCCAGGGGGAAGGGGCTCGGTGGGAACAGAGAGGGGTGGGGGGCACGGGAAGGTGCTCGGCATTGCTTCCCCTCTGCCTGGGGCCCCAGCAGGCTCTCCAGACCAGGGGCTCTGCGTCGGCCTGCAGGGGAGAGGGAAGACGTAGGCCTTCAACTCCCAACTTTTCTCCTGGAGACACCGAAGGACGGGACAGGAGGGACAGGACAGGAGGGCCCTTTACCTGCTCTTCCCAATTCAGGCCGTGCTTGGGCGCGGGGCCAAGTCAAATTAGCTTACTGTCTGTTTACAGGTGGAAAGTGATGGGCGGTGGGTGCAGGGGAGACGTGCGGGGAGTCCCGACAGACACTGCTGTGCTCTGTGTGTGTGTGTGCGTGTGTGTGTGCGAGAGTCTAAGTAACAGGAATCTTGTTCATAAACGGGGAACATAATCTGATTTATCAAACATGTCCTCAGCAGGATTAGAATTTCTCCACAATCTTTGCTTCGAGGAAAAGTCTGGGAATAACTATAGCGAAAAAGTCACCTCTGGCAGGCGCCCATGAAGGAGAATTACTGAGAGAGTTCTGGGAGGCGAGGGTGGGGGCGCACAGGCGGGATCGCGGCCCGGAGCAGGTGCACAGCCTGGTCACCAGCGCGCGGGCCTCGCTGTACCCATTGTTTGCATGTTTGCTCAGCTTTGATACGCAGAAGAATTCTCTTTGTTTATTGAGCCACGTTCCTACCAGCGTGACGAATGACAGGTGGATGCATTGTGATCACGTCGGTCCGTCAGCGGAGGGTGTGGTCCCGTCATACTTGGGCAGGGCCACGCCATCCCCAGGCCCCGCTGCCCCTTATACTCCTGGTCACGACACGCGACAAGCCGCAAGTTCGGTTTCAGAACAATGAGGGCTGGGCTGGAGCAGCCCCGGTCCACGAAGTTGGCAGGGATGTGGTTAAATAGGGCCGCGGGTGCCTGCGCACAGGTGGCGAGGACTTTCAGGTCGCTGGGTCTGGATGTGGTCCCGCGGGACCTCGCGGCGCACGTCGCTGCCGTGAATTATTCGCAGACGGTTCGGGGCAAAGCTGGTCCTCCTGTGATGACGTGGGGGCGAGCCTTTGTGTTTCCGCCTCGGTGAGCAGGCCGCTCTTTGTCCCTCGCTGCCGCCGTGGAGCAGGGGGCGTTCGGACGCTGCGTGTCAGCCACCGGAGGGGACAGGAACGGGAAGACACGGGACGCCGGGCCTCGCTCGGCCGCGTGCCGGCCTGAAGGGGTGACGTGGCCCGGCGCTCTCCCGGGGCCCCACCTGCATTTCGGGACAAGGCCTCAGCCTCCATCTAGGACACAGTGCCACATCTTAAATGACTTCCTTTGTGCAAAACTCGCACACACTGTGAAGCCATAGGGGGACGGCAGCTCCGTGGCACCGAGCTTGTGTAATAAACACATTTGGAGCCAGAGGGTCCTGACTGTCTGCTTAAGGTTCGCAAGTGAGGTCCCCAGGGCAGGGGTCACCCACTCAGCAGTGGCAGCTGGCTTGCCAGACCCCAGGCTCCCCATTTCCTCCCCGTGTCCCGCGGCCGCCTCCTCTGCCCATTTCTAGCTGAAATACGGTGAAAACTTGAGCAAAGCCTGCAGTCCTGCGGCCATCAGGACAGCGGGAACATTGGAGACACGGACCTAGGTGAGCAGGACATAGTCCAAGGTTGCTGGTTAGCGGGCAGAAGACATCCCGGGTCCATCCGGGCAGCGCACGCCGAGTGCTTTCTGTGGACAAAAAAGGGATTGTGCTGGAAACACATAGTGTCCTCGACGGACAAGGGACCCGGCTGTCAGTGAATCCTGGGAGCAGGTACCTGGGGCGGCCCGACGCGCCCCGGAGGAAGGGAGCAGGGCTGGGGGAGGCGCTGTCTCGGTCGGCAGAGGGTCTCAGCTCTGACCGCATGTCAGCATCACCCGGCAGCTTTGTGAACGTCCAGGTCCCATGAATCAGAATCTCCTCGTGGGCCCCGAGCACCAGTGGCTTTCTATTGGTAACCGTCAGGTGGTTCCAGTGGACGGCCACGTTTGAGAACATTGCCGTGGAGAAATGTCATCGGATAGAACCTTCTGCCATCCTGTTCAGTGCTGTCACTCTCTGTGTTGTCTCATCTGTCAGATGCCCAGAGACGTAGAACGTAGCACTTAATACGCGTTTTCCAGAGGGAGGAACACTCTGCCCGCTGTACCCTTTCCCTGAAACATTACAATGTGGAAAAGTACGTGTAAGCGTCAGGGAAATATAATATTTAAATAAAGGTGGATAGCCATGCTTTTCGGTTAGGTGTATCTTCCAGGCAGAGCCAATACTTGAACGGCCAATCCAGACAGAACATGAAGTTCAAGACTAAGCCACGAGCTGATACCAACGAGATGAAATTAAATGCGGGTTTGGGCAGTGGGGTTCAGAACATCAACTGACAGTGAAGCAGCAGGACCTGGGGATCCGAACTGATGGAGATTCAGAGGGACCTTGTGCGAGAACAGTGACAGCAAGAGTCTGTGGAACGTTTACTGTTGACAGAGCACTTACGCAAGCGTGAAATGTGTGTGTGGGTGTGTATGTGCAATAAACACACACACACACACACACACACACATATATATATACATATATATATCGAACACACACAGACACACACAACTCATTTAATTCTTCCGAAGGAATAAGCTCAGGCTTGGAGAGAATAAGGAATTTGCTGCAGGTGACACACGGGGCTTTGAACTCGGGCAACACGACTCCACCGCCCGCCCTGGGGTCATTAAAAACACTGCTTAACACTAGTGCAAACGTGCCTTTCTTTAGGGTCAGTACAAGGCCAACCCTTGTACAGCAATCGGGCGACATCTGGAGCGTTAGATGGAATCCTCACCTCCTTTTCGAGGAGTGATTCTCAAAGGCCACGGACCTCGTTAAGTAAGGCTTTCCCAGAAAAGGTCCGTAGGCAAATGCACACGGTATTTAACGGGTGCTTCACCGCCTCCCCCAAAGTAGCCATGGACCAAGTTCATAACCGTGTTTTACAGGAACATCACTGACTTCAAGTTCATCCTCAGGGGCTGGCCAGGCTGATAAACAGCCTGACGCCACTTCTTAGAAGAAAGGGGGCAGGCACGTCTGATGTCGATCATGGAGAAGAAACGAGAGGGTGCGTAAGAAATCTCCGAACCGTTTCCAAAGGTTTCCGTGGTTGTCATATGAAAGACGGAAATTTCACTTTCACCGAAAGGATGAATTTTTTTCCCAATCGCATTTGCCCCCAAATGGATAACTCTAATTGTTTTCTTTCTCTCTCTCTCTTTCTTCCAAGGTTTTATGTAAATTCAAGTTAGTTAACATACAGTGTAGTCTTGGCTTCAGGAGTAGAATTTAGTGGTTCATCACTCACGTATAACACCCAGTGCTCATCCCACAAGTGCCCTCCTTTAAAAGTAATGTGCATACTTTATTTTTATTATTTAAAAAATTTTTTTTAATGTTTATTTATATTTGAGAGACAGAGACAGCATGAGTGGGAGAGGGCAGAGAGAGAGAGAGGGAGACCCAGAATATGAAGCAGGCTCCAGGCTCCGAGCTGTCAGCACAGAGCCCAGCGCGGGGCTCGAACTCACGAACTGTGAGATCATGACCTGAGCCGAAGTCAGATGCTCAACCGACTGAGCCACCCAGGCGCCCCATCACCCATCCATCCCCCACTCACCTCCCTCTATCAACCCTCAGTTTGTTTTCTATCGTTAAGAGTCTCTTAGGGTTTTTCTCGCTGTCTGTTTTTTTCTTATTTTATTTTCCCTTCCCTTCTGCCGTGTTTATATGTTTTGTTTCTTAAACTCCACATATGAGGGAAATCATGTAGTATTTGTTTTTCTCTGATAAGTCTAAGTGTGAGTGATAGGAGCCTATCCTAAACCCCAAATCTTCTAAATGTCAACAGAGTCAAGTGGAGGCTTGGCATGTGACCCAGGCAGTGTTAGAGGGCGTTCTGGTGAAGGCGGAACCTTGGTCCTCTTCTAGGACGCACGCCCTCGTCTCCGGAAGTTCTTTAGATCACGGTTGTAAGCAAACTGAGGCCAGTTTGGGACCACGGCTCTTTCATGCGTCCCCGCACCACGCAGTTCAATAAGTTCATAAGAATGATCCTATTGAGAAATGTACCTGCTGTGTAGACAGGATGCTGTGGGGGAAGAAGTCAGGTGCTGGATCCGGGCAACCTGGGGTTGACTTCAGCCCCATGAGCCCTGGAAATGCAACGGAGGTCTAGTCACTGCATCTCACTGTACTTGTTCCGCACTGTGTGGGGTGTTCAGCGATACCTCCCACCTTATGAGGATTAAAGGAGGTATTCGAAATAAAGTCCTTCGGTTAGAGCTGGGAGCAAACTCTACAGCTCAATAAGCTTTTACTACTATTTTATTTAGAATCACAAATGTCTATGTGCCCGTCTGTCCCTCCCGAGCCCTCAGACTGTCCTCGTAGGGAGAGCAAGCCCTCTGCCTCGCCCCTCTTGTTTCCATGGTCCTGATGTATGGAAGGTGTTTCGTTAGGGCTTCTGAGTACATGCGGGAAAAAATGGTTGGATGGATGGATGGATGGATGGATGGATGAAAAGAAGAGAAACCGCCTTGCCGTTTTCCAGGCCCCTTTCCAGTCCAGTCGGAACCTCCTTGTCCGGGATGCTTGCATTTTCTTCTCCATGAAAATCTGAAGCAGGGCAGATTCATTTATTTTCGTTGTTAATTTTATTCCACTACCTGCAGTATAGGCAGGATGGAACACTCACTGTAACGTAACTCTGCCCTTGGGGTCTAGGTCCGCAATGCCAGAACACGCCGTAATGCTGGGGCTTCCAGAGGGCTGTATAAACAGACTCTGATCTGAATGTCATGGTTGATTTCCAATAATGGGCTAGTCCCTCACTGGCCAGTTGTAAATTAGCTTCTCCGTGTTACATTGGACGCTAACCCCAGAAGAATGGTCAATGCTGAATATCGCCTGTTGAATGGGCTTGCCTTCAGTTACTGAGTGCTTCGAGGCTCTCGGAAGTGAGAGTCAGTACATTGCATCCGCTGAGGCTTGTTTTTCTTCTTCTTCTTCTATTTTTTTTTTTTTTAAAGTAGGGATGCAGCGTGAGAGCCTCATTCGTGTACGAAGGCTGCATGGCATAGAAGGGAACATGAGATATGGTGAGTGAGAGGGCATTGGAAAGTCTTACGTCGCTTCTCAAGGGATGATGATGATGGTGGTGACGGTGATGACAACAGCAGAGTACGTTGCCTGAAATTTGAAGAGCGCGTCACAACTCCACACTAAATGGCGAGCGAGATGGACTCTATGTTAGGTTTCGTGACGGAATGGAGATGGAAAGCCTCTAAAACTCTGGCCAGCGGGCCACGTGTCTGTGAGGTTGTTCTGACCCGCACTGGGATACCTGAGCAGGCCCGTGACTGCCGTGATCCCCCACATCTGGATTTTCTGTGACTTTGAGCAGCAACTTGGATTTTTTACCTCTGAAGAGCAGTGGATGACTGGGCTGATCAACTTGGGATCGTAAATGCCGAGCAGCCTGTCCTTTTGCAGCCACCTCCATGTGGCTCTGGGTCGTTGTCATTGACTTCAGACATGGAGTGTGTTCGTGTGCTCACGGGGACCACAGGACACACGTCCCTTTGCTGCACAGAGTTTCTGTAGAGAATGTCTGATGCATTCATGGGGCTCCTTAAATGTTTACTAGAAACTCTGCATAGTTCTCTCATTGGATCAGACTCGTGTTTCCAATCCTTCCAGGCCTCCAATGGAAAACTTGGAAGGTTCTTGTACTTTTAGACGATGCTTGACCAGGAGGGTGGCCTTCCCCTTTTCCCTGGTCTAGGCAGCTGGCGCAGTTCACAGCCCCCGGCTTTGCCCGAGGGCTCTAGGATGAGCACTTGCAGCCTGGATCGGAGGGGAGGGTCCCTCACAACAAACCTTTCTTGGGATGTGGCCTGTCTGTGCCCCCGAAGTGGGACCCAGACGCGCCAGATGCAGTGTTCTGGCTGATCTGGGTACATGAGAGAAAGTACAGGGATCCCGAGCGTGGGGTCTCTGGCGTTCAGCCCCGCAGATGGCACCCCTTGTGTGCGGAGTGCCCTTGGTGGCTGCTGCGTGGCTCCATTTCTTCTGGATGAGAACAGCTCACCCCCAGGGCCTCCTGGGGATCCTTCCTGGCCTCTTCAGAGCTTGGGGTCACGTTTCAGGCTGCAGCCAAGCCAGGGCTGGGGTGAAAGGTCATGGCTCCAGGCCACCTGTGCTTGTGGGTTTCTGCCCTGGGGACAGTGAGCGGGGCGATATGACATTCCTCAGGGCTGGGGGGCCCAGAGCGGGGGAGCCGTGTTTCAGCGGGGTGAAGTCCATTGCCCATCTACATGCTGCCCGGTTTGTCCCCGGGGAAGAGCCACAGCAGTAGGTGAGGCTGCAACTCTGAGGGTTTCTTCCATCTCAAGGTGGGGTGAGGGCTGGGGTCCCCAAGGAGCGCGGGCTCTAGAGCAGGCTCCTCGTCTATGCCTTTTAACAGTACGATTAGAAGGCCATGGGTGCAGGGAGACTGGCGGCTGATCCCCGGGCGTGGGAGTGAGTCGTGCATGGTCACGGCCCCGTGGAGCACGTCTGGATTTTCAGGCATCCCAGAGGCAGCCCCAGGACTTGTGGATCTTAAGCCCCTAAGGCATCTGTGGCTGGTGTCTTCACTCCATCCCTTGGGAGAGGGCCGAGGTCAGCCTCCTGCACCTGGGGCTGTGGTCACTGCGTCCATGGGAGAGAGGGCCACATCCACGGGAGAGGGCCACGTCCACGGGAGAGAGGGTCATGTCCATTGGCAGACAAGATTAAGGGGAGATGGCCTGGGATTTCTAGCCAGGCAGCCCTCATGGGTCAGTCCCTGGTGCACACGTGTCTCAGGCTGGGGGAACCCAGACAGCTCGCTGGACCCCGAGTGACGGGACTCCCCGCTGGTACCAGCAGGGGGGCTCAGCATGCCTTCGCAGCAGTTAGCGAGGCCGGGTGCTGGCTCCTTCGGAGCGGGTGGGGGCCTCCCGGCCTCCTGATCTATTGTACTGTCAGGCCTGTGCTCAGTGAGGGTGAGTCCCCAGCTCTGCCTGTCCCTGCCTGCCCTTTCTCTGGAGCCTCCAGGGTCCTCCCCCGGATGACCCCGCTGCAGGGGAACAAGCTGTGTGCCGTCCAGCCGAGAGGGAGGGTAGCTCTGCGGGGTCCACGATCTGACTGTGGCCCTCACTCTGCCTCCTTCACAGTTGTCATGACAACACATTCCCTTGAAAACCGTCTCTGGAAAACATGCCATTTTTGAAAAATGTGCCCAGGAGAGCGACTTCTCGTCTGACCAAGCTTCAGGCTCCTCCATCCGGCCCGGCGAGGGGACGCGGCAGGGGCAGCCGAGCCCGGGGACAGTGGGGATGTTTGTCCACACTCGGCCTTGTCGGGGCCTCAGGTCAGCCAGACGGTCGTCCGCTTGTGTTTGGAAATTCAGCTGGGCGCGTGCGGCCCCGGGACAGGCGGTCAGCTTCTCCTGACGGACGTCGCGCCTGCATTTCCCTGGGGGCCGCGTGGCCGCAGAGCACCGCTCTCCGTGCCCTTGACTTGGGGCTGCTCCAGCGTCTCCCCGCCTCCCGCGAACCCCGAGGCCGGGACCCGGCCCTCCTCCAGGTCTGCGTCATCCTCAGTGCTGTGTGGGCGGCCCCGCGGGACAGCGGCGCTCAGCACGCCAGCAAGCCGACCGGAGAGGCCCGGAGCTCCTGCGTTAGGTTTTGCCTAAAGTAGGGGCGGGGAGGGAGGGGTGGGGAAAGGCCACACAAGAAGCCACAAACAGAAATGCAGTATTCTGGGAAACGCTGCGTCTCTGGAACCGGTAAGAAGGGCCAAGTACGCGTGAACAGGACCCAAGAGGCCCTTTCCCCAGGGCTGTGGCTCATGCTGTCCACTCCTTCCGCGCAGAAGCAATAAAGGTGGCTGGGCCTAAACATTCAGTGACAGCGGCAGTCCAGGGGCCGAGGGCAAAAAGCGCGCTGGTCTTTGACCAAATCCGCTGAAGCAAGACAAGGATTCATCCCCGGTGGCTGAGATAAACAGTTGTTTCCAAAATAAACACGCGGATACGGTTTAAGTCTCCTTCTGCTAAAACAACACCCGCCAGTGCCCTTTGCAGCCGCTGAGCAGATGTTTGCATGTTAATCAAGTCACTGAGCATAAAACTCAAGCCCCGCCCCCCGCTCCCAGTCACAACAAGGAGGTCTGGGGAGGGGTCGGAAAGGCCTGAGGGACAATGGCGTCTGCAGTTTCTGTATCTCTGGTGCTGTGCCCAGTGCGAGTGAGTAAATGCCAGGGCCAGGATGCCATGGAAACAGCAGCGTGCGCACGTGATCCTGGCCAGACACGGGCCCCGAGAGCCTGTTCTAGAACATGCACACATGCTCCTGGCCAGACACGGGCTCCGATGGCTATTCTAGGACGTGCACACATGCTCCTGGGCAGACATGGGCCCTGACACCCTATTCTAGGACATGCACACGTGCTCCTGGCCAGACACGGGCCCTGAGAGCCTGTTCCAGGACATGTGCATGTGATCCTGGCCAGACATGGGCCCTGATGGCTGTTCTAGGACATGTGCACATGGTCCTGGCCAGACATGAACCCTGATGGCTGTTCTAGGACATGCACACGTGCTCCTGGCCAGACACAAGCCCCAAGAGCCTGTTCCAGGACATGTGCATGTGATCCTGGCCAGACACGGGCCTCGATGGCTGTTCTAGGACATGCACACATGCTCCTGGACAGACACGAGTCCCGAGAGCCTGTTCCAGGACATGTGCCCGTGATCCTGGCCAGACACGGGCCCCAAGAGCCTGTTCCAGGACATGTGCACGTGATTCTGGCCAGACACAGGCTCTGAGAGCCTGTTCTAGAACATGCACACGTGCTCCTGGACAGACACGGGCCCCAAGAGCCTGTTCCAGGACGTGTGCATGTGATCCTGGCCAGACACAGGCCCTGAAAGCCTGTTCTAGAACATGCACACGTGCTCCTGGCCAGACACGGGCCCCGAGCGCCTGTTCCAGGACAGCAGAGCAAGACTCCCGCTTCAGGAGAGGCAGAACTTACTTAGAGATGGAGCTTATCCCAGATGGTGGGCGTGGACGGGAGGAAGCAATGCCATCGCTCCACGGGCGGCAGGGACCGTGCAGGACTGGACAGAGGGAGTAGGCGGGCCCAGGGCCTGCCCAGCGTGCGTGGGCGCCTGTGGTTACTCTGCTGTGGGAAGGTGCACACGACACCGAGTTCCCGCTGTGACGTTCTCACATGTGCCCCTGGGCGGCCCTGAGTCCATTCATGCTGCTGTGCAGCTGTCCCTCCACAGAACGTTTCCTTCCTCCCGAAGTGAAACGCTGTCACCCGTGAGTACTAACTCCCCTTCCCCCTCCCCAGCCCTGACCCACACTATTCTTTCTGTGTCTCCAGCCCTGACTCCTCTGGGTCCTTCATCTGAGTGGAGTCAGACAGCATTTGTCCCTTTGTGTCTGGCTTATTTGTTCTGGAACAATGTCCTCAAGGTTCAGGCTGCAGAATATCAGTGTGTGGATGGTCCTAGGGGTGATTTAAAAAAAAATAATTTTTAATTTTTTTAATGTTTGTTTATTTTTGAGAGAGAGACAGAGCGTGAGCAGGGGGAGGGGCAGAGAGAGAGGAAAACGCAGAATCTGAAGCCGACTCCAGGTTCTGAGCTGTGAGCACAAAGCATGACATGGGGCTTGAACTCACGGACCGTGAGATCGTGACCTGAGCGGAAGTCGGACGCTTAACCGACTGAGCTCCCCAGGCACCCCGCGATGATATTTGGATACCAGCCTGGGTCCTCCAGTCTCTGGCGTTACTTTCTCCCTGACCGGCAAGATCTAAGAGCAGAGCACAATGGGGACAGTGGCCCTAGAGAGGAGGAGCCCTTTGAGCCGAGACCTGTGTGGTGACCAGGAACTGGTGTGACGGTCCAGAGGATGAGACCCTCAGGAGGGATCTGAGGGGCCGGTGTGACAATCCGGGGGACGAGACTCTTAGGAGGGACCCGTAGGCACAGCTGCATGAGGCAGGAACACTGTGTTGTGCTCAAGCAAGGACGTGTGGTGTGGACGTGCTGCGTGGGGCGGGACCGGGTGCCGGGCCAGGGGAGCGGGCCGGCGAGGGCAGCGGCTTACCCCGAGGGGATCGGAAACCCTCGCTGTCAAGCAGGGGAATGACAGCATCCGATCCGTATTTCCAGTCTCTGGCCGCCGCACGGTGAGTATTCTGTGCGCGGAGAGCAGCGACAGGGCAGTGTGGTCGTCCAGCAGGAGACGATGGAGACGATGACGTTCAGGTGTGGCCGCGGTGTGGGGAGGGGCTGGGCACCCAGGAGTGGAGGTCAGGCTTGGGCCACAGAAGGGTTGCAGGGTGCCCGTGGGCTCTAACCCAAGTCAGAAGGAGCAAGAGGACAACTGGGGGGGGCGGGGGGGGGGGTTGGCTGCTGGCGAAACACGCCTGTCGGGTGGGGTTAGGAGTCCAACTTCTGCAGACGCGTCAGGGAGGCAGCGTGGAGGCTACGAGAGAGGTGTGGACCGCAGGGGTGGTTTGGGACGAAATCAGCCCGCAGACGGCACGGGAGCCATGACGTGGACGGGGCCTCGAGAAGGTGGAGGGTGTGGGACAGGGGAGGTCTGAGTCTCTGATCAGGCTCCCGGAAGAAGCAGTATGGCTTTGACGCGGCCGAGGACCCGGTGGGGCCTGGTGGCCCATCCACGGCCCAGGGTGCTCACCGTGGCCACGCCCGTGCGGCCTGAGATGAACCGAAGGACGTGGGCTCCGGCAGGTGCCCCGTGAACCGATTTCACTTGAGCCGCTCCGGCCTGTCAGTGGGGCCATGTTGTCTCATCCTTCGGGAATGTGGTAGGAATTTGGAGTGTTCAAGCCACCGTTTTAGAAAAAGCCCTTTGTTAATCAGGAAGCTGGCACTTTTCCGGCCAGGCCCTGGGAAGGCGGGCACGCGGAGGCCCCCGGCCGTGCAGGGGGGAGACCGAAAAGCAGGTGGAGGTGAAGGGCAGAAGCCTCCCCCACGCCGGGTGGCTCTGGGATCAGGGCTCACAAGCAGCTCACAGAACTGAGACCGAGTCCCCCCGGGGGTAGCAACCGCAGAACCTCAGCCTACGACCCCGCATGACGTCAGTGGGGGCTCCAGGCCCGGAGCGGCATCGTAGGTCAGCTGCGGGGTCAGAGGGCACCGTGGGTGCCGAAGGGGCCAGGGAAGACTGCGTTTTGCCCTCGGTCAGATGGCGGCTGGGATGCTCCTGGCGGGCGGGCCCCGCGCGGAGAAGGAGGACGTGGCACGGCCAGGCCGAGGGTCACCCTGTCCTGTCCGTGTTTCCTGGTCCTCGCTGCTCCCAGCACCACCCACCGGCGCTCCGCCCAGGGGTTGCCCCCCCAACCCCCGGGGCTCGCTCCCTGCTATAGTCAGCACCTGACCCTGGGTGCTCCCCGCCGGGGTCCACGCAGAGGACGCGGGAGAGAGTCAGCCCTTTGCCTGGGAGGTCCCGTGACCAAGACGAGGTCGTCAAGGTGGAGAGTAGGGAAGGGGCGTGGGAAGCTGTGGAACCCTCACCTTCCCCTGCAGGGCGCTGCGGGAGTGGGCCTGATGGACCCGCATCCCTGCCGGACCCCCGGGCCTCCTCGGGCCCCAGGCTGGGAGGCACCATGTGAGGATCAGAGCGGCGGCAGCTTCAGAACCGCCCCCAAACCACCCATCACCTCGCGAGGCCACACACTCGTCGGGATGATCGGGACTCAGCTCAAAAACGTTTGCAGATTCTTTTGAAATTTCCCCCAGCGTTTGTCTTCTTTCGGCCGTGGGGCCAGGGCACTGTGTCCTAGACACGAGTCTCCTTCTTTCCTGCCACCCTCCCGCCACACTGTGACTCCGAAAATGGATTTTCCTTCTACAAACGGGCAGAGGTTATTTGGAACATTTTGGGTAAAGTGAATGATGACGCCGGACTATGTAATTTTGGGGGAAAATCCGGAAATTTTTGGGTTACTTGTGTCTCACGGCCGCCCTGAAGGCAGGCCCAGAAAGGGGACTCCAAAGTGTTTCGAGCTTCGGAAACATGACTGGCGCCCATGAGCCACTCCCTGAGGCGAGTATTTGAAAAGAAGGCATTTGCTTGGACGTAGAAGGTGCGAGAGCTGATTAGACAAACACGGCCGCGGTCCCCGTGGACAGCCCCACACCCACGACCGCAGAAATACGCTCCTCTCTGAAATTTTAATAAAGCGTCGCGGCCAGCAGCCGGGGAGCCCTGGCCCAGGCACGCTGGGCAAAAAGTCAATAGGTGTGCTTCTGTCTCTGGAAGATTTCCAAGGCCAGACAATGGCTCCTTCACCCGAGGTCCTCGAAACTGGGGTAGGATTTCTCCCTGCTCTGATACCAGGAAATGTATTTTTAGATATGGGGAAGAGCGTGTGAGAGGAGGGGGGAGCCGGGCGTGCTGGCGACTGTTGAACAGCTGGCTCTCAGATACGTGCCTGTGTGTGTGCACGTGTGTGTGCCTGTGTGTGCGCGTGTGTGCCTGTTTTTGTATGCATTCCTGTGTCTGTGTGGGCACCTTTGTGTGCCTGTCTATGTCTGTGTATGTGTGCACCTGTGTGTGCCTGCCTGTGTCTGTGTGTGTGTGTGTGTGTGTGTGCGTGTGTAAGATAAACCTTCCTGGCGAAGGGATGTGAAGCGCAGGTACAAGCCATGAAACACCCAGTACCCTTTACTGCGTGGCCACCGATTCCCCCGGATGCGTTGTGACTCCCGCCCGGCTCTGGCGTCTGCAGGCAGCCTGGGGGTGCGGCTCCCCCAGGACGTGACAGACGGAGCTGCCTGCCGGGCTCGCGTCGCCCAATAAATGCATCGCTGTCGTAGGTGACACGTGGCCTACTTTCAGATTGTTTTTCGGGCTCGCCTGTGGCACAAACTGTGTTGGTTACAGCGAAACCCCTCTCCGCTCTAACATTACCGACGTCAGAATTTTCGGGGTTTATGGGAATCTGCCGCCGCATCAAGGCTGTCGAGCTCACCCCTGGCCCTGGTTTGGGGAGCTGAGGGGGGCACGTGTGGGTGGGCCGCAAAATGCGGGGACAAACTTGGGACAACCAGGAAGAGATTTGCTTTGTCGTTCCCTGTCTCGTTTACCTCTCGGTGATTCAGTGAAAGAGAAGATTCGTGTTCTTGCCGTTTACAGAGAAGAGAGATCTCGTCGGGACGGAGCTCCCTGGGAGCACGTTGCTCTCCGTTTTAATGAATATTCCTACCAGAACCAGCTCGTCTCCCATTTGCTCTAATCCTTCTGTATCGAAGAAAATCCTACAGCACTCAGAATGAGAAAGGAATTTCAATATTTCTCTTTCCACGCCACCCAAATTCATCTGACTAGCAGACCGTTTCACGAGTTTAGAATATGCCCTGAGCGCATACGGTTATTTTAAGCCTCTGCCTTCTCTTTCTCTGTAGACGCTTCGTCCTGGTTAAAACTGGGAAGTCTCAGGGTACCACAGTTTGCTTCTGACGCTTAGTGAGAATTCGTTAGTTACGAAATCTGGTCCCTTGCGACGCGTGGGCACTCGTCACCCTCGTGCTTAAGGTCCACGACGACTCGGGGTAAAGAGCAACACACGTACATACACACGTGTGTGCGTGTCCACATGTATGTGTGTTCGTGCGCATCTATGTGGCTTCGCGTGCGTGTGATCACGTGTGTGCCCCGCCTTCACACATATGTGCTCACACGCGCGCCTTTGTGTTCGCACGTGTGTATGGTGCCTTCGCGGGTGTGTTCACACGCATACGTGCATCTCAGCCCATTTGCCAGGCTGCTCTGTCCGGGAAATCTCGCGCCCAGGAGTGAGGAGAGGATCCCTGCTTGGAGTCCCGGGCCCTTTCCCACGGGAAGCCGGGGGGGCCGAGCTGGTCAGGAATCGGGTATGTTCCAGGGCTCAGTTGTGTGTTGGGGTCGGGTGTGGCTGCCGTTGGTGCTCACGCACGCACGTGCGCACACACACACTGACAGATAAGCGGCCCGGGGCTGCCGTGTTGGCGGTGACCTCTCGTCGGCGCAGACGGCCCCGCGAGCAGTTTCCATCCCTTGGTCTAAAGGAGCACGCAAGCCGAAGCCAGTGCTGCGGCGTGCCGGGGGAAGAAACGAAGAGGGTGGGGGGTTGTGCGTCCCCCCTGCAGGGAGGCCCCGAGGATGTTTCCCACCGGCTTACAATCCACACCACCGTCCTCGGCTGCAAGGGAGCTGGGACGGTGGCCTTCCTCCCCAGGGAGCCGCGGGCTCCACTCAAACACTGTCACCGGGTGGTCCTGTTACTGAGGAAGGAAGGGGTCCCGGCGGGGACCTGAAATCCTGGCTGACTGCTGTCCTTCCCCTGCTCTTCGGCCAACCCTCCCCCGAGGCCCCCGCGCACGGTCCTGATGTCCCTGCCCTTCCGTGGCCACACTTTCCATTCCCCGTGCTCCAACCCAAATACTTACCCGTATGTATTTCCACTCGCTGGAGGTCCCCCCCCAACCCAGTTTAAATGTGTGGTTTCTAAAGGGAACCTACTGAGGTGGATGGGAGGTTCAGTATCTGAGACCCCGATGCAACTATGCTGATTACTGTTAATTACAAGTGACTGGATTGTTTAGCAGAATTGTTCTCCTATTTTCCTTTATCCATTGTGTAAAACGTGTCAAAGACTCCCACTTTCTATGTCTGTGTTTAACATAAGCACGAATGGCAGTGAAGACCAGTGGTGCATCTGGGCCCCTGGGGGGCTCGGTCAGTTCAGCGTCTGACACTGGGTTTCGGCTCAGGTCGTGACCTCAAGGTTCGTGGGTTCAAGCCCATGCTGGGCTCTGGGCAGACGGTGTGGAGCCTGCTTGGGATTCTCTGTGTCTCCCTCTTTCTCTCTCAAAATAAACATTCGAAAAAATAATGGCGCATCACATGATATTTTGCATTTCCTATTTAAAAACAACCATAACCAAGATGAAAATCCAACCAGAAAAAAGTTTCAATAATGGAAAAGTTCACATAGAATAAACATTTTTCTCATTGTGTGAAAGATTCGAAATAATCTGTCCTTGGAATCACTTATATTTTTTTTTACTACAAATTGTTTACTGTTTATTTATTTTTGAGAGAGAGACAGAGCATGAGTGGGGGAGGGGCAGAGAGAGAGGGAGACACGGAATCCGAAGCAGACTCCAGGCTCCAAGCCGTCAGCCCAGAGCCCGACGCGGGGCTTGAACTCACGGACCGCAAGATCGTGACCTGAGCTGCAGTCGGACGCTCACCCCGACTGGGTCACCCGGGCGCCCCTTGTAATCACTTATTTCTAAATAATCAGAAACAACAGCTGCAAAGGTATTGCTAAGGGAAATTAAACCGTCTGAATTAAGGTTACAGTGTAAACACCACTGCCTATAATTAGGCCCTGGTGTTTTATTTTCGAATTGTGCCTTCATTCTGCAACATAGTCCATCTCCAGGTCCGTGGGGTCCCGCTCAGCTTTAAGAATGCCCGAGCGTCGCAGTTGGTCCTTCTCAGTCTCGAGCAAAAACACTCTTTTTAGCTACTCGTTGGCAGACCTACTAGCTTTTCACACCATCTTCATTTTATAGAATTATTTCTGCTCTGAGCACAGGAAAGTGGCAGCAATGATGGTCAGAACTGAACGAAATGTTTTGAAGCAGAACGGGTGTTCAGAAAGGAAGACACGCGGACAGGAGCCGGGCCGTGCCCACGGGGCAAAGGCAGCTTTGGGATGAAGACATGCCTAAGGAGGGTATCGACGGACTTTCTGGAACAAAGACAGTGGCTGGTTGAAAGTATCTGAACGTTTCTTGCTTGGCTGTGTCTGATGCAAGACTTTCTACTTGCTGGTTGTGGGGAACACGGGCCGTGTCTGCAAACTTCAAGGTCACTGGCTCCTCCCTCCCACTGTTTATTTATTTATTTTTCAAAGCATTTATTTATTTATTTCGAGAGAGAGAGAGAGCGAGCGCGCGCGTGGGCACACACAAGTGGGGGAGGGGCAGAGAGAAAGAGAGACAGAATCCCAAGCAGGGTCCACTCCATCAGCACAGAGTCCGATGTGGGGCTTGAACTCACAAACTGTGAGATCATGAGCTGAGCCAAGATCGAGAGTTGCAGGCTTAACCGACCGAGCCTCCCGAGGCCCCTTCCCTCCCACTATTAAAATAATAATGTAAACACGACGTCCTGGCCCAGTTTCTCCTCCTCTCGGTTAACGATTCCATCTCCGCTTAGTAATTCAAGCCAGGCACCTCACTGTTCTTGTTTCTGATTCCTACCTGCAGAGTTAATTGACAGTTTATCCATCCATCCACCCACCCATTCAACTCTCCGTCTGTCCATCCGTCCATCCATCTGACCATCTATCTGTTCGTTCATCTATCTGCCTGCCCACCTATCCACCCGCAGGCACTTTTCAGCACCTACTACGTGCAGCTGTGGTCGGTACTGGGGCGCACCTGTGGACAGAAGCCGATGTCCCCGATGACCCACACGGTGTGCCACCTGGTGCAGGAGGCAGCCAATCCCACAGTCACACATAGTAATACTCAATTATCAGCTGTGGAAGGCATTTGGAAGGGAAGGAACACAGCTCTGTGCCATATGTAACAGGAGGTCTAACTTTGCCCCGCTCCTTGGAGGAAAGGACGGGGCACCTGGGGGGTGATGGCTGAGTGAAAGTGTCCCAGACCAAGAATTAGGTGACCAGATGTTACCGCACGAAGGAGTGTGATAAGGGACCTGAAATACGTTCCGTGTGGTCGGAGAGCAGAGAGCAAGGTGCGGAGACGTTCGAGATGTGACCGGAAGGGTAAACGGGTGAGATCAGTCAAGGCCGTGGAGACCCTGTTAAAATTGTGTTTTATCCTAAGAACAAAAACTAACGGGTCACTCCTAGCCAATCCTTGCCAAGAGCGGAACGGTAACTAACAGTGAGGACATTTTTGCTTTATTTTACAGAAAACCTGAATTGGTAGGAAGACAAAGCAGGTGAGAGTACTGGCCCGTGTCACCAAATAAACTTGAGGGAGGCTCGATCCGGGCTGAAACACCGTGACCTGCTTTGTGTCCCCAGCTCCGGGCTCTGGTTCCTGGAGTGGGTTCTGTTATCAGACAGGCTCTCCCTTCCCGATGGAGGCAGGAGGCGGGAGGCTTGTTCCAAAATGGCCATCTGGGTACAGCTCTGTTTTCTTGGCCAGTGGGAAAGAAAATCTGCTTCCTTGAGAGGTTTTTAAAAGTCTCAGAATTTGGTTTAAATAATCTTGATTGGTTTGTCTTGGGATATGTTCCTACCTTGAAAGAATCCCTGTGGCCGTTGCAGCTTGGTGTCTGGGGCCGTCCCGCCCCAAGAGCGCGGCTGGGCGTCTGGGTCAAAGTTAGGAAGGGACGCCCCGTCGTCACTCTGGCTGGAGCACCCCACGTGGTTCGGAAGACAGCAGCGCCATGTGCAGTCAGGAGGGGGGTCAGTGTCCTGGAGGAGGCGCGATGGGCAAGGAGCTTGGACAAGAGGGGCAGCAGTCAGATGGAGAGAAATGGGGGAATCCAGGGGCCCCCGGGGGATACCAAGCACATGCCGAGCACAGACCGGTGATGCGGCTTTGGAGTCCGCCTGGCGTGGCTGGTAGAACTGACTCATGACGGACCACGGAGAACCCAGAAGGTGACTGTTGGGGGGGGGTGGAGCGTATTACTTTGGTCTTGAGCAGGTTGAATTTGAGTTGTGAGGTCCCAGTGGAAATACTGAGCAGCTCTCGCCGGAACGGGTCCTGAGTGCATCCAGGAGGCGTGGCTGGAGGCGAGATTTCTCCCGGAGGGGGTACAGGGTGTGAACAGAAAGATTAGTGGGAACGAGCTTTAGGAATTCCAACATTTAATAGACAGGCAAAGGGAGGTGACTCAGGAAGGAAGCGAGCAGTGGGTGGCCAGAGAGGTCTCTGAGGTCAAAGGGACAGAGTGAAGAGGGGCGCCAGGTCCTTGTCCCTGTGCGGCACACGTCCCCACGGTGTTTCATAAGTGCGTCGTTGCTCAGAGTCGCCGTCTGGACAGTTCCGCCTTTCCACGTGGCCGTGGCCCCTTCGCTGCTGTTCAGCCTCCCGCCACGGCAGGCGGCCCCGTTGCCTTCTGGGCCCAGACCTGTGGGCTGTTGCCATTATCCCTTTCCTTCCTGCCCTTGGTCTTGGCTCCGCCTCGCTGCTCTCTCCCCATCATGGCCGCCAAGCCTCTTAAATTAGGAAGCCCACGCGGGGGTGGGGGGATTTTGCTTCTGTTCCTTGACATTTGCGTCTTCCAGGCCTGGGGCTAACCTAGCTTTCTGTGCCGTGCTTTCTTCTCTCCCGTTTGTGGGCCTGGTTTTCCCAGTCTCCACGTTATTTCCTATCTGCTCTGGGCAGCCCTTCTGGCTGTTCCGACACAGTGTAGGTGACACTGCTCATTCTTCTTAGGACGGTTCGTGTTTCCTCTGAGCTGCAGCTCAAACGCTGGCTGTTTCCTGTTTTTCCTCTTTCATGTAGTCTGAAGTCATGGAGTGCGTGGTGGGCGGGGGGTGGCGGGCGTCCTCCATTGTCCCGGCGGTGCTTGTGCGTGGGGGGGGGGGTGGCCATCGTGAGGTCCTTCCCCCAATTTTCCCATCCCAGCTCAACTTCCGCTCTCCCCCTCGAGGGAGAGGTTCGATGAGCCCTTCTCCCCACTGCCCTCCACCCGGTGAAACTCGTGAGCTGCTGGTTAACTTGTGGACGTCTGAACACCGGCATTCGTATCCTGGCATTCCTCGGGCACGCGTACGTGCACTTTCCAGGGGAGGGGTGGGTAGCTCTTACCCAGTTCGGAGAGGGCCAGACCTCACCCCGTGTTTTCACACTGACCTTGACGGTAGCGTGGCGGTCCACCAGGGTGACGGGCGACGTCCCTGCGGCTTGACCTTCGCCCTCTTCTCCACCTCGCTTTCTACTCCTTTCCATCTAGCGTTACGCACGTGGGCAACACCCATCACTCGCAGCCCCGCCTACACACGTGCGTGCGTGCGTGCACGCACGTGCTCCCCCACGTCTCCACGGCTTTGCTCAGACTGCGTCCTCCCCCAGGAACTGGTTTTCTCTCCTGACACGGGGATTTTACTGCACGCTTGGTTGCTTGTGCTGATTTCTCAGGCCAGAAGAACATCTTCTCCGCCTTCCTGGCTGTGCGCTCACGTGCCTTACAGACACATTTTCTCTCCCTGAGAAGTGTTGACAGTCACCTGCTGTAGTGACGAGCCTTCACACGTTGGCCAACTTGTTTGTTTCCAAATAATGAAAAATGCCAAATACTTCATGATGCCTTTGCAATGATAAGTTTTAAGAGGCAGGGAGCTCTTTCTTCCTTTTGTCCCTCCGTCTTCCTCCCTCACTTCTTCCTTTTCTCCTTGCTTCCTTCCTTTCTTTTTCTTTCCCTTTTTTAACAACAGCGCCTGTTCCCCCGCAACTGTGCCTACCGTGCACGTGCAGAGGTGGCTGGCAAGAGAAGGGAGCACAGAGAAGGCTGGGAGGAGACGTCACTACGTGTGTATATAGACAGGAGCTTGAGTGTCACATTTTGTCTCTGCAGCACCCGATGCTTCTTAAAGTGTCACCCAGCACGCGAGTTCACGCCCCGCTGTGCAGGAGCTGTATGAGTATAGTTAATTATATCCCTTCAGTGCATGCTAATTTTTTGTACAAATATTATATTCTTCTGAGTTCTTATCCTTCTCTTCTTATGTAATCTATAGTAGATTCCAGAACAGGCGGAAGTGTCATCCAAAATGTGTGGCCTGTGTTAGTTCGGCACATGTGCTTAATTTACTCGTGTGAACTTTACTACAATTAGTAAACAAACTAATACATAAGATTGTAAAGAGAATAAGTACAACTTCAAATGCAGCCGGATGCATTTGATGGCCCTGTAATCTTGATAGGGATACCTGTCCTTACTGGAAGGCTCTCCACGCTACGGATTATGTTAGCTTTGGACATATTACCTCTCTTGCTGGTTTCAGTGAGGAGTGGGTGAGGGAACTGAGCCACGGAGAGTTCGATAATGCACCGACTGTCACAGACACACTGCATTTGAACCTAAATCCCCTGGTCTCAGAGCCCAAGCCCCGAACCTCTATTCAGAAAGCCCTCATTACCCGCTTAATGTGAATTTGCTTAAAGTTGGCACCCAAAATTTAAAATAAATAATATAAACAGTTTTGGCTTGGGACATCCTCTGGAAAAATAAAACCAGAAGAGAGGCAAGTACATTTATTTTTCTCACATCGTTAGCAAACTTTAGGTTTTCACTGCAATTGTGACTAATCCTTCTTTTATTTTTGAAAAAAAAATTTTTTGAAAAAATTTTTAATGTTTTATTTATTTTGAGAGAGAGAAAGAGAGTGTGCATACAAATGGGAGAGGGGCAAAGTGAGAGAGGGGCACAGAATCGGAAGCAGGCTCCCGGCTCTGAGCTGTCAGCATAGAGCCCGACACGGGGCTCGAACTCACAAGCTGTGAGATCATGACCTGAGCCGAAGTCAGAGGCTTTACCGACTGAGCCACCCAGGTGCCCCGTGACTAATCCTTCTTAAAATCGAGGAAAGGATCAAATGCTACGTGGGGGGTTCTGGTGTGACTTCTCTGGGTGGAATATGATTGGAGGCATGACCGTAGAGAAGGCGTTTCGTGGATGTGCACACCCAGTTTCCCAGAGGGCCCTCTGATCGTCAGAAACTTCCTCTTAATTTGTGCTTGCTCTGGGGTCTCTGTGCTTTTCTCTTCAGTCGCCAGCTGAAGATGCTGTCCACGTACTTGTGTGGGACATGAATGGCTCTCACATTCCTTTTGCCGATTCCGTGGGGTAATGCCCCTGCGTGGACACGCTCGACATTCAGCGATGGGTGGAGAGCTTCTGCACCAGACAGAGAGACCTCCGGCGATGGACGGACAGATCTCCGGTGACAGACGGAGCGGCTTCAGCAGATGCCCCCACCTTGGGGCAGCATGCAGCACCCCCCCAACCCCAGACTTTGGGTTTGGTCACGTGACTTGTTTTGGCCACTGGAACGGGTGTGGTCATGGTGTCCTCACAAGCTTTAAATGTGCTGTGTGTTTGGCTTGCCCGGCAGCCCCTGCCGTCCCTCGTGTGGTGGACACGGGAGGCACGGCTCCTTGTCAAGATAAATTCTTCGACTTGGCCAACGTGTCTCCAAAGCAGCCGAGTCCCTGGTCTAACCCTTCCTCCCTCTGCCCCACGACGACGAGTTGAACGTCCAGTCCCTGGGAGAGAAAGACGGAGACGGGAAGGCAGAGGCGGACGAGGTGCGGGTGGGACCCTGCTCCGGGTGCTGGTGGCTGTGGCGTCTGTGTCCTTTCCCAGAAGACCAGTGACCTTCACGGAGGTCATCGCAGAAAGGCTGGGGCGCCCTCCTCTCCCACGAATTCAGGAGCTAAATGAAAAATAAGCCAATGAAAAGTCTGAATCGCTCCAAGAAGACAGTGGCCCCGAAGCAAGCCGTGTGTGCACACTGGGGTGGCAGGGCCACTGCTGGCCACTGAACATCCACCGGCCCCCCCAGGTAGGGCCCAAGAAAAGAGCAGTGACTGATGGGCCCGTTCGAATTTTGGCAAAACCACGCCCTCCGTGGGGGCTTCGTTAACATCTCTTCCCCACGCCACCTGGAAGACTGTGACCGTTTCCTGAGCTCTTTGTGACGTGATCACAAAACAGAAGGGGTCAAGGCGTCACGGCTTGCCTGAACAAACTCAGTCAAAATGGGCATTTTTTCTCTGAATTATTTTGTAGCTATTGTTTATTGAATTACCGGTGAATTATGGGGCAATGTAAGAGCCTGAACCGAAAATGCCTGGGAATCACTGCAGGGACAGGGGGCATAGAAACATCAGGAGGGTGTGGGACCCCCTTGACATGGGGGGGACAGTCTAGCCACGTGGGGGTCTTCACCAGCTCGTTCTGCCAGTGTGTCAACAATGTTGTGAACATTTTCTGTCTTTTTTAAAAAATTTTTTTAAAATGTTTATTTATTTCTGAGACAGAGAGAGACAGAGTGTGAGTCGGGGAGGGGCAGAGAGAGAGGGAGACACAGAATCCAAAGCAGGCTCCAGGCTCCGAGCTGTCAGCACAGAGCCAGACGCGGGGCTCGAACTCACAAACCGTGAGATCATGGCCTGAGCTGAAGTCGGTCGCTCAACCGACTGAGCCACCCAGGCGTCCCAAGTTGTGAACATTTTCTGACTCAAAGGAATGTTCGACTTGAAATCCAGGGAAAATATTTAAATACCCATATGGATAATTCTTATTATTCATCCGATCAAATTCTCTAACATTCGTAGTTGGCTTATGGGAAGTTAGGCGTATATGATCCTGAGGCAATGAAACAGTATTGAGATTTATTGATCAAACAGCCCTGATGAAATTGTGGTTCGATGTTAAAGTTTTCTGTGATAGAAAAATGGATGGTGACCCAAATATCTGGAAAGTCAGATATTGAAAAACTTTATAACAACCTTAACACATTCTTGTAATTGTCTGTCCTGCCCCTTTGCTGACTTTTCTCTGTGAATTATATGGACTCTCTCTCTGATGCAGATGTTCCACCTGTATTTACTTTTTTCTTTTAAAATTTATTTTAGAAAAATATAATATGACGGTGAACGACTGTGTTATTACCACCTAGCTCAACAAACAGCAGGTGGCCGGCCCCGGGGACCTTTCCCCCAGCCCCTCCCTGGTCCTTGTCCTCAGGACAGTTATTGCTTGCTTTTCTCTAGAACATCCTGCATATGCTGTGCTTCCTGACCCATCTGGTCCCGTCTATAACGGGAGACCTGCTCTGTGCATTTCGGGGACGTGCTTCTGTTACTCAGTGTTATGCTTTTGCATTCATCTGTTTTCTGCTTGTGGGTGAGATTGGCTCGTGTTCATTGGTACACATATATCTTCTTCTCATAAACATGTGTCTGTCAGCATTCCTTTGGGTCGAATTTAGAATTCCCTTTTGGTTCTGCTTCGGTTCCACTTGCTTGGATACTCAGATGCTGCCTTTAGGGCATCGTACGGACCTGCGCACTTTGGAACCAACCCTGGGGAGTTTGAACTGGGGCAGAAAAAGGGACGGAGAAGAAAACATGGTGATTTCTAATAATCTTGGGGGGAGTTCTGTAGGCTGGGCAGACTGTTAATAAGATAATATTCACCAGGGCATCTCAGAACGAGTGGAAAAATGAAAACTAACGTGTTCTCGTACTTGAGCGAAGTTAACAAGACCCAGATGGGTTGGGGTGGGCCAGGTCCGGGCTGTCCCCCTCGCGGGCTGGTGGCTGGTCCCCCCGCTCCCAAGTGTCCACTGCGTTGGTGTGGAGTGGCCTGTCCTTAACGTGGCAGTGCCAGGAGCAGACGAGGCCGGTGGCGACCACACCACGTTAGTGCCGTGATCCCCAGACAGCGAGGCCGTTGGCTCTCATTTCCTTCTTTCGAAGTTACGTGAGCGTGTCTGTGTGTGCATGCCAGAATAGCTCTTGAAAGAAGTGCCAGAAGCTGGTTCCACTGGTTGTATCCAGAGAAGGAAATTGCACTGGGACCCCTTCGTAGCTCTAAATTTTTTTTTAATGTTTATTTACCTTTGAGAGAAAGAGACAGAGCGTGTGAGGCAAAGGGGGAGAGAGAGAGGGAGACACAGTCCGCAACGGGCTCCAGGCTCTGAGCTGTCCGCACAGAGTAGCTCTAAAGTTTGAACCATGTTAGTTTAAAAAAAAAAAAATTCAATTAGTGGCACCTGGATGGCTCAGTTGGTTAAACAACGGACTTCGGCTCAGGTCACGATCTCACGTTTCTCGGGTTCGAGCCTCACGTCAGGCTGTGCGCTGACAGTGCGGAACCTGCTTGGGGTTCTCTCTCTCCCTCTCTCTCTCTGCCTCTCCCCTGCTCGTGCTTTCTCTTTCTCTCACTGTCAAAATAAATAAACTAACCTAAAAAAACTCAAATAAAAAATTGTTGGCAGAGGAACAAGGCTTATGCTTTACGCACCGTAAGCATGGGATATCTTTATAATCAGAAACATAACCCCACAGTTCACTTGGGAAAAAACAGAATTCATACTACCTGGCCAGAGATCATTCACCTGGTGTTTTATTTGTTTGGGGACCTATGAGGCTGCCTCAGGAAGGGGCTCGGGGAGCCAGGGCTCCTGGGACGTGGGGGAAAGAGAACAGACCCCAGAGGAAACCAGGACCCCCCCCCCCCCCAGAGGGACACACACCACACAGGACATGGGCTTCGGAGTCTGAAGGCCTTGCTGCAAATAAAAAACGCTGAGAGAACATTTTTGTGGCTTCAAATAACTGTGATGCATGATAATTTTTCCTGTTATTTAGGGCTGTGATGAAAAGCTAGGAATAACTTGAAGTGTGAAGTTTTTAAGTGACGTTGATGCCCAGTCCCAGCGCGGGTGACGCTTGGGACACATTTCAGGGTCTGAGAAGGAGGCGGGGAAAGAGCGGCGGTGGAGGTGAGCCCGAGCCCTGGCCCTGCTCCCTGGGGCTTGGCCAGGATGCTGCCAGCGGTGAGGCTCTCCGGGCAGCCTGGGCGGGACTGGCCCTGGCCAGGGAGAGGCCTGGGGTGGGGGTGTGGGCAGGAGGGCTCCTGAGGGGCTTTGGCCCCCAGCCCTGCAGGTCCACAGACCCCATCCCGATCCCTGGAGTTTCCACCCCCTGCCCCCTTCCTCTCTTCCCTCTAGAGACCTAGGCCTTTGTCATGTTTGACCTCATGCCACGGAGGCAGGGCGCAAAGCCCTCTGTCCTGACCTGCTCGCAACCTGGGTCTCAGTGGAGAGGAGAAGACGCTCCCCCCCGAGTCCCATTTCTGTCCCGGTGCAGACACCCCTTCCCGCCCTCTGGGAGGTGCCTCTTCCTTTGCAGAGAGGTCAGAGCAATTACAAGAGTCTCCCGAAGTGACCCAGTCTGCTAGCCCAGCGGACACCCCGCATCCGGATCTCCCCACCCCTGCGGTGCACATGGTAAGCAGCTCGGGGGACTGAGACATGGGACTTAAGATGTGTGTGTTTAATATATACAACAGAGATGTGTACGATACAACTGTATTAGCTATCTGTTACATACTTAAGGTAATATACACAAAATGGGATTTTAACATAAACACATGCTATATATTCAATACACATACATGATACAAATATGCTGTGTGTGTGTGTGTGTGTGTGTGTGTGTATCATACAAAACAGGAGCTGGAGGCTTGCCCTTGGAGTGAACCGTCCACTTGGAAAGGAAGGTCTAATTCTTATTTTCTGGCTAAAGTTGCTTAAAAGTGGCCTAAATTGGTCCCCTGGGGGCCCATGAGATCAAATCAAAACCTGTTAGTTTTTGATTCCTAGCAAGAAGGTGGAGCTGGGAGCTCCCTGGTAAAGTGGTTTGTGATCAGGGAACAGGAATCCCATCCAAATGCAGGGGCTTCCTGAGAGCGGCAGGGGAGGGGGTCCTGTGCACAGGGACATGAACCTGGGCTGTGGTGCAGGCCTGGGCTTGGGAGCGTCCTGCTCCGTTAGGCAGAACCTCACAGCAGGAAGCAAAACTGGAAGCTTCCCACAGGGTTGCTGGGACTTTCACTATCTGTTGTGACGCTGTGAACTGAGCTGCGTGACCAGCGGTGTAATCTGGGGGCTCCCGGGGGGTCTGACGGGCGCCGGGTTCAGGTCCATTCATCTCGGCCGCGTGGACACATTCACGTTTGCGAAGCATCGGAAAGCGCCTGACCTCAAGACGGGAGAGATGAATTTTCAGACAGGCTGAAGGGTTTGGGGAAGAAGCCCCATCGCCAGACATTACACACCAGCCCCCACATAGCAGGTCAGCTTTGTTGTTCCTTCCGGGGTGTTTCACATCCCACGTAGCCAACTGTCCTGGATAAGTGTGTCTAATGCGCGGCTTTACGGGAGTCTGGGGCCGTCTCCGGGAGCCCACCCCCCACCCGGATAGTCAAACGAGGGAGCTCCGAGCAGCATCTCAGTGGGCATCGAGGGTGGGAGATACCGTGGAGTCCCGGGTGGGGAAGAGAGTAACTCCGTTTCCTACATTCTGAGGCTGACGTCATAATAAAAGTCTGTGGTGTGGGACTCTGGGAACCGTGTCATTCTGCTTGATCTATGGTGGCACAAATACTGTTCGATCACACTGTAGTTAACAGAAAAGCACAAGAAGTCTCAGCCTTAAGTGATGCTGATTTAAAAAAAAACACTTTTGGGGGCTCCTGGGTGGCTCAGTCGGCTAAGCGTCCGACTTCGGCTCGGGTCATGATCTCGTGGTTCGTGATTTCGAGCCTTGCGTGGGGCTCTGTGCTGACAGCTCAGAGCCTGGAGCCTGCCTCTGATTCTGTGTCTCCCTCTCTCTCTGCCCCTCCCCTGCTCATGCTCTGTCTCTGTCTCAAAAATAAATAAACATTAAAAAAAATAAAAAACACTTTCTAGATACATACATGTATCAATTTCAAAACAAAAAATTCAAGTCCTACCAATCCTTGAATATTTATTACATGGTAGCAAACTTCTCATTTAATCCTAACATAAATCGGTTATGTTATTTCCATTTCTAAGTCGAGACGATCAAGGTTCAGAGTGTGACTGTATTAGAACAAATCTAGTAGCATCAGAACAAGGATTCGAACTCTGGTTATTCTGACCCCAAATCCTATACTTTTAACAGTCATCGAACAGGAATTCCCCCTCCCCGCACCCAATTCTCATCCACCAAGACAGCTACCATCAACATTTTATTGAACTTCCTTCCAATTTCTTCCTGTACACACACACACACACACACACACACACACACACACACGCTCAGTCTTATGTAGATACCTTCAGACAATTCATGCCTTCCTACAACTGGTTTTTCTCACTCAACCACATATCCTGGAGCTCTAAACACGTCTGTTTTGCAATGTAGCGTCGAGGGTTTGGTGTGGGAAACGTTTTAAGAGCTTGGTTTCATCACCTAGAGAGATAAGCTCTAATTTCCTGGCACCTGCTGTGTCATGACCATTGCTTGGGAACATTACAGCTTTTTGAGACTGTTCTTAGCCAGTTGTGAAAGGTTCACAGTGCTTCTCAGTGTGCAGTGACCCCACACAATGGCAGAAAGACAGCTGAGCCTAGGGTGTGCAGTGGTTTCAACAAAAGGCAAAGCATTATCGACCAACCACGCAAAAGGAGACGCTCTTTTTTGCAGAAGTTTACCCAACTAACACATACTCTGCCCCTAAGTTCCTGACACTGGAGACCGGCCTGCAGGCCCATTTCCAGCGTCTCTGCGACAGCCGGATTTAAGAACTCATGGAGCTCTCTGCCCTGCAGCCATGAGAGCTGGTGCCGGGAGGCTGAGTGCGCTCAGGACGCTGGTATTTCGTGCTGATAAGGTTAGACTAAAGTATTTCATTAGCTCCTGGGGGCGTGTGTCGTAAGCTACATGCCGTTCATTGTTGGAGATCCTGTGAGCCTCCCGGGACCTGGTGGCCAGTCCTGGTGACAAGCAGCACTTTGCACACCCCTCCTTCTGAGGAGCCCACGTGGGTCAACACTGATCTCATGTGCACCTTCCCTGTGATGAGACCTCCCCGCCACGCGTGTTCTGTGGAGGCACCGCAATCTGGGTTGGAGCCAGGGTGGTGGTGAGGGGGGTTCCTCACTTTGCTGGCTTTGCTTCCCCTCGGTCAGTCGGCCTCGCTCCTCATCTAAACACCGAAGCTCTTTTGTAGACCTCTGTTAGGCACCCTGCTTTGTAGAATCCGACTTGTGGAAGAGATCTCATTTGCGGGCTAAGGCAAAGTTTATTTTTCTGTGTCCCATATAGTCTGTGAGACCCTTGGGACAGGGATTATGGGTTACTTATTTCTGTCTCTTCAGGGCCTAGAAAAGTGATGAATACACACAGGCACTGCTTAGTTGATACTGAACGAACGAATGAATGAATGGAGAAGGCCAGTATGCGTAAGGAAGAATTTAATCAGGGCTGGTGTGTGTGTGTGTGTGTGTGTGTGTGTGCGTGTGTGTGCACGCCATGGAGGCCTTCTGGGAGACATCGTGTGGGAGGGTGCTGTGTGGTCTGCTGGCCGCACATGGCACACGGGCCCAGCACACAGGAAGAACGACTAGTTTTAGTCTCCCATGGGGCTTGGGACCGTGGAGAAGGAAAATTCTCCTTTACTCCGATGTCTATGGCTGTTTGCGCTTGAAAATCAGTTGAGTCTTTTCTTGCACTGGCTTGCTGAGCCGAGCCAATGGGCTGACAGCGATGCCATATTGCAGGGACATTGGGAACAATAGCTAATGGGGAGTGATTGCCTGTAATGACACTCTTCGGAAGCGTCCAGATGATTAAATGCTAAAGGAAGAGAGGATAATCGTTGGAATTTCAATGAACCACTCTCTTCATATTATTAGAGGAAGGAGCAATCTAATTTTGCACCCGTCCCAGGCTCCCAGCTCCATGACCCATTAGAGGCTCATCAGGGGATCGGGTCTCAGGAACTCTGTGCTGCTGTATTCTGTCACCGGGTTGGTGCCCGGCGTCCGTGTCCATATGTCTGTGTACCGTACTTCTGAGTTGGCGGGCTGATCCTTTAAGTTATGAATTAATGCTTTAGGGGATCTGGACGCTTACGGAAAATGTGAAGGAACTTTCAGTAACCGTCTGTTGAGGAGAGGGTCTAAGGAGTCCATGATGGTGGTGATCTCGTTCAGATTCAACAAGCACTTACTGGGCAGGTAGTCGGAGAGGAACACCTTCCGTGCCCTGGGCCTGTGACCCCCCAGATCTACCCTCATCACAGGTCGCTGCGTCAGAGCCCTAGGGCCACACGTCACTGGCCTCCGGTCCCAGGTACAGTGGGTTCCACAGGGACACCGTTCTCCATCCAGGCCCGAGCTGCCAGCCCCCTGCAGGAGCCGGGCCTCACGTGGGCGGGGGGAGGCTTTGGCTGTTCCTAGACTCTGGTGACCTCAGCATAGCATCACAAGTCGTGTGGGATCATCACTCTTCTTGTGAAGGAGAGTTTCGATTGCATGTGAAAACACTTGGGAAGTTCAAGTTGTGCCAGGCAGAGGGGCTGCAAATGGGGCAGAGATGCCAGCCTGGACTCACCTGGGCATCCGGACACTCCCAGACGCCTGGGAAGCTGGGCCTCCCCCACTGCCTTCACAGGAAGGCAGTGGTGCTTCCGGAAGGCACCAGGCCTGGGGCAGGAGGGGGCCCCGGTACCACGGCTGGGCCCATCTGTGGATTTCAAGCTTTATTTGCATTTAGCGCAAGTATGATTTTTATCCGTTTCCAACACTGGCTTTTTGACAGCATGTAATGTACCCTCCGTTCCGAGATACGCACTGACAGACGTTGACGAGTGAGACGTCGGTGCTTCAGACTATCTGTCTGAAATCAAACTTCAGACAGAAACACGCATCGTGAGTGCTGCTTGGGGCTCTTTGTGCCTCCCCCCTCTCCCGGCACAGCTGGGAGCGTCCTTGGGCCCGGAGGGAGAAACCCCAAGCAAGGTTCCGGACACAGAGCACCCGCGAGTGGTGGGGTCGATGGGGAGCCGAAGGCTGGGGGCTCCGCCGTGCTCCGGTGGTGGTCCGAGCCTGAGGCAGTGTGGGCGCTGTGCCCACCCCTACCTGTCGGCAAAGCCCCGGGGGAACAGAAGCAAAATCTAAGACGAGCTAAAAGAATCCAGTCCCATCGCCTTTGCTTATGAAGCCGAGACTTGTGACAGCGTCTGAGCTCCTCCGACAAAACTGTTCTGCAAAACCAGCACACCAACCAACAAAATCACATTTTTTTTCCCTTTCAGACGAATGATCCGAAACACCAATGCCTCACAACAAATGCTGTCAAGGTGTGTCTTTGAACAGAGAATATAGTCTATGCTGCCAAAGCCCAGCGTCAAAAGTAGATGAGATCACCATCTCCATGAAATGCAAATAACGTTTTGAATCTACAAATAGCCTTTAAAACTTACTTCATTTACAAACCAACCTTGAACCCTTTCAAAGTCTCAACACGTACACTTTATTTAAAAAATAATATACAGATGGGGAGGCTGGGTGGCCCGGTTGGTTGAGCTTATGACTTCAGCTCAGGTCATGATCTCACAGTTTGTGGGTTCGAGCCCCGCGTCGGGCTCTGCACCTGGAGCCTGCTTGGGATTCTGTGTCTCCCTCTCTCTCTGCCCCTCCCCTGCTTGTACTCTCTCTCTCTGTCTCTCAAAAATAAATAAACACTAAAAAAAATTTGTTTTAATAATATACAGTTTTTTTAAAAAAAGTTCTTCCCTACACGGTAAATATTTCTCAATAATACAACTCGTTTCTTCTCAGGTCCCATCCACACCTTACATTGTGTAGACCGAGCCCATGGTGCTCCCTACTTGCTTGAAGCAAAGCTTCTCTGTTACCAGCGTGTGGGTCTGCAATGGCCTCTCTTCTCACTTGGTCTCGTCTCTGACATCTTGTCCTCCAGCCTCCTGGGCTGTGCCCAAGCAGAGACCTTTGAGCAGGCTACTCCCAATGCATAAATTAGGGACAGGTGGGAGGTGGCCTTGCACTGACAAGCCATCACACTCAAATAGAGATCATCAAGGGGGGGCTTAAGGGACGCGCCGCCTCGAGGTGAGACCTCTGCATAGGACAGCCTGACAGAGAAGGTCATCTGGCGCGTGTGCTGCCCTTAAGAAGTGTCCGTCTCCAAAGAAATGGGTATTTTCTCAGGTTTATCTGATTGGCCATTTCTGTCTTCATCACTATTTTGAATAGAAGATTATATTCAGCCACCTCTCGGGTGGGTGGGGGGGGGGGCGGTCTTCTAGTAATTATCCCATGAGATTAGTTAACTTTTCTCTCATTCTGTCCCTGCCCGATGCTCTCCTGCTGCTCTGGGAGAGACACTCCTGGCGTGTCCAGTCCATGGGGTCCCCTCACTTGCTTTCGTATCAGTCCGAGAAAATGAATCTGATTCTCAAGTCTTTGTTTATTGACTGCTTGAATTTTCTTTTTTTTTTTTTTTTAAGCAGTGTCTTTGTGAATTAATTTCTCTCGTATCTCTGGATTTCAAGCAAAAAAAAAAAAAAAGACTCCAGAGTGTCATTTTTGACATTGACTTTGTCTGAAATGGCAACGCATACGTGTGTCACCACAAAGCCTCTGCATCTAAGGGCTCCAAGGGTCACAGGAAAATCCTTGAAATTAATGTGCGTGGTTTACCTCCCACCGAGACAAAACCCTTTATTTTCAATAAAGCAATCTTTTCTTTTCTTTTCTCTTCTCTTCTTTTCTTTTCTTTTCTTTTCACATTGTGAGCATTTTTTTCCTACCGGCATTTCTAACCAGTAACATGCAAATGAAGATTGTATCAGTCATAGACAACATGAATATTTATTGGCTTCGAGTCCTGTGCTTGGCATCGGGTGGGGCCAAGCAGCGGCCGGCCTTCCTCTCTCTCCCTTGAATTCTCAACCCGCAGGGTGGGAAGACACCAGCCCTCTCGGGACCGGGATCCGACACCCAAGGGTGGTCAGTGGCGGGGGTCCGCTATCCCCACAAAGCAGACTCTGAGTCTTACACGCTGAACCTCCCGGTCGCACAGCCTCCGCCCCGTCCAGCTGGCTGTCCCCACGCAGCCCGCTTGCCCGACACCGGGTCTGTCCCCTCACCTTCCCCAGAGCCCCCGGGAGCCACATGCCCTCACGCTGCAGGTGCTAAGAACTTCCCGCTGGCCTCTCGGCGTCCTCTTGGAGAGACCCAGCCGGAGAAAGATGCTGAACGTGGGACTCGGGAGGCCAGGCTGGCCCCGCACAGCAACTGCAGGGCAGGAGATGGAAAGCCAGGGAAGCTAGGGCTGGGCTGGTTTTGGTGGGAAGCAGAAGGCGCCTTCAGGAGACTTAAATTTACGGGGTGTCAGGTAACAAAACGAAAGAGCAAGTACGTTCCAGTAGAGCAGGACCTCGAAGGAAGTAAAGGGGGTAGAGGCCCAGGGCAGGGCTAGTTTTAAAGCCACCGGTTCTGTGCAGCTTTAAAAAACCTCAAACTTGACGTGTGTAATTGCTCGTGTCCCCCCCCCCCCCCCCAGGTTCCGAGCCCTGTGCCTGGGAAGTCACCTCATTTGGAGGGTTTCGGTGGACATGGTCAAGTTAAGATGAGGCCTTTAGGGTGGCCCTAACCCCGTGTGACTGAGTCCTTATGAGAAGAGGAAATGCCATGTGAGGGCGGGGCCCGCAAAGTGCCCTGGGAGGACGGGGCGAGCCAGGCAGCGCGGGGAGAGGCCTGGATGGCCACACTCTCCCCTCGGCCCCTCCGGAGGGCGTAGCCCTGCCCACACCCGGACCTTTGGCCTCCAGAAATGGGCGGGAATCGGTTTCTGTTGTTTTAAGCCACCCAGTCTGTGGTCCTTTGTTAGGGAAGCCCCAGGACACCAATCCAGTCGCCTCACAGCAGGTGATGGTGACGTCCTGGACAGAAATGAACCTGAACTGGCGGCTGCTTGCGAGGGTAACTCAGCTGTTAGAACCCAAAAGAGCATCACACGGCCCCTGAGTGCGTGCCACGAAAGAACTAAAATCTGTTGTGTTTGGAGCTTCCTGCTGACACCCGCGTTCAAAAATCACAGGTTCTGGAATTAGCTCATTTGCTCTCAGCAGACTCTCATTAGCTGAGTCCACGCCAGCGGCGGGGAGCCCCGTCCGTCCCCTGCCCTCTCCAGAACGGCGGCGCCGCGGCCCCACAGCCGCCGTGAGCTCTCGGCCCAACAAGTGTGTTTTGCCCCCTGGCTCTCTCTCAGTCACCTTCCCTGCTTTAGGACCAGGCCATCTGGGTCGAAAGACAGTTTTCTGATGGGAAGCGTGGCCCGTCCAGAGGTCCCTCCGGCCAGCCTCCTTTCAGCTGTGCCGGGGCTCCCGGCAGAGGCCGGGGAGGCAGTGTGCCCCCAGGAGCTCAGGCCCGACCTTCCTGAATCACATTAATGGGCCCGTCCCGCCCATGAACGCGAACTTGGGGGATCTGATGCCAGCTTTCCGGTTCCCGGACTTGCAGGGCTGGGTCTCGGATAAAAGGTCTACGCGCACAACTGCCTCGAAGCAGGTGCGTCCTGCGTTTCCAGGCGGACGCTGATGTCAACCCGGGGCCAGGCCCACCCGCCCTGGACCGTGTGCCAGACGGGGCAGCCCGGATGAATGCACGCTCTGTGCGCCCGAGCTCGGGGCTCAGGGAGCGGGGGGGAACCCGATCCCCTTTGTGACAGGTCCAGGGGAAGGTCAGCTGCTGACGGCCCTCTTCTCAGACGGGGTTTCTCTTGGCCTTTCCCCACCCCTGGTCTGTAAGCAGACACCAAGGACACAAAAAGGTTAGCTTGTCCACTCGTTTTTCACTTGGAAGGCACTGGGAAGCTAGAGTTTGAAGAGGAAAATAAATATTTGTTTTTAAAGAGCGCTCCCGCCCTGGGGAAATTTCTCCAGGTCTGACACCATTAACTCACTCCCTTCTAAAGTACTAGGCACTTTCATTGAGTACTTACGGTGCATCAACACGGTGGTAAACGCTTTTCTTCTATTTTATCATTTATATGCACAAAAGTTCCATCAGGTAGAATTTTATTACCATCATTTAATAGATGAAAAGACAGATTCAGAAAGGTGTAGTGCAACGTGGCAGGCGGTGGGGACTAGCTGCCCACAGGACTGAGGGTCTGGCGGGGGGGGGGGGAGAGGGAGAGGCAGAGGCAGGAGAGAGAAAGGGACAGGCAGGGACAGGGGAGAGGCAGAGACAGAGACAGGAGAGAGAAAGGGAGAGGCAGAGACAGGGGAGAGGCAGAGACAGAGACAGGAGAGAGAAAGGGACAGGCAGAGACAGGGAGGGAGGAAGAGACAGAGACAGGAGAGAGAAAGGGAGAGGCAGAGACAGGGGAGAGGCAGAGACAGGGAGGGAGGAAGAGAGAGACAGGAGAGAGAAAGGGAGAGGCAGAGACAGGGAGGGAAGAAGAGACAGAGACAGGAGAGAGAAAGGGACAGGCAGAGACAGGGGAGAGGCAGAGACAGGGAGGAAGGGACAGAGACAGGAGAGAGAAAGGGACAGGCAGGGACAGGGGAGAGGCAGACAGGGAGGAAGGGACAGAGGACAGGAGAGAGAAAGGGACAGGCAGAGACAGGGGAGAGGCAGAGACAGGGAGGGAGGACGGGGACAGAGCAGGGGGAGGCTGAGGGTGGTGTGGCCGGGACAGGGTGGGGAAGGTCGATCCGTGGGAGGACTCCGTGTGGTGCAGGGCCTCCGGAGCTTGCGGACAGGGCGAGTTCACAGCCGGGGGAGGAAGGGTTGGAGACCTTGGCCACCGCCCCTGAAGGAAGCAGCCCTGAGTGCCAGCACCACCCGGCACTTAATTAGCAAAAGGCTTAGTTTTTCTCTTATTGTGCTGCTTGCTTTTGCCAGCTTTTCAATAGTTAGGATGCGTTGCGTTGTGATTTCTTCTCTGTTCTAAAAGTCTTTTCTCATTTGTACTTCACTCTGTGCCCAGATTTTTTATTCTTTTTCTCGAAGAGCGTCCCCTGGCTGTCTTGTTTAGGACCCTCAGAGCCAGGAGCACAGGAGAGTGTGTCTGGCTGGGGGGGTGGGGGAGACCCTGGGGGGGGGGGGTGCTCAGGGGTGGGGGTTGGGGATCCTGGGGGTGGGGCCCCGGGGGGGGTGGAGACCTAGGCCCCGCAGTGTCCCAGGTTGGGGGGGGGGGGGGTGGGCAGGCAGAGTGTGACCTTGGGGGTCTCGTGGCCACAGCATGAGCCGTGAAGAGTTTTAAGAGCAGAAAGAAAAATAAAGGTTTTTTAGCAGCTGCTCTGAGTGGAATTTTGGGGAGTGGCGGAGCCGTGGAGTAGGAATTTTAGGGAGTGCTGATGTGGGCGGTTTTGGCGGAGGAGGAGGAAAGCGGGAAGTAGGGAAAGACAAAAATCCACAACTCACGCACTGTAAACTCTCTTTCTGGCAGCTACACTTGGTACCTTGAAAGCGACTTGAAGAAAGCTGGAGCCACGTGGGACCCGGCTCGATGGCCAGGGCCGCGGTCCTTCCCCTTCCAGATGTCCCCACGCCCTTCCCCGCGCAGGGCCCTCGCCACCACGGGTCCTCCGGGGAACACGCCTGGTCCCTCCCGGCGTCACCCAGGGCACCCCTGCCGCCCGCTGCCTCAGTCCCGGCCCCGGCCGAGTTCCCGGAGATGAGAGCTGGACCCCACACCGCGTCCTGCCAGACTGATGCAGCTTCCGGAACATTCTTGCACTTTCCACTCCCTGCCCCTTTGTTCTTTCTGCTGTTTCTTCCTGCGAGTCCTCCCCTCTTTACCAGCTGACAACCCCACGTGGCCTGGGGGGCACAGTAGCCTCCTGGCCCCTCTGCAGGCCTGTCTGGCCCCGGAAACAGGGGATCCCTGCACGGATGCCCGTCTACAGGAAGACGAGTGTCCAGCGGGACCAGTAACAGGTCTCTGTGTGTGGGAGGGGGGACCCCCCCACTGACGGTCACACCTGCCTGTGACCCCAGCGCCCTGCCGGAGCCCACCTCACGGGGGCTGCTCTCCGGAAGGGCCTTCCTTCTCTCGTCTTCACGTCCACACATGCCAGGGCTCGGAGACGTGTTCCTGTGTTACACGTGAGGCTGCAGACGGCGTCCCTCGTCCGGGGTCCCTCGGCTGGGGCACCATGTCTCCCTGCCTCGAGAAGGACACCTGCATCGGTGCGGAGGGACTCCTGCCCGTGTCCCCCGATGCTCACCCCAGACATGCCACCGGGTAGCCCCTTCTGTCCTCCCGCAAATGCCTCGGGCAGCTCGGAGGCTGTAGGTCCCCCTGCCACCCCCCCCCTACCCCCCCCTGCTGACGTCAGTCACCGGCCTGCGTGTGACCTCAGGCCCTGCTGGTAGCCGAACGTGGGTGACCTGCACTGTGGGAACAGTGGCCAAGAGGGCTGCGTGTCTCCCTCTCGGGGTGAGATGTCCAGGGATCTGGCAGTACCACCCCCCCCCCCCCGCCCCAGGGCTGCCTCCTGGAGCCCAGCCGCCTCCCTCCCAAGTCTCCCTCTAGGGGGCCCAGTGTGACAGGCCTGCCCAGCCCCAGCCTCCCTCCTCCGGGCCACGTGAGCCCTCCCGTGGACTCCACCTTCCTGCGTGTAGGGAATCGGCGGGTGGAGCCTGGGTGGCTGCGGGGTCCTTCAGTCTCAGCCACCAAGAGACATCTCCAGACGGAAGCTGTCCCCAGGGCACCCCCAGCTCTCGGGTGTGGCCGTGAGGGGACATCAGAGCTGTCACTCACTGGCTGTCAGCACTTTCCCCCGAGGTGACAGTGGATTGGGATGAGCAGAGCAGGGAGGGGCCCGGAGTGGACCCGGGGCTCCCTCTGCTGCCTCGCCCCTCCTCGGGGGGCTCCTGGGGGTGCGGTTGACAGCTGTGGACAGTTTGCTACTGAAAAACAAAACGTTATTCATTCACCTGCCCCCCGAGCCTCCCATGGTGGGTGGGATGCTTTTGGTGGCACAGGTACGGGACCCAGCTCAGACTGCTCCAAAGGAACGAAAGGGACGCCCCTGCCCGCGTCCCTTGACGTCCCTCGATGCCCCAGGAGAGCCTCTCGAGGGCGAGCCCGGCCCGCCCTGGGCCTGCCGGACCGCCTGCCTCCGCCGGCCGCGGCTCTGCACCCGGTGGGTCGTCCTGGCCGGGAGCAAGGACGGGGAGGGGCCTCACGACAGAAGGCACAGCGGGTTCCGGTCAGGCCCCCGCTTCCTCGCGGAGGCCTCCAAGGTCAGACGGGAAGGCCAAGGCCCACACCTGCTGGCACGCCCTTCTCGGAGGCGGGTCTGGAGCCTCGCCCCGCAGCACCCCGCGGGCTGCCGTGCGTGACACCCAAACGGGCGCTCAGGGCCGCTTTCGGACACCGGTACAGGCAGAGGGGCCAGTGACATTGCCGAGGGCAGCGCACGGCGAGGTCTGGTGGCCCGTGCGCCCCTGGGAGCAGCTCTGAGCCAGACCACCCGGCCCGGAGGTGGTCCCCACGCACAGCGTCCCCACGCACAGCGTCCTCTGACCCTGTCGTCTCCCCCGGGACCTTGGCGGAGCGACCCCGCTCGTGAGGCCGTGGGCGTGTGGCGCCCTCTCTAGGGGCTCTGCGGGTGCCTGAGATGCGCCAGCCTCTCCTTCCCGGCCGCGCATCGCCCCCCGGCCACCTTTGGGGCCCGTCACCGTCCCCAGGGCCCTCCTGCCTGGAGCCTGTGGCCCGCGGCCGTACAGGCTTTATGGGCACCGGGCGGAGGAGGAGAGAGGAAAACCCCAGGCAGGCGCCTCCCTGCCGCGCCTGTGTGGTCTGTCCCACTCCCCCCCTCACTGGCTGTGGGCACCGCGAGCTTGCAGACACGTTGTGCGCACGTGTGACACACGCGGATGTAAATTGCACACGTTCCTGACTTTCCCCTGTTTTCCAAACGGTCGGAGGCTTTTCTTCTGAGTGACTGAGGGCCTGTTAAGGTGTTTCCTGAGCTAAAGACCGTTCTCCTTCCTGGAAACTTCTGCTCTGCCCCCCCCCCCCCCCCCCCCCCCCCCCCCCCCCGCCACAAACCACAGACAGAAAAAGGTTACATTCAGCTTTTTTTTTTAAAGGGGGTTTTT